>NC_072389.2:47256274-47560313 GCF_028885625.2 Pongo pygmaeus
TGAAGAAGGAAGGATATGGGCCTGACAAATGAAGAGGAGGGGAGAGGACATTTTTCTCAGGTGAGGTGGCATGAGTAAAGGAATGAAGGTTGGAGAAGGGAATTAAGGAGGTTCATGGATATGGAATGAAAGAATCACAATCTTTCTTCAGTCAGCAGTGGAACTCATGGAAGGTTTTTGAGCAGAGAGAGTTTAAGAAAGAGAGGAAACCCTGCTCCTACAGTAGAACAAGTGACCCTCAGCACTGTGTGGTTAGGGTGAGCTGGAAGGCCTTCATCAGCCATCATGGGGCTCCTGGAGCAAGTGGTAGCCTGCAAAAGGCCCCAGATCAATGCCTATCCCTCTTTATCTGCGAGGAACGGCCACCAGGTTTAGTTTTCTCCAAATACATTATAGGATCCCAAAGCAGGGCACACTTTGCATCGGGCTCTCCAACTATCACTCTGGGCCCCGAGGGGATGGAGCTCAGGAAAGAGAAATCTGCACATTTGTGGAGGAGGAGGAGAAATTTGGAGCAGGGCCTGTGTGAGAGGGAGATGGTGGGAGGCCAGGTGGCAGCCTTCATTCATTTCTTTACTTTGCCTCTGGCCATTCCCCATTAAGCTAGAACAGAGTCCTGCTCCATCTGTGTTGAGGTGGTCTCACAGCCTTCTGCTTCCCCCTCGGCCCAAGTAACCACTCATTTGCCTCCTGTTGCTGTAGACTAGGTGTGTCTTTTCTGGAATTTCACATAAATGGAATCATGCAGTGTTTGCTCTTTTGTGTGTGGCCCCTTTCATTTAGCATAAGGCATTTGAGATTGCTCCAGGTTTTTGTGTGTAACAAGAGTTTACTTTTTCATTGCTGTGTAGTATTCCATTGTAAAATTATTACAATTTGTTTATCCATTCATCAGTTGAAGGGCAAAATTTTTTCTTTTCTTTCTTCTTTTTGAGACAGAGTGTTGTTCTGTTACCCAGGCTGGAGTATAGTGGCACAATCAGGGCTCACTGCAGTCTTGACCTCCCTGGTTCCAGTGATCCTCTCACCTCAGCCTCCTGAGTAGCTGGGACCACAGGCATTTGCCACCATGCCCAGCTAATTAAAAAAAATTTGAGCCCCTCTCCCTCCCCCTCCCCCTCCCCCTCTCCCTCTCCCTCTCCTTCTCCCCTCTCTCCGCTTTCTTCGGTCTCCCTCTCCTTCTTTTTTCGGTCTCCCTCTGTTGCCAAACTGTACTGTACTGCCATGATCTCGGCTGGATGCAACCTCCCTGCCTCGGGCTCCTGTGATTCTCCTGCCTCGGCCTGCCGAGTGCCTGGGATTGCAGGCGCGCGCCGCCACGCCTGAATGGTTTTTGTGTTTTTGGTGGAGACCGGGTTTCGCCGTGTTGACCGGGCTGGTCTCCAGCTCCTGGCCTCGAGTGATCTGCCCACCTCGGCCTCCCGAGGTGCTGGGATTGCAGACGGAGTCTTGCTCACTCAATGCTCAATGTTGCTCAGGCTGGAGTGCAGTGGTGTGATCTCGGCTCGCTACAACCTCCACCTCCCAACCGCCTGCCTTGGCCTCCTAAAGTGCTAAGATTACAGCCTCTGCCCGGCGGCCACCCCGTCTAGGAAATGAGGAGCGTCTCTGCCTGGCCGCCCATCGTCTGGGATGTGAGGAGCGCCTGTGCCCGGCCGCCACCCCATCTGGGAGGAAGTGAGGAGCGCCTCTGCCCGGCCGCCCATCGTCTGGGAAGTGAGGAGCGCCTCTGCCCGGCTGCCCCGTCTGGGAGGTGAGGGGCACCTCTGCCCGGCAGCCCCGTCTGGGAGGTGAGGAGCGCCTCTGCCTGGCCGCCCATCGTCTGGGATGTGAGGAGCGCCTCTGCCCGGCAGCCCCGTCTGGGAGGTGAGGAGCGCCTCTACCCGGCCGCCACCCCGTCTGGGAGGAAGTGAGGAGCGTCTCTGCCTGGCCGCCCATCATCTGGGATGTGAGGAGCCCCTCTGCCCGGCCGCCACCCCGTCTGGGAAGTGAGGAGCGCCTCTGCCCGGTTGCCCCGTCTGGGAGGTGAGGAGTGTCTCTGCCTGGCCGCCCCGTCTGGGAGGAAGTGAGGAGCGCCTCTGCCCGGCCGCCCCGTCTGGGAGGTGAGGAGCGTCTCTGCCTGGCCGCCCATCGTCTGGGATGTGAGGAGCGCCTGTGCCCGGCCGCCACCCCATCTGGGAGGAAGTGAGGAGCGCCTCTGCCCGGCCGCCCATCGTCTGGGAAGTGAGGAGCGCCTCTGCCCGGCTGCCCCGTCTGGGAGGTGAGGGGCACCTCTGCCCGGCAGCCCCGTCTGGGAGGTGAGGAGCGCCTCTGCCTGGCCGCCCATCGTCTGGGATGTGAGGAGCGCCTCTGCCCGGCTGCCCCGTCTGGGAGGTGAGGGGCACCTCTGCCCGGCAGCCCCGTCTGGGAGGTGAGGAGCGCCTCTGCCTGGCCGCCCATCGTCTGGGATGTGAGGAGCGCCTCTGCCCGGCCGCCCCGTCTGGGAAGTGAGGAGCGCCTCTGCCCGGCCGCCCCGTCTGGGAAGTGAGGAGCGCCTCTGCCCGGCCGCCCCGTCTGGAAGATGAGGAGCGCCTCTACCCGGCCGCCCATTGTCTGGGATGTGAGGAGCGCCTCTGCCCGGCCGCCCCATCTGGGAAGTGAGGAGCGCCTCTGCCCGGCCGCCCCGTCTGGGAAGTGAGGAGCGCCTCTGCCTGGCTGCCACCCCGTCTGGGAGGTGAGGAGGGCCTCTGCCTGGCCGCCCCGTCTGGGATGTGAGGAGCGCCTCTGCCCGGCCGCCCTGTCTGGGAGGTGAGGAGCACCTCTGCCCGGCTGCCCTGTCTGGGAGGTGTACCCAACAGCTCTGAAGAGACAGCGACCATCGGGAGCGGGCCATGAGCACGATGGCGGTTTTGTTGAAGAGAAGGGAGGGAAGTGTGGGGAAAGGAAGAAGAGATCAGATTGTTGCTGTGTCTGTGTAGAAAGAGGTGGGCATAGGAGACTCCATTTTGTTCTGACTTAGAGAAATTCTTCTGCCTTGGGATGCTGTTGATCTATGGCCTTTCCCCCAGCCCCCTGCTCTCTGAAACATGTGCTGTGTCAACTCAGCGTTAAATGGATTAAGGGCGGTGCAAGATGTGCTTTGTTAAACAGATGCTTGAAGGCAGCATGCTCTTTAACAGTCATCGCCACTCCCTAATCTCAAGTACCCAGGGACACAAACACTGCAGAAGGCCGCAGGGACCTCTGCCTAGGAAAACCAGAGACCTTTGTTCATGTGTTTATCTCCTGACCTTCTCTCCATTATTATCCTATGACCCTGCCATATCCCCCTCTCCGAGAAACACCCAAGAATCATCAATAAATACTTAATTAAAAAAAAAATGTAAAAAAAAAAAAAAATTTGGTAGAGTCGAGGTCTCACTATGTTGCCCAGGCTGGTCTTGAACTTCTGAGCTCAAGAAATCCACCTGCCTCTTCCTCCCAAAGTGCTGGAATTACAGGTATGAGCCACCACACACAGTCACAAAGTTCCTTCCCTTCATGCTTAGCAATCATAAATAAAGCTGCTGTAAACATTTGCACACAGGTTTCTGCATAAATATACATTTTCATTTCTCTTGGCTAAATCCCCAGACATGAAATGGCTGGGTCTGATTGATGTTTTAACAGAGTGATGGCATATCTGGGTTCCTCTGAAAATCCCAGCCTCCTGCACAGAGCCTCCTCTCTTTGGCACTTTCCCATTTTTCCTCCTCTCATTTTCCTCTCTTCCTCTCCCTTCATCCTCCTCTTTCTCCCATTGGCTTGCCTTTTCCCTCCTCCATCCCACAGTCCTCTCCTGCCAAGCTCCTGGGTTCTCCCACAGAGGGGTGATTGTAACAGGCAGCCCTCACGTTTGCTTGGTCCAAGGCTGGCTGACAAAGCACCCACAACTAGACTCTGCCAAGCTTCTTGACATCAGCTCCTGAGCCAGGGCACCTCTTGGAGACTCCCAGACTTCACAGGGAGAGGGAAGGGGAGATCTTCTAGCAAGTTCAGCCCTGCAGTAATTTAGCAAGGCTGGGTTTCTCCTAGTTCCACTGTCTTAAGAACTATGTCAGATGGTTCTAGTCTACCTGATATCATTTGGATGTTTGTCTCCTCCAAATCTCATGTTGAAATGTGATCCCCAGTGTTGGAAGTGGGGCCTAGTGGGAAGTATTTGGGTCATGGGGATGGATTTCTCATGAATGGCTTGGTCCTTCTGGTGGTAATGAGTTCTCGCTCTGAGTTCACGCAAGATCTAGTTGTTAAAAAAGAGTTGCCCTACCAACACCTCCTTGCTTCCCCTCTTGCCACCCAACATGCTTGCTCCCCGTCAGCCTTCTGCCGTGAGTAAAAGCTTCCTGAGGGCTCACCAGAAGCCAGGCTCACCAGAAGCCAAGAAGATGCTGGTGTCATGCTTGTATCGCCTGCAGAACCTCTTTTCTTTGTAAATTACCTAGTCTCAGATATTCCTTTATACAATGCAAAATGGACTAATATACTACTCCATTCACTGGTGCTCTATGTTTTGACTGAATTGGGTTCCAGCCAAGTTCTAACAGAGAAAAATAATTGCCCATGGGCACCATTTGGTTCAAACCCCGGAGTCAAGGGTCCCTGCCCACCACCCCACAGGGAAGGGGAGGCAGAAGGGGTAGTGTCAGGCCTGGGAGGGACATGAGCAGGAGATGCCTTCAGATCACGTCCTGGGTTTGACAAGGACAGCACAGCTGAGGAATGCCTTGGCTCCCTACTGACTTTAGGTCAATGTCCGTTTGCATTTAGGAAGGCAGTGTGGGGGTGGACAGAACACCGGGTGGGGAGACTTCTGTATATTTGCACCGTCTCAGGTGTGTCTGAGAGGCAGCCGTGGTGTGGACCATCCAAACAAGTGGCCTCAGAGGCCTTTCTCACTGCTGATTTCTGGGGTCTGGCTTGTTCCTTGTTACCTGGTGAGGCTATGCCATGCTTGGGCACAGAGAAGAGAATAAGGTGAGAGATTTGTGGGGTAAGACACAGACTAAAAATTGTGTTTGATGTCAGAAAGGAGGAACACAGACAGGAAAGAGCTTTAAGTAACTAAAAATAGGCTGATATTTAGTGAGGGGACCGAGATTTGAGTTACGTGAAAACAGAATTTGTGGCCTGTCCTTGGCAGGATCCAGGGCAGGGGACTCCCCCACCCCTCCCCACTGCATGTGTGTGTGAGTGTGTGAGAAGTGCATGAGTGTGAGAACAGGTATGTATGTGAGTATGCTGTGAGCGTGTCTGAGTGGTGTGTTGTGTAAGTGTGTGAGTGTGTGTTGGATGAGTGTGCTGTGTGAATATATTGTGTGAGTGTGTGTGTTGTGTGAGAGTACTTGGGAGGGGACGCTCATGTGTTCTTGCCTTGACCTTTAGGAGGAAGAAGGCTCCTGAGCTCTTGTGGAGAATAAAGTCCAGTTGCACCAAGATGGATTAAAGTCAGCAGCCCTGTGGTGCTGGGCCTGTGGTCCTGGAGCCCTGTTTCTGGCTGTCCCGATGAGCCTTGACCCTGCTTGCCGCCAGACAAGAATGAGTGCAAGTCTTGTAGCCAGTAAAGGCAAAATAGCTTGGGGATTTTTTCAGGGCCATATAGTTGGTTTTAAGGGTTGAGGTAAAGAATTTTCACTGAGGAAATAGAGGAGTGGCTGAGCTGGCCCTTATGACACCGGGAGGGCTTCTGGGAGGTGCCCTGCCCAGTCTCTGCGCTCTGTCTGGTTGGTGACTAGTGGGCTCCTGGGCCAGCATGGTGAGGCACTGGGGCAAAGGACATCCTGGGTGGATGGGGTGGGAGGGGCAGGTCCTTTGGGGTGACTCTGCAGTCCTGGTTTCTGTCATCTAGGCAGCACCTGGGTGAGGCTGAACACATGGATGACCAAGCACCAAAGGCAGAAGAGGGTCCTCTGGTCTGTGAGGAGCAGGAGAGGGACAAGAGCCACCACCTGGAACCCTCTCCCTGCTGCCGCCCCACAGCCTGTGAAAGCAGCCCCTGGCCCTGGATGGAGTGGGCCCTGGTGGGGATGGGCTCAAGCCTCCTGTCCTGTGCAGGGGAGCTGGCAGCATGGCAGAGACCCCTTGCCAAGGTGCAAATGACACTTCACCTCTCTCAACTGCTATTTCCCTCCTCTCTCAACTGCTCTTTCCCTCTCAACTGCTATTTCCCTACACATGTATGTGTAGGGATTAGGTGGAGTGGGAGAGAGGAGTTCAAGTCCTTTTTCCAGTGATGTAGAAATTCAGAGGGAAGGACGCTGGGCTCGAAGAGCACAGACCTGACCCCCTGTAGTACCTCCCTTGTAGCCCTCAGCAACTGTCTGCTGCAAACAGTAACCAAATACTCATTTGAAAGTAACCAAATATCCTGGTTTGTCCAAGACTAAAGGGTTTCCTGGGACTCATGACTTTTAGTGCTAAAACTGGAAAGTTCCAGGCAAACTGGGATGATCAGATCACTTATTTCTAATTTCCCTTGAAAGTATTTTTGGAAGTAGAGACATACCTGGTATGCCAGACCCAGAGTACTCCTAGGCTTTGTAATTATTTGAGGCAAAATAATTTGATTACTTCCTGATTTTATTTTGGAGAATATGAAGAAAATCTGTATGTGCTGATTCTGAGTACATAAGCCAGTCCTGAGGTTAAGGGTTGACTGTGTCTGTATGTGGGATGCTGGTATAGTGGACACATGACCCTAGAGTCCCTTTCCCCTTCCTCTGATAAGAAAGCACCGTTTTCCTTTAGGATCTTATGGAGCTGTCATCTGGGAATCATCCTCCTTTCTCAAAGGTGGGCCCCAACCAGTCTGGCCAGTCTCATTCTCATCCCCTTAGACTCAGTGATGGGTTCGGGAACAATTAAATCTCCTCCTCTGCCTCCTCCTCTTCTACGTCCTCTTTTTAAGGATTATATGAATATTGAGAAAGAGAGAGAAGAAGAGGTCAGCTTTGAGTTATTGGTGGCCATCTTTGTCACCATGTGGAAGGACTCAGCCTTAAAAAGTTGAGAGAAGGAGAGAAAAAGACAAAATTCTGAGGACATGATCTGGACTGCTAGATCCAGCTATGCCTGAAGCCTATATACCCCTTGGACTTCCAGTTACATGAGACAATAAAGGCTTTTTATTTGCTTAAGCGTATTTGAATTCAGCTTTAGTTATTCTGCCACTTGCAGCTGAACAGAACTCCACACAGACTCCTGATCCGCCTGGCTGCCACATCTGCAGGAGGGCTGTACTCTGGGCTCTGTGCAGGGGATCACAGGAGTGGTGCCTTTCACTGTCCCCTGAACTGAGTCCCTTATGCCTTTAAATTAGGGCATATGCCCCTCCAGGGCACATCTAGGGTGGGAGGCACGTGTCTGAATGTTTGCCTTCAGGAGCCCTCTTCTCGGAATCATGGGGGAAGAGATCTTCCAAGCTCCTTCTCTCATCTTCCTGTTCTTCTCGCCTCATTTCCAGGATTTGCTCCGATCTCTCATTTGTCCTTGACTGGAAGTCAACACTGTCATACATCCACCCACCACTCACATACCTTACTGCCTTGGTGACATCCCCTGCATAGGGAAAAGCCTCTCCCAGTCATGGGAGGAGCAACCAGCACCTGAAACATTACATTTCAACACCTGTAAACTGGGACAGATAAAGAGCGTTGGTTATTGTCCATGCCGAGGGGCTAGAGAGTGGGGACTCACCCTTGTTCCCCTGCTGGGGATGGGAGAGGCAACCATGCTCTCCCAGCGAGTAAGGCTGAGTTGAAGGAAGGGAAAGGCAGGCAGGATGGGGCAGGCCCAGAGCATGTGGCAAATCAACCACAGGAAATGGAAATCATGTCATATGCAAGTCAGGATAAGAATTTGCAAATGAGCTCGGCACTTGGGCTTCAGGTTAACTTTTTAACCAAAGGTTAAAAACTATCCCTAGGAAGAGAGAGAGGGGAAGTGATTGGGTAAGGAGCACACTGGGGCCTTTGACTCTGTCACCAATGTGATTTTTAAAAGCTGGACAGTGGAGTCATAGGTATCCATTCTATTATTCTCTATACATTTTGTATATCGTATATATTGCGTAATACTTTTTTAAAGCAACCTGAATTCATGTCTATCACTCCCAGGCATTTCTTTACTCTTTCTCTACCTATGTGTGTGTTCCTGAGCTATACTTGGAATTATTTTACATGTTTTTAAACTTTATATAAGCTAGATAACATACAAATATCCATTCTGCTATAAACATGTTTTTTCTCCACTCTACATTAGGCTTGTAAGATTCACCTATGTTGGTAACAATAGATACGGTTCATTCATTTTCACAGTTGTGACCTATTCCACAACTTATGATTTTGTGTGATAGACATTTAAGCTGTTCCTAATGATGGCAGCGGCAGACCATATGGAGCGGCCGCTGCCATCAACGGCCGCAGCAGGGAGGGTGTGGGGAGGAGGCTGACAGCCTCCTCTGCAGCCCACCGCCCTGGGGGCCGCGGCGATGGGGCTGGGCCAGGGCCAGGTCGCCCGCTGGCGGGGGAGCAGCGCGACTGGGGAGAGCAGGGCCCTGAGGCGGAACTGGGCCTGGGGCGGTGCTGCTCTTGCACAGGGAGCAGGAGCCCCGGGGAGGGGGAACTGGGGACGAGCTTCTGGGGCCCGGGTCTAAAAGTGGGAGCGGTGCCGCTTTGGGGACCAGCCAGCGGGGCAGCCATTGCTGCCATCCGCCGAGGGTACCGGGTTCCTGTGCCTCGGGTGGCGGCTCTGCTCAGCGCTGCTCAAGATCGCGTCCCCAGGTCCACCCTGCACCTGGGTGACCGCCAAGCCTGACACTCCCAAAGGCTGGGCCAGGGCCTGCCATCCACACTACCCTGGACCGCCCCTGGTTGCCAGGACAATAGGAGGCAGCTCATAGCCGTGTCGCCCCTGCCCTGGACACTGGCCGGGGCCCAGCCAGGACCTGGAGCCCCTGCCCCAGGCTGCGAAGGAGGGGCGGATGGGGCTGCATGCTCCACGGAGCTGGCGGGAGCCGGGAACAGGCAACAGCCCAAGTTGGGGCTGTGGACCTGGGCCTCTGTGTGCTCTTGGGGGCCTGGGGAGTCCCCCCGACCCCCCGGCCTTGCAGGCTTGGAAGTGCCTACTCCCGTTGCCTGGCTTCTCCCCGCTGTCGGCGCCCATTCCGATCTCGGAGCACCATGGGGCCGAGCCCAGGTGCTGTTGCGGCCTGGCAGGGGGTGCACATATTTGGGGCAGTGCTGATATGCCAGCCCTCTGCCGCTTCAGCCCCCTCCAGACTTTGGGTGCCAACGAGCATGGGGTGGGGGGTGAGGCCAAGGTGGGGGAGGGGTGAGGGCAGCTCCGTGCTGGCCTGTAGGTGCCCCTTGGTACCAGCAGCCTGGGCACCATCTGTGGCAGCAGAAGGCAGACAGGCTCCTGGGCAGAAGGGGGTGGGTCCCTAGTGAGGCCCCACCTTCAGGCCAGGCTGCCAGTCCTGCAGACCAGAGTGGGAACTTGTGGTACCTTTTCCAGGCTCACCCATGGCTGCCCACGGACCAATGTGCGCGCGCTTCCTCCCCTCGAAGCCCTGGGCTCAGCCAGAGCAGAGCAGTCATTAGGATGACCAGCTGCTGAGAGGAGCTTCCCACTGCAGGGCCTCCTCTGTGCTAGGAGTTGAACACTGGTAGGGACACCCCGGCTGGGAAAAGAGCTACCTACTGCGGGTCTCCTCTGAGCTGTTCTATTGCTTGATAAAGCTCCTCATCTTCTTGCTCACCCCCTACTTGTCTGTGTACCTCATTCTTCCTGGTCACAGGACAAGAACTCGGGACCTACCATACGGCGAGGCTAAAAGAGCTGTAACACAAACAGGGCTGAAATATGCCCCTTGCTCACTTCGTTGTGGGTGAAGAGAAGGAGAGAAGAGCTGCAGCCCTTCAGGGAACCCAGACCTGGGAGCTCATGGAGCCAGGTCTGTGACTCCCTCTTCGGGGCCCTGTGGTTCCCGGCATCTCCAAGCTTCTGGGCACCACCACATTCCCTGGAGCCAGCTGTGGAAGCTGCTTGCAGTGCACCTGCAGCTTCCCACCTCACTACAGCAGCTGGCATATAGCCAGACCCCACGTTTGCTCACACACCCATTGCTGTTCCATGCAGTCTCCCCTGGCAGGTGTGGGATCCAGGCTGGTAGTGTGAGCTGAGCGCAGCCTGCCAGGCTGAGTGGGCAGAACGAACCCAGCAGACCCAAGCAAAACTCGGGCAAAGGTGCCACCAGCCACAGGTTTCTGGCCAGAAAAGTGACACCCCAAAGATCCCATAACACTAAGTTTTTGCTGTTACTGTATTTCTTCAATTCCAAGGTATATATTTTTTCCCATTTTAAAATCTCTGAAATAAGAAATATATTTTAAAAATTATAATGTATAATATTCTGATGTGTAATATCTAAGGTATTGATATATCTTAGATCAGTGGTCCCCAACAATTTTGGCACCAGGGACTGGTTTTGTGGAAGACAATTATCCATGGATGGTGGGGGCAGGGATGATTCAAGTGCATTATATTTATTGTGCAATTTCTATTATTATCACACTGTAATATATAATAAAATATACAACTCACCATAATGTACAATCAGTAGGAGTCCTGAGCTTGTTTTCCTGCAACTAAATGGTCCCATTTGGGGGTGATGGGAGACAGTGACAGATCATCAGGCATTAGATTCTCATAAGGAGGGGGCAACCTAGATCCCTTGCATAGGCAGATCACAATAGGGTTTGTACTCCTATGAGGATCTAACGGCATTGCTGATCTGACGGGAGGCAGAGCTCAGGCGCTAATGCTCACCAGCCTGCTGCTCACCTCCTGCCGTGTGGCCCAATTCCTAACAGGCCACAGACCTGTACTGGTACCGTGAGCTTTCTTAGAATTGACTATGGTAAGGGAGGATAAGAGGCTTGAAAGCAGTGTGGGGGCGGGTAGTACAATGCTACTGTGCGCTTTCTTGTACTTGTCATGTTTCTTTAGTGTCTATATTCCTAGGAGTATAAATTGCTGGGTTATGAGGGATATTATCACCAATTTTACTAGATATTACCAAAGTGTTCTCCAAAGTAATTTTTACTGATTCACACTTCCAATACTATGTATGAAAATTCCCACTGGGCTCTACCATGGGGTATCATCTGACTTTTTGAGTTTTGCTAATCCAGTGGATATAAAATGGTATTTCATTGTGGTTTTCATAGGCATTTTCCTTATTATTAGGGATCTTGGGCATCTTTTCAAGATCTTTTACTTTCATTGACCCGTATTCTTGGGACTGACTCTTCATTGACTCCACCCACTGCCCCCATCCACTGCCTTCAAGCCTCTTACCCTAGTCAAATCTAAGCACCATCAACACTTATGAATATACAGCAGTAGTTATCCAAAGCTATAAGACTATTTATGCCCAAGTAATTACACTCTTGTAAACTCACACCGAGGAATACAAATGCTACCTGCTCAAAAATTTCATTTAAAATTTTTGATGGTGAAGAATTGAAAATCACATATATGCTCAATATTGGTAGAAATATTAGGAAATGATTGCATATTTCTATGACTGAATTCTATGCAGTCTTGAAAAGAGAACTATAAAGAGAATGTACCAATATGGAAAAATACTTTTGTTAATGGTGTGATACTGGTATACTGATTAGCAGACTGATCAACAGAATAGAATGAATAACTCCAAATAGAACCAAGTATACATATACACATACATATATATGTGTGTATATATAATATATATATGAATACTTGAATTTGCATATGTGTGTATATATACATATAGTTGAATTTAGGATATAAGAAGACTGGATTATAAAGATAAATAAGTAAAAAATATGAATTTGTCTATAAAAATCATAGCCACAGAAGAAAACAAGATCACATACAAAATAGCAATGAAAAATAAAATAAATAAACCTAAGGAAAAATAAATAAGAAATTCACAGACACTATGTAGAAAGCTATAAAACTCTCCTAAGAGACATAAAACAGCTTGAAAAATTAAGATACATATCTTGTTCTTAAATGGGATAATAAAATAATCAATTCTTCCTAAATTGATCTGTTTATTTAGTACAATAACCAATTAAATTTCCAACCAGAAGTTTTGGGGGAACTTAACCAAAAGTTGTAAAATGTATGCAGAAAAATGAAAATGAAAAAATGTTCAGTTAATTTGTAAAACAAATAAAATTAAGGAGAGAAAACTAATTCTATCTAGTAAATGTATTTTAAAGCTACAGTATTTGGCCAGTTGTGGTGGCTTCTGCCTGTAATCCCAGCACTTTGGGAGGCTGAGGTGGGAGGATTGCTTGAGGCCAGGAGTTCAAGACCGGTTTGGGCAACATAGTGAGACCCCCTCCACCATTCTACAAAACTTTAAAACACACACACACACACACACACACACACACTACAGTACTTAAGACCTAGAGCATCCAGAAACAAATCCAAGTGCATACAGGATATTTACATGTACAAATGACAACATTGCAAATTAACAGGGGAAGGACAGGTTATTTGATAAATTATGTTGAAAAAATAAGTTTTCTGAAAAAAATTATCATTTTGTCATCTGGGGAAAAATAAGCTGGTTCCATATCTCCTTGTATTAAAATAAATTCCAGATGTACTGATATTGTTTTATCATTATTAGTGAGAAAGCAATATATGAAATTGAGATGCAATAAAGGAAAATGAATAGATAATTCTGACTGTACAGTTTTCAGATATTAAGTTTCTCTATGTCACAACACGTACGCAATAATACAAGACTAATTTGTAAAACTGTTTACTAAACTTATGATGAAGGGTTAATTTTCCCAATAAACTAAAATCTCTTTCACATAAATACTGAAATGCAAACAACATAAAAACTGACAAAAGATACAAACAGGCAATTAATGGTAGTAATGTGTATGTCAGCAGTTCCAGAACTTCGCTGAACATTGGAATCATCTGGAGATCTTTAAAAATAGTATTGTTGCCTGGCTCCCAGATACTCTGATGTAATTGGTATGGTGTATAACTTGGGCACTGGAATTTTTAGAAGCTCCTCTGATGATTCTAAAGTTCAAGAAAGGTTGGAAATCAATGGACTATGCAATAAGTCTATATAAAAGATTATTGCTAATAATTTAAAGATTGTAAATTAAAACAACAAAGAGATGCCATGTTTATCAGATTGGCAAGAATAAAAAATTGATAAGACGTAGTGTTGGTGAGGGTGTGAGGAAGAGTCAGTAAAATGTTGGTGATAGGATGTAAATTAGAGCAAAGTTTTTGGAGGGCAATTTGGTAAACTTATGAATATGCAAACCTTGCACTGCCTTTGACTCAGCAACTGTATTTCTAGGAATTTATTTTACACAAACACTTGCTCAAATTCTCAAAGATATTTGATTTGGTATTATTCCCATAATATTTTAATTTTTGTTGTTGTTATTTGCCTGTTTGGTTTAACGAGGGATAGGGCTTAGAAATGGTTGATGGATAAAAGGAAAAAAAAAGTTGTTGATGAATGGAAATAGCAGTGCCCCCATTCCACTCGCACCCACCAATGTATCCATGGGCATTGGATACTGGTGAGTGGAGCTGGGCAGCACCCTCCCTTATGAATCCAGTTGCATCCATAAATTTACATAGGAGCAGATGAGCCTCCTGGGGATGGGGAAAGAGGTTGGGACTCGGACTCTTCATTGAGGATTCAAGTTATTGCAGTGTATATGATGAACTAAAGAGACCTCCCCAGGAGACCCATTGAAGTCAGATGACAAGGAAGGACACTGGGAGTTCCAGAGAGGAAATATGCCCTAAAGAAGAGGGAAGTTTAGACCAGTGTCCTGAACTGAGTATTGGGGTTTACCTTATCAGAACCTAAGGCACAGAAATAATACTGAAACTCTTTCATGCTTATTCACTTTGCTACCATGGGTCTCTTTGAGGGGAACCGGCTCTGTGTGTGTGTGTGGAGGGACAGAGCTGTATCATTATCAAGAGATACTTGGTCACCAGGTCCCTTTGCTGAGGGACCCTCCTCATTGCTCCTGACAGGGCAGATGCATTCTTTAGCCTGGGCAAATCAGCAGAAAGGCTTTTGTAAAGTTTAAGTCAGCAGACAAATGATGGGGGTCTGTCTCATGGACGGGGACAATGGCCATGCAAATTCTCTGGGCTATTTGGAGGGAAATCTTGACTTCTCTGCCAACTTGACAAGGAGGGGAGAGGAATCATTGTAATTTGCTTATCAATGACATATTTTCTAGGCTTTTGGGTGTTCATAGCACACCCCAAATGGTCATAGCATCAGAAATTGGAAACAACCTAGATGATATGATGCTATGTTATGTAGCCATTTTCAAAAATCTGGTTTTTTGAAACCAGAGAAAACATAGCATATAAACATATAAACATAGCAGAGAAAAATTAATCACTATTCACTGATATGTAGAAATGACAAGTTTTACAATACGAGCTTAATTTTACATATATCAATATATGTATATATAAAGAAAATTTATTTCTAAATATATGTGCCTATAAAAAAGACTGGAAGGTAGTATATTAAGAGTTCAGGGAGTTATTTCTGGATGATGTTATTGGGAATGTTTATTTTATTACATTTTTCAAATTTTGTAATGTCTATACTGAATACATATATTATTTATAATCAGAAAAACAGTTTTGTAAAAAGAACATTATTATAAATAAAGTTGCTCTTTAAATAAAGCAAAAAATGCATTTGGAGACAGGGAAAGAAAGCTAACACTTATTTCATGCCTACCATGTCCCAGGCCACCATACCAGATATTTATATGTGTCAGCTCTGTTGAAAGTGTCTTCTCCCAAGGCCATCCTCTGGGAGTGGCAGGAGGTGTAGTTTGAGGATGGGGTCAGGCAAACCCACCCAGGGAAGGAATTTTTTCTCAAGAGCTGGGAAGCCCTTTCTTCCTTCTACTAAGCAGCTGGTCATCTGTCCACCAGCCAGATCCTTCTCTTTGCCTTGGGTGAAATATCCACTCATTGGGCAAGGAAGGGGGCAGAGCAGTGGCTCACTGAAAATGTGACTGAAGCAGATACTGGAGCCCAGGCCAGCAGGGGCTTGAAACTATAGAGCATGGAAGGCAACTTCAGGTATGAAAAGGGCTTTCAAGCACCAGAAAGGGTTAGACTGATATTGTGCCTGACCTGATGGTGGAAATAGGGCCTTTCTGAGTGGGTAGATTTGACCTTGGTGTAAGAAAGAACTTAGTCACTTGGAAGGTAATAAGCTTCCATTCTTAGAATTACGCAAGGGGTTCCTGCCTGGAAGGTACGGAGGAGACTCCTACACTGGGCAAGCGGGGGTGGCTCTGGAAACCTAATGATCTGTTCCAGTTTTGAGAGTCTGTTACTCTCCATCCCACCATGCCCCAGATTCAGAGGACAGCTTGCTCACCCTGTCAGCTGCTGGAAGCATGTGGGAGAGGCCTTCCAGAGGCCAGGCCCACCTTTGTTGCCTAAGAGATAAGTGGCTCTGATGGTGGGAACTTCACTAGGCAGGGAGGAGGGAACAGGGAAGGGCCAGCCTGGCCTAGTGAGGGAAATATGTGAGGAAGGTGGGCCTGTGGGCACCTGTAGGTCAGGTGGGTGGCCATCCACTCAGCCTTTCTCAGAACCAGCCCTGGAACTCATCTCTTGGGGCAAGTCTGATGCGAACATGGAGTCTCTTGTCCTGGGTGGCTCTCACCTGCTAATGGACACATCCTCACAAAAGGTAGGTATTTAGGGAGCATGGCGATGGAGGATCCAAAAAAAAACCAACCACAAACCAAAGAGGCCAGTGACAAAAAGCTTACAACAACAACAGAAGTTCACAGGCAAGACCCATAAGACAAACGTAGAGGAAAGAGCAGGAGATCTGGAGTTAGAGAGACCTATGTGCATATGTTGGCTCTGGCACTTACTGGGGCAGCATTCAGTGATTACTCTCTCTCTCTGAAACTCACTCCTCACTTTCCTCGTCTGTAAAATGGGGTTAATAGTACTGATTTCATAGGATTGTTGTAAAGATTATATATTATATATACATAAACACCATAAATATACATCTGGTACACAGAATCTGGCATGTCATAAACCTTAATAAATTGTCATGATTACTGTTATTCTTTTTGCTACAGGACAAATAAATTGGAAAGAACTAACTGTAAGTAAACTTGGAACGCAAAGAACCTCAAGGTTGGCATGGGCTGGAGAAGTCAGTGAAAGCTTTGTTCACTGACGTTGGAGACTTTTGAGCATCTCGTAAATGCTAGGCACCGTGCTACAGGTTCTGAGTATCAAAATCAACATGGTGCCTGCTCTTGGGAAGCTTCTAGTGAAGTAGCCTTGAAAGAAAATAATTTCTAACCATCAACCGTGATAAGTATCAGGAAGGAAAGTAACGGTGCTATGAAAGACAGGAACGGATTCTGATTTGGGGAGAAGTCAGGGATGACCTCTCAGAGGAAGCAGCCTTGAAACTGAAGCCTGTAGGAAAATCGGGGTTAGCTACATGCAGGCTGCGGGGAGAGTCCCCCAGGCTGAAGGTACAGCAGTGCAACGCGTTGAGGAGTGGAAAAGGCTGGCGTGTTCAGAAACTGAGCATCTGTGTCTGGGGCACGGTGAGGAAGGAGTGATGAGGTCAGAGAGGCCTTGGAAGCCATGGTCAGGATTTGGGATTTTATCTTAAGAAACTGGATGCCACCGAAGGGTATTAAGCAAGGACAAAAAACTAAACACCGCATGTTCTCACTCACAGGTGGGAACTGAACAATGAGAACACTTGGACTCAGGGCGGGGAACATCACACACGGGGGCCTGTTGTGGGGTGGGGGGATGGGGGAGGGATAGCATTAGGAGATATACCTAATGTTAAATGACGAGTTAATGGGTGCAGCACACCAGCGTGGCACATGTGTACATATGTAACTAACCTGCACGTTGTGCACATGTACCCTAGAACTTAAAGTATAATAAAAAAAAAAAAAGAGAGAAAGGAAGTGATGTGAATGAGATAATCTGGCTGCTGGGTGGGGACAGAATTGGGTAGGACAGGGACAGGAAGATGTGTTGTAGTGGCTCAGATGGGAAGCAAATGGTCACTTGGGCCCGGGTAGGGGGCAGAGATGGAAGCAGCGGTGGACTCTAGAGGTATTTCTGATCAGAACCTACACGGCATGGTGATAGATTAGATATGAGGGCATCCAGTGGGCTTCAGTGACCCAGCAGGTGAAGGCATGGTACACAGGGCTGGTCTTGAAGGGGAGGCTGTCAAGATCCCACATGGAGGCCGGTGGGGAGTCTCAGGGGGCTGAGCCTTGAGTTAGGGGCAAGGTTTGGAAAGGTGGCAGTTGGGGAAGGGAGAGCCTCTACGACGGGAGGCAGCAGAACTGGGGAAAGAAGTAGGAATGAGCTTGCCTCACTCCACGTGGGTGGCACAGAGTAGGGCAAGCCCTGCGGGGAGGGAAGGGCATGAGCTGGGGGCCAAGAGTGTGAAACCGGGAGGGTGGGGTGGGGTGGGGTGGGGCCCCTGGAGTGGGCGGAGGCCTCTGCCTCCCATTAGATGCAAGAGATAGTAGGGAGCTGTTAGGTTCCCAGGCCAGCAGCCAGCCACCCAGGCAGCACCGGCACTCCATGGCAGGGCCGGGGGATGAGAAGTCATGAACAAGCAGCTGCAGAGCTTGTGCTTTCTGAGAGTATTTACTGACCACCTGCTCTGTGCTCAGAAAGATAACGGGATGTTTATGGAAAAAGTCTCTTGGCTCCCAGGACACCACTTTCTCATTGGTTGCTTCCAGCCTCACTGGCTGCTGCTTTGCATCTACTCTGATGGCTCTTCATCCTTGCCAGGCATCTGAAAGGTGGAAAACGGGAGAGCACAGACTTCTTCCCCTTCGCTTCTGTCTCTTTATCCTTTAGAGATGTCATCCAGCTCCATGGCTTAAAAACCTTCTACATTCTGCTTTATGATTTCAAACAGATTTCCTCCTCAACTTGTCTCCTGAGTTCCAGACTTGTATTTTCAATGGCCCCCCTGACATTTCTGCTTACATGTGAATCTCAAGTTTAAAAAGCCAAAGACAGAGGCACCCAGACCCCTCCACCCCAACCAATTTCTATCCTAGCTGAGTAAGAGGCATCTCTCAGTTATTACGGCAAAAACCCACTAGGCATCTGTGATTCCTCATTCCATATCCAGTCTATCCGCAAGTCCTGTAAATTCGACCTCCAGGAAACCCAGAATCCATCCACTCCTACTGTCCAGTGCTACCACCCCTAATCTAGCCACGTCCATTTCTCTCTGGGCCACAGCAAATGCCTTCTCACTTGGCCCGCACTTCCCCTCTGGCCCCCAGGAAATCCATGCTCCACAGACCAAAGTGATGCAGGTAAAACATAAAACAGATCAAGTCAGTCCTCAGATTAAAGCCCTCCACACGCTCCCCCTGTGTTTTGGAACAAAATCAAATCTGCTTTCTGCAGCATCCGGTCCATAAGGCCCTGACTTCACCTCCCACTGCTTTCTTCCTTGCTTCTCCTTCTCTCTGCTCTCCAGTCACCCTGGTTTTCTCCCTGTTTCTAGAAAAGGTCAACCTTGTGTCCACCTCAGGGCTTTTGCACTTAGAATGTGCTCTTTCTGGAATACTTGCCATCAATCTTCTCATCATTCGGATCTTAGTTCAAATGTCACCCTCTTCTGATGTCCCCTCCCTGCTGCCTGTCACTCGTTGTCACATTTTGTCCTAATAGCACCAATATCAGAAATAGTCAGATATTTATTTACTGTCTCCCACATTGAAATGTAAGTTTCATGAGAGCTGGATCTTGTCTGACCTGCTCAGTGCTCTCTCTCCCACTCCTAGAACAATACTAGGTGCATAGTGGGAGCTCAGTAAATATTTGTTCAATGAATGAAAAAATGCTTTGGATGTGGTCCCAGGTCTTCCTGAGGGAGTGTGACAAGCCACATGAGAAGTTATCTAAGAACACAGGGCAGGAGATGGTAACTCCTCCACAGGGCAGGAGATGCAGTGATTCAAAGGTAATCTGATAAGCTGATATTTGCTTTAGGGTTACTGGATGACAATATGCTACTCAGTAATGGGAGCCTCCACCTGGCCCCAGAAAAGACGAAGGCCTGATCCATAGGGGTGGTCCTGGAGGGAACCCTTCAAGGACCGAAATGAAGGGCAGATGAGGAGCTATTTGAAGACTGGTGAGTGTCTCAGTCCATTTTATGCTACCATAACAGAATATCTGAGACTGGGTAATTTATAAAGAACAGAAATCTATTTCTTTAAAATATGTTTTTGGCAGGTAGAGATGGGGTGTCACTATGTTGACCAGGCTGAACTCCTGACCTCAAGTGATGATCCTGTCTTGGCCTCTCAAAATGCTGGGATAATGGGTGTGACCCACAGCACCTGACCAAGAACAGAGATTATTTCTTATAGCTCCAGAGGCTGGGAAGTCCAAAGTCAAGGGGTCCACATCTGGCAAGGGCCTTCTTGCTGTGTCATCCCATGGTGGAGGGCAGAAGGGCGAGAGAGCACAAGAGAGAGCAACAGGATGCAGAACTCACTTTTATAACAATCCCACTCTCTCAGTGAATCACTCCTATGATAACGACATGAATCCATCCATGTGGGCAGCAACCTCATGACCGGATCCCCTCCCAAATGTCCCACCTCTCAACATTGTTGCATTGGGGATTAAGTTTCCAACACATGAACTTTGGGGGGCATATTCAGACCATAGCGGCGGGTCCTTGCAGTTCCCTCAAAATCTGCCACATAAGTAATCGAAGATTCCACTGTTACCCAGTGTGCACATATTCCCCAAGCCTACATGCCCCCCATTCATACATATATATACACCCTCTTGCAGAGCTGGCGGTGACTCTTTTTATCATGTTCAGATGTTTCACAAAGGTCTCAGGGAATGCCCAATTAACCAGTCTCTGAGAAATTCCACGGAAATTTGCAAAAAATAAAACACCTATAAAAACTGACATTTTATCACAAAAATCCTAATAAATTTTGTTGCATACATATGCACAATAGAATATTATTTAGCCACTAAAATGATACGAAGTTTAGGTAGCAAGATAGAAAATATTCATGACTATAATTTTAGGCTAACCCCCCTCCCGGGCATAGATATGGTATAAATATTATGCCATATCGTTATGCACTGCATAATGACGGTTTGGTTAACAACGGACCACATATATGATGGTGGTCCTGTAAGATCAGAATATACTTTTTTTACTGTAGCCTCTCGATATTTAGATACATTTAGGTATACAAATACTTACTGTGTTACAATTGCCTACAGTGTTCAGTACAGTAACAGGCTGTACAGATTTGCAGCCTAGGAGCAAAAGGCTGCACTATATAACCTAGGTGTGTAGTGAGCTATGCCACCTAGGTTTGTGTGCACACACTCTGTGATGTTTGCAAAATGATGAAATTGCCTAATGATGCATTTCTCAGAATACATCCCTGTTGTTAAGCAACACATGACTGTAGTTATCGTATTGGGTTAATGGGATTATAGTGGATTGGCCCTTTATGTTTTCCAAACATTTTTAGAAATTACTTTACACATATTAAAATTAAAATATTAAAATTAAATACAATGTCTTTTTGTGGTCGTCTGTGTCCCAGTCATGTGGGCCTTTCTGCTCCCCCTCAAGCAGCTGGAGAAAGACCAGGGGGCCATGGGTACAGCCTCATATGTGTACTGTGACAGGCATGGGGATGACAGGGCGGAGGGGAGAAATCACGGTAAAGTCATAATGATAACAATGACAGCAAGCCACATTGCTCCAACTTCATATGCTGCAGGCACTGTGCTAAACATGTTGTTTATTCCCCACATCATTTTCCCCATAGACGGAGAAACTGAAGTTCGAAGAGGCTAAGGAGCTTGTCTGAGGTTACAGGGCTGGCAAATGACAGAGCAAGAGATTGAATCTGGTATAACTCCCGCAGAGCCCGTGCTCTTAACCACTTGAATGAGGCCAATAATTTCACAAATATTAAGCCATTATGTTTTCATTGCTCCCAAAACCTTTCAGCTGCCACTTCTAGGTGTGAGTCAGGAGGCTGAAGATGCCAGGGCAGGCAAGGGCAGGCAAGGGTAGGCCATTGACCTCGTTAGCAAGACAGCAGGGGAGACAGCTCGCCCCAGTTCCCATCCCCCTCCAGCATATCAACAGCAGGCCTGGCCGATGAGACACAGAGACTTCTAGAATGGAGGCAGAGTCAGGAAGAGGAAGGGGAGAAGCACCTTCTCACCGGAGACTGGGAGACTGCAGAAGATAGGCTCTTGTGGGAATGGTGGGATAGTGTGGGGCAGAGACATCAAGGGAAACCCTGGGGCGGGGCTCTTGGCCCCTCTTCACATGTGACTCTGGGAAGTGTCACCAGCAGAGGCCTGAGCCTCCAGTCCACCTGGGTTAAGGGATGGAGGCTGAACTCACTTTTATAGCACTCTCACTCTCTCAGTTACTCACTCCCAAGATCATGACATGAATTCATCCATGCGGGCAGCGGCCTCATGACCAAATCCCCTCCTAAGGGTCCCACCTCTCAACACCGTTGCATTGGGGATTAAGTTTCCAACACACGAATGCTGGGGGACATACTCCCCCAATATGGAGGATGGTCCCCCAATATGGAGGACCGGGTCATCCCCAAGCACCCCTCAGTTACCTGTGTGGTGGACGCTGTGGTAGGTATGAAGTGGGACCTTCTGGATCCAGACAAGGTGACCCCGTGGTTGGGGCTCAGGATGGACCCTCCAGGCCAGGGGCCAGACAGAAGGAGGCAGAGACCAGAGGGGTCCATAGGAGGCAAGGGGACCTTGGTCAGTGCTCCCTGTGAGCCAGGTCTCGGCTGGCAGGAGGAAGCGAGGCTCACTCCCTGCAGAGCTCAGTCTGGTGCCACCGCTAAGACCATAGCAGCTGGAGGGGCAGACGAATGCTGTCACCTCCCCAAATCACTGAGAGCCTCCCAGAAGCTCACACGCCCGCGCAGAGGAGAAACTGCACGAGGCAGACCTGGATCACCTGATAATTACTTTCAGATGCGGTTTGATTGCTGTAGCCCACTCAATTTACCAGATGGGAATTACGTATTCGCTTATAGGTGGGGTTTGCAAGGTAAGCCAGATCTATATGTTCCCTCCAACTCTCTCTGACTTGCACAGAATTACACTTATGACCCTGCCGGGCCACTATGCTAGACTGCATGGTTTGAGAGCCTATGTGACAGGCACTCTGCCAGGTGCTTCACATGCATGGTCTTGTTCACTCTTCTCAGCATCGTATTGACAAATATCTTCCATCTCAGGTGCCCATGAAACTAGCTATGTGGCCTTGGGCAGGTTCCTTGACCTGTCTGTGCTTCAGTTTCTTCATCAAATGCAGATACTGATCCTGCCTAGCAGTATCAGGTGAATAGAATGCACTTGATAAAAAGTCACCACTGTTGTTAACAGTTCTTTTGAGCACAGAGGGAGGTAAGGACAGATAGGTGATGGCAGCGGGGTAAAGGGACTCCTCCGGAGAGAAAGAAATGAACAAAACCACAACCTCCTAACTCTGCAGCAATGCAGGTGATCTTATTCCGAGTCAGGAAAGTGAGGGTAAAATTTAAGGGACCAGACCCCCTCCCAGGAGCACAGACATACCTCAGAGCCCCAAGGAGCCATAGGACAGAAAGGTGGGAGACCAGGAGTGTCCAGGTCCTGTGTATCCTCGAACTCACTGAAACTTCTTCCTGACCTGCTGCCTTCGTCATCCCTTTGTGGGCTCTGTGTGACAAACACATTAGTTCCCAGGCCAGCACAGCCTTCCGAGGCCTGGAGACTCATCCCAGCCTCCTCTCTGGGACTCAGGACAGGCTGTGTGGAGCTGAGGCTGGTCTCAAAGTAAGGTGTTGTTGGAGCCTCCTGGGGGAATTTCAAGGGAGTTTTGTGCGAAAGGGAAGGAGTGCCATCAGACTCCTCCTGAAGCTAAGCCAGGATGAATTATTAAGGAGCTGAAGGAAGCCAGGGCTTAACTAAAGGAGCCCCAGGTCTATCTCTGTGAATATTTCAAACCATCTGGACCTATTTTGTGGAGAGAAATTTCTTGCGCTGCCTGAAAGACAAGCAGGGAGCTAGCATTATGCTCACATAGGGCAGCTCTCCGTCAAGGGAGGCCTGCGTTTCAGGGCTGGGAACCACGCTCAGAGAAAGCTTCTTAGTGCTGCAGAGCTATTTTTAAAGTGCAAAACTCAATATGTCAGTGGGAGAGGGAGGGAGAGAGGGCTGGGGGTGAAATGGCTGAGGCCATCCAGGCCCGTGAAGGAGCCTCACTTTCCTGGGTAGGTGAAGCCACTCATTTGGCTCTTGCCTGACACCCCCAGATCTCTATTTTAACCCCGGAAAATAAGTGCCTAGCCTTGTGTTCAGAGCTGATGGTGGGGCCCGGGCCAGAATAGAATTTAATCATTTACTCTGGCTCTCTTTGGTTTAATAGATGCCATTTCTGGCAACTTAAAGGGGATGTGTCCTAGTTCCATGTTAAAAACAAAAATTTTTAAAAAATTAAGAACCCGTCTTTATGTTCTGTTTACAACTGTTTTTAACATACATTTGAAATGTTCATCTTCCTGTCTTTCTGTGTGCTGGCTCTGAGGCACCCAGCATCCTCTCTAGTTGGGAGTATCCCGCCGTCCCCCTCTCTTTTCTGAGGCTGTGGTTTTCCAGTGGGTGTCTCTGGCCCAAATAGCCCTATCAGAAATGAAGCAACAGGCTGGGTGCAGTGACTCATGCCTATAATCCCAGCACTTTGGGAGGCCAGGGTGAGTGGATCGCTTGAGCCCAGGAGTTTGAGACCAGTCTGGGCAACTTAGCGAAATCCTGACTCTACTAAAAATACAAAAATTAGCTGGGCATGGTGATGCGTGCCTGTAGTCCCAGCTACTTGGGAGGCTGAGGTGAGAGGATCGCTTGAGCTCAAGAGGCTGAAGTTGCAGTGAGCTGAGATTGTGCCACTGCACTCCAGCCTGGGCTACAGAACAAGACCCTGTCTCAATCAATCAATAAACCAAGCAACAGCCAGACCCACACTTAGACTGACCAGTCATGTGTTTGGGTAGGAGACGGTTATAAAGCGTCATTTTTCCGTTTGTGCTGTATAGGAAAAAAATAGCTTGAATGGCAGTGCTAATAAGGATAAAAGGAGTTGACGTTCGTCAAGCACACACCTGGTTCCCTTACAAAGCAAAGGCAGTTTGGAATAAAACAATAAAAAGTAAACTTTGAAATAAAATAAATGGAAAATACATTGTAAAAATATCAGTTTGGAATTGACTTGAAGAGTTGCCAGATCTCTTCCCTGCGCCGCATTTCACAGTTTACAAAGCTTGTTGGTTTGCGTTTTCCATTTCTTAGGGGACTTGTTCTGGAGGTCTTTACTAGAAGCCAGTGACTGGGGAAAAGGCAACTCTTCATGGAGGGAGTGTGCAGATGCCAGACATGGCTACAATATTTTACTTTTTATTTTGCCACAAGGGAGAAAGGAAGCTTTACATTGGAAGAAAAAAAGTTCTGTGGATGGAGATATGTAGATACAAAGGTGTTTGAAATTAAGCTTCCTTGAAGTCAAAGAGAAAGTCATGTGTAAGACCCAGAATAACTTCTGATTCAAGGTGAACTTTTAGAATGTGAGAGGGAGACCTGGATTAGACTAAATATTGATAGGTGATCGTTTATTGTGCAATTAAAAAACACAAATTATCAATTCTTTATCCAGTTTCCAGTGAGAATTACTTTCGTGAATAATCAATGCAAATAAAACCAACACCAGCTAACATTTCATGTGGTAAACTTTGAAAGAATCATATCTTGAGGATAACAAACCAACCTGGCAAAAAAAAAAAAAAAAAAATCCAAAAACAAACAAACAAACAAAAACAAAATTAGACTTGCTAAGCAATAGTAGCCACAAAAGAAAATACATGAAGGTCAAGCTATAATGGAAAACTAGTGAGGATTAGTGAGTGGAATAACCAAGTGTACCTCGGTATTCTCATTTTTCTACATCTTACCTTGATTGCAACTTAAAAAATAAATACAGAGATCAGAATGGGGTCGTTCAAGATTTCTTTTGGTAGATGTGTTTTGTGCTTAGTCAAGGTGAAAGGATGCCCAGGCACTGCCATTCAGAGATCTCTGCCCTGTCCAGGGCATCTGGGGGGCACCTGGAAGAGGTCTCTTCCTCATAGCTCTGCCCACCCCACCATGCAGGTGAGACCCAGAATGGACGCTGCTTTGAGGCAGCTGACCAGTGGGATCTGACCTGGAACAGCTGGTGGTGGCCAGGGCTGACAGCCAGGATGAGTGTGGAGGTGGTGTCACGCTGGAGAGTGAGCAGAGAGGGCAGCCTCGCTGGTAGACTGGGTGTGGGGCCCAGGCAGGGAGGAGCCAGGCTTCCTTTCCCTGCTCTGGGGACATCCTCTCTCCTGTTCTTTCTTCCTGCCCTTGAAGACCCTCCTGTTGCTTGGGTTATTTTTCTCTCCCGTGGTCCGACTCCAGGACTTCTCCAAGCCAGGAACTATGGTGACAGATAGGCAGACAGGGTGAGAGAGGGTACCCTCCCTGCCGACCTTCAGGAACTTAGTGCCAGGGGAAGGGGCTCTGAAATCAAGCTTCCTTGAAGTCAAAGAGAAAGTTATGTGTAAGACCCAGAATAACTTCTGATTCAAGGTGAACTTTTAGAATGTGAGAGGGAGACCTGGATTAGACTAAATATTGATAGATGATGGTTTATTTTGCAATTTAAAAAAACACAAATTATCAGTTCTTTATCCAGTTTCCAGTGAGAATTACTTTCGTGAATAATCAGTGCAAAATAAAACCAACACCGGCTAACATTTCATGCGGTAAACTTTGAAAGAATCATATCTTGGGGATAAAAAACCAACCTGGCAAAAAAAAAAAAAAAAAAAAAATTAGACTTGGGCACAGGGGCAGGAGCAGAGAGGAGCCCTCATGTCATTTCCAGATTGGTGTCAGGGAGTATCTGAATGTTTATCCTTTTAAAATGTTTCTAGAGGATGTCTCCAGGCCTTGTTGAGCTTAGTCTCCTGTAAAATTCACCTCCTACGTATTAAAAATAAAAGCCAAGCAAAGAATTTTAACCTCAGCTGAAATAACGGCTCCAACACACATTCTTGCACTGAGCACCATGTGCCCGGAATCCCTCAAGGGCACCTGGCCACTGGTCCTGCCAAATTCCCCACTTCCCTGCCCAGCCAGGCCCTGGGTGGCCCCACAGTTGGCCACTCCTAGAATAGGCTCCACAGGACTGTGTGTATTTTTTGTATTTGTTAGTTTTTTTTTCTTATTCAATTCCTAAAATGGAAGATCTACAGGTGGATAGAACGCTCACTAAGTAAGTCCTCAGCTTCCAAAACCTAGAGGCACACTATTACCCTACACATTTAGTTAACGGAAAATGGAAAGGAGAAAAGGAGGGAGGGAAGGAGGAGACAGAGGAAAGAAAGAAAAGCAAGGCAGGGCCTGGAAAGATTTGCAGAAGTAATGACAGCGTTTTTCTTTTTTTTTGGAGACATAGTCTCACTGTGTCACCCAGGCTGGAGTACAGTGGCATGATCTCAACCTACTGCAACCTCCAGGTTCCAGAGGTTCTCCTACGTCAGGATACCGAGTAGCTGGGATTATAGGCACATTTTTATATTTTTAGTAGAGATGGGGTTTTGCCATGTTGGCCAAGCTGGTCTCGAACTCCTGACCTCAAGTGATCCGCCCGCCTGTACCTCCCAAAGTGTTGGGATCAGAGGCGTGAGCCACCGCACCTGACCAGTAACGACAGCTTTTAATGGTGAAAAACAGAACAAGCTGAGAAGGCTACAGTGAGGACTGGAATGTTGGGCCCTGATGTGTGGCTTTGATGTGTATATGTTTGAGCTTCTCCCTTTTTAACATCCCTGGGGAAGATTTAACTTCATTCCGTTAAGCTTAAATGCTTTTATGAGAAGTATCCTAATTTAATACAGTCATATCTAGAAAATGTTTTATGAAAAATACCTAAGATACATAATAGGGAGTAGAATAGAATCTGGTGGGTAAAGGTGGGCTGTATACGTAATTTTAAAGAAAAGAAAAAGAGAAAAATGTATTTTCTGGAGCAAATTCAATTAAGTCAATATAATTTCTTGATCTTCTTGATTATTTTTAATAGAATAATATTTAGCGATTTCCAGTTTTGCTGCTTATCTTCATTGGGACCAAGTGTTTTCCACACACCATGAACTCATACCCTTTATGATGGGTTTTACCTTTTTCTGTGTGGCCACTATCTCTTTACAAGTCTAATTTTTGCCAGGACAATTTTTTTATTCTTAAGATGTGGTTCTTTAAAAGTTTATCATGTGAAATTTTAGTTGGTTTCATTTTGCATTGGTTATTCGCAAAAGTAATGCTCATTGCATTGGATAAAGGACTGATTATTTGTTTTTATTTTTTATTGCAAAAAGAAAAGACAAAGAAAAGGCATTTTCCATGGTATGGTTAAAATGTCAGGAAGCTTTGTTACATTAAAATAGTTGTTTAAAATGTGGGAAAGCCTACAGATAGAAAAAAACAAACAAAAAACATCCTTAGTTTCCAGGGGCAGGCTCTTTAATAAGGAAGGATTTTCTCCAATAAGAGAGGCCCTTCACGGGAAGCAGAGTGGGGAGATCACATAGGGAAAGGGGCTGTTGGACACATCAGAGATCTGAAGCCACTCGGGAAGAACCATCTCACTGGGGCCTAAATTAAAATGTCCAGATTGGCTCTTGGCACATTTAACTAAATGTGTAGGGTAATAGTGTGCCTCTAGGTTTTGGAAGCTGAGGACTTACTTAGTGAGCATTCTACCCACCTGTAGATCTTCCATTTTAGGAATTGAATAAGAAAAAAAAATTTAACAAATACAAAAAATACACATAGCAATTAATGTAGATTGTTTACACATGATAATGTATGAGACCATCATAATGGTTATCGTCTCATATCATTAGGAGGACTCTATTCAAGAAAGGAGGATTTAACAGAGTATAGTTGGGGACAGTTAGTAGAAAAAATAAAATTGTTTCATGTTTGCCCCCGGAGTGAGCTGAGGCTCTTCAATGAACTGGTTCAGGTTGTAAAGGGCATGGAGTAGAGACCATGCCTGGCAAGACCCCAGGGACAGCAGCTACTGCTACTACCCTTAGGTACAAGCAGGATCTGCCCAAGGCACTTGCACTTACGTTTCAGGGAGCAAAAGTCTATTTAATTTTGCTCTACAAAAGGGAGATGGGGCTTTATCAAAAGGAGCTGATTACCTTCAGCCCTGGATCCAGGTGTATCTCCTTCCAGGTCCATGGAAAACATACTGGGTGACATCAGGAAGACATGAGAGGCTAGGCTCAGTGCCTCTCCAGTGGTTCCTGATTCAAAAGTGGATGGTGCCCACTCACCCAGCAGATGCTGGGGCGCTGTGGGAGGGTGGGGTTCCCACAGCTCTTAAGAGTATTATTGGCAAGTTATCCAGTCTTTCTGAGCCTTAGTTTCTTCCTTGGTAAAACAGGGATAATAATGATACCGACTTTATAGAAGTGCGAGAACTAACGCCTGCCAAATAGTAGGGCACAATTAATGTTAGTGCCTTTTCTGCCCAATTGCCCAGTACAGAAAATGTTGCTTCAGTAACCTAGGCGAATGCCAGGACTGATTCATAGGAATATCATAGATACATTCGCAACGTCTAAAATGATCTCATTATAACAATGATCGTTTTTACAAAAATAAGATATATTGACTGTTTTGTATCCCATGAAGGGGAGGGGAGGGATTTTCCTAACTTTCCTTCCAGAACCCGCTATTAGGGTGATGGACTCAGCACCTTTCTGTCCTCCCCTACCTGTCTTAAGAGTTCCTCGTCACAGAGTCGGAAATGGGGATAGAGCTTGGCCCAAGTTAGAATTTTCCCCATTCCAGGGACAGAATGCAGAAAGAGGAGAAAAGTAGCGGGGAGCCTGGTGCAGCTGCTGATGCTGTACAGAAACTCTTTGAGCTGCCACCCTGGCAGGGCCGGCCTTGGAAAATGTGCCTGAGGATGGTGGGTGAGCAAAGCCACCTGCCCCGGCACAGAGCCTGCGGGTTGTGCTCTGCAAAGCCCTCCCGGTTTCATTCCCAGAGACGGGGCGAGAAAGGGCAAGCCAGGCAGCAGATGCTGGGAGGCGCGTGGCCAGGCTACCCAGATCATCCAGCACGGCATGGAGTCTGTGTGTCCTCACCAGTGCTGCGTGACAGGAGCCGGGCACCACCGGCGCCATAGGCTTGTTGGTGTCTCAGCACTGACACCGTGTGGCCCTGAGCAAAAGCAGGTGAAGGGTCCGCTGAAAGCCTTGGAGACGGGAGGTTGTCCCGTTTCCTTTCCTCGGGATGTTAATCAGCATCCCTGGGACTTTCCTAGTTATCGCTGATGGGAGAAGTCCAGGAAGGAAAGGAATGTGTCTAAGCTCAAAGGCTGAAGGCTTCAAGACTGAGAAGTTAATTCGATCAATAATGAGAAGAATATAATCTCAAGGTGAACTCCAGAGTAGGGAGTGAGTGTGTATCGTGACCTTGGGGGCTAGTCATCACCCCAGCCTAGACAAAGATGATGTAAAACACCTGTGTCAGGGTTGTGACATCCTCCTGACGTCGAGGAGCACCCGCCCCTTCCCGGATGACGTGGCTCGCACAGCTTACACTTTCTCCACCTCCGCTGGCCGTGCCTGCTTCAGTAAGTGGCCCTGCCATCCACCCAGTTGCATAATGGATTAATCAAGACTCCCTTAGTCATAGGTAGGAGCCAAACTAAACAAGCTGAGGCATAAAAAGCAATTTACTGCCTCACCTAGATGGGCAAGAGGCCAAACTAACTCACAGATTTGACACAAGGAAGATTCTGGGAAGTTGAAGAAGAACAGAACCTGGGATTGGCAGTGGCCAGGGCTGTTTGTCCTGCCCTTGTCTCCTCTGTCCCCCTTCACCCATTGGCCTCATTCTCTCTTTCTGTAGACAGCTCCCCTCCACTGGTGGGGATACAGCCCCTGGCAGCCCAGGCTCAGCCACCCCAACATCAAGGGAGTTTTTTCAACAGGAATCTTTATAATAGGGAAGGGCTCAGATGGGCTTGCTCAAGTTAGGTGTCTGCCCCCTGAGGCAATCCCCAGTGGCAAGGAGATGACACACTGAGATAGGCCAGTCCTGGTCACACCCTCTCTTCTGGGGCCGCTGGGCAGGAGTTGTCAACAGAGAAGAGTGACAGGAACACTTACATGGCAGGCACAAATCACAGGTTGCTGTGCTCCACTATGCAGATGATGACACCCTCAGATTTTTTTCTCTTTAGTAAACTCTTAAAACTAGACATATACACAGAAAACTGCATGAATTATGAGTGTGCAGTGTTTATTCACAAGAGCAAGGACATAGAATCAACCCAGGCACCCATCAAAAGTAGATTAAAGAAAATGTGGTGCATATACACCATGGAATACTACACAGCCATAAAAAAAGAACAAAATCGTGTCCTTTGCAGTACCATGGATGAGGCTGGAGGCTGTTACCTTAAATGAATTAACACAGAAACAGAAAACTAAATACTACATGTTCTTACTTGTAAGTGGCAGACATAAAGATGGGAAAAATAAACACTGGGAATTCCAAAAGTGGGGAGGGAGAGAGTGGGAGAAGGGTGGACAAACTGCCTATTGGGTACTATGTTTGCTACTTGGGTAGAGCCCAAACCTCAGTACCATGCAATATACCCATGTAACCCCAAACCTGTACATGTACCCCCAGAATCTAAAATTTGTTTTAAAAAAGAAAATAAATACGTATAGAAATAGCAAAATGTAAGATACCTTTAAGTTCACCTTTCAGAGATAACACTGATGATGTTATCACCATTTATTATTTTCTTTAAGAATCTCATTTCTATTTATATATATATATATATATATATATATATATATATTTTAGAGACAAGGTCTCACTCTACCAGGCTGGAGTGCAGTAATGCAGTCATAGTTCACTGCAGCCTCAAACTCCTCAGTTCAAGTGATCCACCTGCTTTGGCCTCCCACAGCGCTGGAATTACAGGCATGAGCCAGCACACTCGGCCAAGAATCTCATTTTTGTAGTCTCACTTTTAAAAAATAAAATAGAAAGTATACTGCATAAAGAAAAAAAATGTGCAGCTTCATTAAGTTTCCCTTTTGAATACACCCATGTAACAAGCATCCTGATTGAGAAACAGAACGTCACCAGCATCCTAGAAACCCTCCTTGGCTTCCTTCCAATCATGGCGCTCCTGTCTTCCAAAGGTAAATGCTATCCTGATTTCTGCTACTGTAATTAGTTTGATCAATTTTGGCACTTTATACCAATGCAACTGTTCAATATTTTATTCTTCCATGCCTTGCTTCTTACATTCAACATTATGTTTATGAAACCTATCCATACTGTGTGTAATACAGAGTGTTTGTTTTCATGGCTGCATAATATTCCATTGCATGAATACTCCAAACATTATTTGCCTATTTTACTGTTGATGGACACCCTGGCCGTGAAGAGGAAAATCCCAAGTGCCATTGGGTTGTGACAGTACTGTGAGAGATTTTACCTAGGCATTTATGTCTTTGAATTTTGCTTTGAATCATGTCCTTCTTTGAATATATGTGTAAATGCTGGCTGCTAATTAATATATAAGGTTGTCACATGAGTTTAAAAGCATTATTTCAGCCAAGCACAGTGGTTCATGCTTGTAATCCCAGCACTTTGGGAAGCTAGGCAGAAGGATTGCTTGAGCCCAAGAGTTCAAGACCAGCCTGAGCAACATAGCAGGACTTCTATAAATAAGAGCGTATTTTGTGGAAAGTTTTACAGAGTGACCAGTATGCTCTGTGCTCTTGGGAACCACTACTCCAGGCAAATAATTGTCCTGGCAACACTGTCACTTGGCAACACAGCCCCCTGGTGGCAGCCACCTGAACTGCAATCTTACCTCATAGAAAAAGTTAATTGCTGTTTTTCAAACCAGGCATTATAGCAAGTGTCACAACCCAGGACATAATTTCTACTTAAACCAGTAATAATTTATGTGAATAAAAGTGCTCCATCTCCATGGCATTGTATCTAATCAGGATACAAGTCCATCTCTAAAATAATGATAAAAATTTTTTAAAGAACTACCATTTATCAAGTACTTCCTGTGTCTGGTACCGTGCCAAACCCTTCACATACAGTATTCAGCGTCATCCCTCCAGCAGTGCTGCGGAGTGGCCATTGTTGTCACCTTTTAGAGATGAGGAAGCAGAGGCTTGCAAATGTTCAGCAATCATCTCAAGGTAAATGGAGCCAGGATGGTTTCTACCACAATCACGGTCTCCTCTGCCCCCTGCAATTGGAGGCACCTGGCTGTTCCACGCTCACTCAAGGTTCATTCCCACAGACCAGCCCCCGCCCCGAGGAGGGCTGGAGTCAGAGAAGAGCTCGCTTTTTCTCCTGCGGCTCTCTGCTGGAAGTCATGTACTTCTAGTTCCTCTTCCCCCTTCCACACCCACCAGGGGGACAAGCCATTTTTCTGCTAGTAGAAGCCCAAGGCATTGTCTGGGGCACATTGTACTAGCGCCTGGGATTCATGTGGGGGTCTTCCCCATCTTTCTGTGCCCAGGCAGTGTCAGGCTGGCCTGTCCTCCATCCCTCCTTGGCTGCTCATGACCAGGTGGCAGGTAGAATAACCAACTTACCCCACTTTGCCCAGGACCTTCTCCATTTTTGCACTGAAAATCTCCCATCTCAAGAACCCCCTTGGCTCCAAACAAGCTGCCTTTCCCCCTGGGTCTTGGGAAAGTCAGGCCCAAATTACACCACAGATTCAGCTGTCCTAGATCCTGTGAGAGGATGAGAAACTCCTTAGGCCTCCTGGCTTATGATGCATTGGCCAATCCAGCAAACCAGAGCTCTGCGTTGGGATTGAGGATTAACAGGGGCTTGTCCTGCCTGTGAAAACAGGCCTTGGCAGCACGCAGGGTAGTCCAGCATGTGACTTCTGCAGGCAGGTGGCCTGGATTCGGATCCTGGCTCCACCTCCTGCTGGCTCTGTGGCCTTGAGCAGGTTATTTCACCAACCTGACCTCAGAACCCAACGCTTAGCACAGCACATACCTCACTGTGGCTGTTGTGAAAATGCAGATGCTTGGAAGCATTCAGCCCACAGGTCGTGCGCCACAAAGGACAGCCCTTGCCATTCCCTTTGCTCCTTCTGCTGCCAAATTGCCTCCCAAGTTCTGATCCTAAGACTTGCTTATTTTTAGTATGAAATGCTTCATAAATACAAAGAAATATATATCACACATTCATATATAAAAAGTGAAGAGTAACAAAATATATACCCATGTACTCAAATCTCCTCTCCTTCAGCTTAAAATAGAATATTACCGACCAGTCGCAGTAGTTCTCACCCGTAATCCAGCAGGTTTGGGAGGCCAAGGCAGGAGAATCACTGGAGCCCAAAAGTTTGAAACCTGCCTGGGCAACATGGCAACACCCCACCTCTACAAAAAAATACAAAAATTAGCAGGTGGTGGGGGGTGGTGTGCACCTGTGATCCCAGCTACTTGGAAGGTTGAGGTGGGAGGATCGCTTGAGCCTGGGAGGCAGAGGTTTCAGTGAGCTGAGATCATGCTACTGCACTCTAGCCTGGGTGACAGAGTGAGACCCTGTCTCAAAAAAAAAAACAAAAAAAGAAGAAGATTACCAATGCTTTTGTACACCCCTCTAATCATAACCTTCCCTGTAATGATAACAAATCTGAATTTTGCCATTTCCTCACTTGAATTTATCATTTCCTCACTTTTTGTTATATGTTTACTACATATGTATGTATTGCTGATAACATATTGTTATGTTTGAGATATTCGGGTCCTGATGCAAATGCAATCATACTTATTTTCTTTTTTCACTCAACATTGTTTTTCAGATTCATCCAGGGTAATGTATGAAGCTGTAGTTCATTATTTTTCCTTGCTGTACAGCATTCCACTGTTTGAATGTGTGGTCGTTCATTGATCTACTCCCCTATGCAAACAGTGCCACCACAAACACTTTCACAGGTTTCCTGGTGCACGTGTGCACAAATTACTCTACAGTATCCATCTAATCCGAAAAGTCTTAACTGATGGCTCAGTGGCAATGGCCTGCCCTCTGGTTTGGTTTTCATTGTGACCAGAATTCTGAGCTCCATGAAAACCACTTTCTGCTCCATTAAAATCTTTTTCTGTATTTTAAAGTAGGATTCAGGATTATGAGTGACAAAAAGCTCAACTCAAGTGATATCAGGCAAAAAAAAAAAAAAAAAAGGTGGGGTAGAGAGAACTGTATTGGGATGAATGATGGAGCAGTTTAGAGGGGACTGGTTGAATCTTAGACTAAGCGCTGTCCACACAGCCCTGTGGATCTCTCGGTCACAGGGCTTGGCCACCCCCGTTTTCCTTCCATCCTTGGACAGACTTTTCCCTCGTCAGAAACAGATAGTGGCAGTCACTTCTGCCTGCAGTGCCCAGGTCTGAGTCCAGTGGGAGGGAGCATCCATCTCTGCAGCCTTAAAAAAGCCTCCTGGTGTGTCACTGGTCACCTGCTCATCCCTATGCTAATTTCCGTGGCCAGAGGAACGCAGTCCATCCCTCGAGTTAGGGTGCAGTCAGCCACTGCCCTAAGCTTTCGGGCTGAGAGTGAAGTCAAGGGGATTTCTTCCCAGGGAAATAGGGGTACTGTTCCTAAAAGAAGGGTAATGACCACAGAGGGCCCAAAACAGTAAGTGTCATACAGGCATGGTGGCTCACACCTGTAATCCCAGCATGGGGAAGCCAAGGTGGGCAGATTGCTTGAGGCCAGGAATTTAAGACCAACCTGAGCAAAATAGTGAGATCCTGTCTCTACAAAAAATAAAATTAGCTAGGTGGGGTAATGCACACCTGTAGTCCCAGGTACTCTGGAGGCTGAGGCAGGAGGATCACTTGCACCTAGGAGATTGAGGCTGCAGTGAGCTATGATCATGCCACTGCACTCCAGCCTGGAAAACAAAGTAAGACTCCGTCTCTAACAAAAAACAAACAAAAAGTGAGTGTCCAACGCGCTCTGGGCTTGCTGTGTGACCTTGGATAAGAGACTTCACATCCCGAGTGCCCGAGTCTTCAGCATGGATGAGTGTGGCAGAGCTGAAAGTCCCTGAGATTCCATCTGACCTTGACCTCTGATTGTGTGGGCTTTGGCTGCCCTGTCGCCCTCTTCCTTGTCACTCCTGTGCCCTTTAACATCATAGCTTGTCCAGTCCTCCAGATCTTTCCACTATAATGTCGAGTGCATACTTCTGGGATCACCTCTATGAGCTCATTCCTCTTGCTGACAACAAGGCTTCTCAGAGGTAGCCCACAGGATGACAGCTCCTCAAACCGCACCCTCTGCCAAGACCGGGAGCCTCTCTAGAGCGCCTCATCGTGCTTGCCACCACCGGCCTTTCAGGCCACAGCCTTCGGAGTCTTCTGTGGATCTCCATCTTCCTTAAGCCCCTGAACCTGCTCTCTTATGGAATTTGGGCCTTTGTTTCCTCCTCTCAGAGTTCTTCTTGCTTGCTCACATCAATGAAGCCAGCTGCCGTATTGTGACCACCCCGTCGATAGGCCCATGTGGCAGGGAACTGAGGGCGGCCTAGGGACACATGGCCCACGAGGAGCTGACCCCTGCCAGCACCACATGCATGAGCCTGGAGACAGATCCCTCCCCAGCTGAGCCTCGGGGCGAGGTCAGTCCCGGCCAACACCTTGATTGCAGACGGCCAGCTAAGTCATGCCTCTATTCCTGAACCGCAGAAACTGATTGAGCTCCAGAAAACCATTGTCAAGAAACAGAGATAGTGGGCATCCTGAGCTTGTTCCTTAGCTGTAAGGAAATGAATCTAGGATTTCACTTCACTATTCAGGATGACAGGTTTTGTTTTTTCATCAAATATATACTGTATTTGTCAATGCTCTACAGAGAAACAGAACTGAGAGAGAGAGAGAGAGAGTGTGTGTGTGTGTGTGAGAAGCGAGAGAGAGAGACACTTGGTTTTTGTTTTTGTTTTTTGAGATGGAGTTTTGCTGTTGTCACCCAGGCTAGAGTGCAATGGCGCAATCTCGGCTCACTGCAACCTCCACCTCCTGGGTTCAAGCAATTCTTCTGCCTCAGCCTCCCAAGCTGGGATTACAGGCACACGCCACCATGCCCGGCTAATTTTTGTATTTTTAGTAGAGACAGGGTTTCACCATGTTGGCCAGGCTGGTCTTGTACTCCTGACCTCAGGTGACCCACCCACCTTGGCCTCTCAAAGCGCTGGGATTACAGGCATGAGCCACTGCGCCCGGCCTATCAGGTCTATTTTCATGTTTCTTTTTTTTTGTCTGTTGTTTTGACGGAGTCTTGCTCTGTTGCCCAGGCTGGAATACAGTGGCGTGATCTCAGCTCACTGCAACCTCTGCCTCATGGTTCAAGTGATTCTCCTGCCTTGAACCATGCAGTGGGTGAGCCACTGCACCCAGCCAAGACATGTATTGTAAGGAATTAGCTCAACATGGTGGAGGCTTGGTGAATCCAGAGTCTGATAGGGCAGGTTGACATGCTGGAGACTGAGGGAGGAGTTGTAGTTGGGGTCCAATGGCACTCTGCCAACAGAATTCCTTCTTGCTGCGGGGAGGTCCGTCTTTGTTCTATTAAGGCCTTCAACTGATTGGTTGAGGCCCAACCACATGGTGGAAGATAATCTACTTTACTCAAAATCCACTAATTTATTTATAATTATTATTATTGTTATAGAGACAGGGTCTCACTTTACTGCCTGCTCTGGTCTTGAACTCCTGGCTTCACGCGATCCTCTCCCCTCAGCCTCCCAAAGTGCCGAGATTAGTGGCATGAGCCACTGCATTCAGCCCAAAATCCAGTAATTTAAATGCTCACCTCCCTTCACAGAAACACCTAGAATACTTTTAAAACAAATCTCTGGGCACTGTAGCGCAGCCAAGTTGACACATAAAATGAACCAGCACAGTTACCCTACATCAGGTTATGCAGATGCCCTAATTTATTAAGAGCTGTTCATAACTTCCAAGTTTGTGTTGAATTTTATCAAGCAATTACTTTTATATTATTGTTCCCATTTGTTTATACATTGTTTTTAAAAATTGTAAATTTTCTAATATAAAAGCATTCTCGCATAGTGGAGATAAATCCAACTTGATGAGGAAAAGGGAGCGTCTCTCAGTTCATCTTGCTCGCCTTTCCCCTGGCCACAGCCTGCGGTGAGCAGAGGGCAGAGGGCCAGCCGTGTCCTGGGACTGGTGACAGACAGCCTGCTGTCTTCCTATCTCTGAGCTGGCCCTGGGAGGGGCCCACAGGCTGCAGGAAGAGCACTGTGCGATTTACATAGATGCCTTTGTGTGGGGACCTGACAGCTGCTGGAGTCATGGTCCTCACCCGGGTCAGGGTGGGGCTGAGAGGGCCTCCAGGTGTTTGGGTAGTCAGGGGCTGGGGTGACAGCAGCTAGTGGGGAGGGGGGGGGTGTATGAGACAGATAAACATCCACACTCATATGCCAGATGTGGCTTTGAGCCTCAGCCCAGCCCACTCTCCTTGGCTGTCTGGCTGGCTTTATTGAAAGTTCGCCAAATGGAAAGGGTCTTTTTTTTTCTACCATGCCGGCTCACTCTCCAGAGCATCCGTGCCAGCAGTTGGCCAAACCCTGAGATTGGGAGCACGTCCTCCAGACCACCACATCTTCCGGGACGCCTGACCTCTGCAGCAGAGGTCACCAAACTGTCCAGTCCGAGGGAACAGTCCCCACAAGACTGCCCCAACTTCAGCCACCAGCTGCAGGTTCAGAGTCCCCAGGGCCACCTTCACTTCAGACCAGCTGGCTGCAAATTTGGGGGTGCTTACAACCACCCTCAGCTTCAGTAATTTTCTAGGGTGACTCACAGAACTCAGGAAAGCACTAAACTTACGATTACAGTTTTATGATCACGAAAAGATACAAAGTAAAACCAGCCAAAGGAAGAGAGGCTTAGGGCAGAATCCGGGAGGGGTCCAGTCGCAAGCTTCCAGGGAGGTGTCCTCTCCCTTTGGCGTTCTGGACAGCTTTGCCTCCTCTGGGCTACAATGTGTGAGGATATGCACAGGGTGTGGTCCACCAGGAAAGTCTACCTGAGCCTTTGGTGCCCAGAGACTTTACTGAGGCTTGATCAGACGCTGCCTGTGTGACCGACCTTTAGTCTCCAAAGCCCCCCAGCAAACAAAGACACTCCTGTCAGACAGGACATTCCAGGACCCAGAGGTCACCTCCCACTAGCCAAGGGCAGAGGCTGGACCTCTCTTTGGTGAGGTTAATTCTAAACTATGAATAGGGCACGTTACAAAGTCAGTGCCCAAAGACACAGAGAGGTGTGCCTGTCAGAAGTTCCAGTCCTGGATTTGCCACCTTTGAGGTTAGCAAGTTACTTAATCCCTGTGGACACCAACCAGCCAGAGGTCAGCAGGAACAGCCCAATAGCCAAGCAAATTTGAGTTAATTGGTACCCATTGCACTAAGAATACTGCACACTAGGAGGCAGCGCAGAGTCTCAGTAAGTGTGTGTGTGTGTGTGTGTGTGTGTGGTGGGGGAGTGCTTACTGAAGGATTTGGGTGTTTGTAGGGTGATATTAGGAAATGTCCAAGGAAGCAAAGTGTTGCTCTGGATTGGGCGCTGTCAGTGAGTGGGGCGAGTCTACAATTGAGGATCTTCACAATGTTTATCCAGGAGGTGGAAGAACAGGGGAGGAATGAAAAGCCTGGTAGAGAAACCGCAGTCTCTCACGTGAAACAGGAGAGGGCACTGTTTGACCATTTTTGTGGTTTCACGGTGACCTCATTTTTTTGTCCATGCTCAGGCATATTTATGGAGTGGCCTTGATTCTGTCCTGCTGCGTCACGGGGGCGCGGTGACCCTGCCTGACACGGGTGCTCTGTGAAGTTTGTGTGCATCAGGCGGACACCAGGGCCCCGCAGACGAGTCACAGGATGCTTTGTTCTGTTCCTTTCCCAACCCTGAGTTTCATCACTGATAACACGGAGACGGTAATTCTACATAACACATTAGGCAAATGTGAGAATTAAGGGGAATAATGTAAAATGCCCAGCATAAAATAAAACACAACAGCTAGTCAATTCCCGTATCACTGTTAAAAAAATAAGAGTCCACGATAAATGGAAAAAGTGAAGAATCAAAATAAAGCCAAATGCAGAAGAGGCACAGGGAAGGAAGCTGAGAGAGGACATCAGATGAGGGCAGTTCCTGAGCCAAGGTCTGTCCAGAAGCTCTCACTGCAACCCCCACCTGGGGCGAGGTGTGTGCGTGTGTATGCGTGCACACACCCTTGCATGAGGGAGGTAAGAAATGTGCCAGCAGCTGGCTGTGGTGGCTCACACCAGTAATCCCAGCACTTTGGGAGGCTGAGGCAGGAGGATTGCTTGAGTTCAGGAGTTCAAGACCAGCCTGGGCAACATGGTGAGACCTCATCTCTACAAAAAACAATTTTTTAAATTTAGCCAAGTATGGTGTTACATGCCTGTAGTCCCAGCTACTTGGGAGGCTGAAGTGGAAGGATCACTTGAGCCCAGGAAGTTGAGGATGCAGTGAGCCATGACTGCACCATTGAACTCGGCCTGGGTGACAGAGTGTGATGAGATTCTGTCTCTAAAAAAAAAAAGAAAAAAGAAAGAGAAAGAAAAAGAAATGTGCCAGCAATAAACAAAAAGGTTTATATACCATAATCAAATGGAAACTGCCCCAGGAATGCAAAGTTGGTTTAATATCCAAAAACCAATTAATGCAATAGAGTACATTAATAAAATACATGACAAAACCACATGATCATGCCATAGACACAGAAAAATCACTTGACAAAACCTAACACCTTTTCATCATAAAACACTCAATAAACTAGAAATAAAAGAGAACTTTCTCAACCTGATAAGGATGTCTAAGAAAAACCCACAGTTAAAATCACACTAAATGGTGAGAGACTTATGCTTTCCTCTTAGTGTCAGGAACAAGACAAGATGTCTGCTCTTGAAACGTGTGTTCATCATTGTACTGGTCAGGGCAATTGGGAAAAATAAATAAAAGGCATTCGGATCAGACAGGAAGAAGTAAAACCATCTCTATTTGGAGATGGCATGATCTGTCTACAGAAAATTCTAAGAAATCCACAAAAGTATTAGAGCTGGTAAACAACTTCAGCAAGATTGTGGAATACAAGATCAACATTTAAAAATCCATTGTATTTCTACAAAATAGCAATGAATAATCTAAATGAAATTAAGAAAGTAACTCCACTTATCAAAAAGAATAAAATATTTAGGAATAAATTTAAACAAGTACAAGACTTGGATACGGAAAGCAGGAGGAGAAAGAGGAGAAGGACAAGGAGAGAAGAAGGTGGAGGAGCAGGAAGAAGAGGAGGCAATGTGTTCAGGATGTCTTGTGATTCCCGAGGCCTGAAGCTACCTGTCAGGTCAGGCATCCCCTGTCCTTCCTGTCCCTACTCCTGATCTGCTGCCTTCGGCTTGCACTTCAAATCTATTCTGCTCAGGCATGGAAGTAATTGTGGTGTGAAAGTCTGTCTGGTTGGATCAGCTGTTCTACACACTGGCCTGGAAAAGTTATTTTCAACTCATCTCAAGCCATCCATGAGTAAGAGAGAACTCTGCGTGTGCAGTTCCCTCTGGGCAGCGAGACCAGCTACAGAGGCCACCCAGGCCTGGGAGAGCCCAGAACTCCAGCCAGGAAGGCCTGTGGCTGAGCCCAGCTGCAGATCAGGTTACTCCCGCAGGCCCTGGAGGGTCAGATTGTGGCCTTCAGGGTCCTGGGGCCTCTGAGCAGCCTCAGGTCTGTGCCCTTGGAGGCCTCGCCTCTAGGGTCCGGTGCTTCAGCGCGGTCCTCAGGGCCTGCAGGATGGCACCCTGGCTGGTCTGCACGTTGTAGTTGCTGAGCCACAGCAGGCGCTCGAAGTCTTCCTCCTTGTAGGTCATGTTGGACAGGGTGTAGGGGCAGGTGGCCCCGGTGAGATCCACTTGGCCAGCCTGGAGCTCTGCGGGGCTGCGCTGGACACCTGCCCGGGGGTGGGAGGGGTGTCAGGAGCAGGACGCCGGGGCCTCCACAGCCTGGCAGCGGTGCACAGGGAGGGCTGCCCCCTGCTGGAGGGGCCCCTGCTTTCCTCCCAGCTCTCTGTGACCTTTGCCCAGGAATGTAAATGTGGGTGGCAGGGTGCTCTTTGGATGGGTACTATTTGGTGGTAGAAAATACAATTTCATATTTCGTTGCCTTGTGGCGTGACACCCCTTAGGCTATTCAGGCAGCCCCACATGTCTCTACATCGCTTTGAGGCAAGGTGGAAACAGCCAGAAGGGGGAAGTCAACTGGGTTTGTGAATGGATTCTTACAACTCACGGTGGAAGCAAGGGGGCAGCGAGAACTTGCTGAGAGATGAAGGTTCTTTAGAATTCTCAGATGTGGGCTGAGCATGTTCAGAGGAAAGCTGGGAGATCTAGAATGATGGTGGGAACCGGAAAGCTGGGAATATCGCACAAAGGAAGCAATGAGTTTTTCCCACCAGAAGGAAATAAAATTCTGACCAGTTGGTGAGAAGAGAAGATAGGAAGGAATGTGATGGGGGTTTAAATTTCGGGAGCCCCTGAGGAGAGGCCCAGCTCCCTGAGAAGGGGCCCAGCCTGGGCTGGGGAAGGATGGTGGAGAGGCCAACTGAGTCCCCCACAGAGCAGGAGAGCAGAGGAGCCCTGGGCAGCTGGGAGTACTAGGGCAAGTGGAAGGCTGCAGGAGCCCGGCATCATGACAAAGGGGACCCCTGCACAGCGATCCTGCAAACAGAGGGCCTGCAGGGATGTGGGAATCAGCAAGGAGGCCAGGGTGGGCTCCAAGGCCTGAGTGGGGCTAGATGGGCCTAGCCTGAAGCCTTCTCCTGGCAGACTCATTTCCCTTCCCTCGGCTGGGCAGCCGGGGGGCCCAGGGCAGGCCTCTGAGGGGCCAGGCAGCCTGGGTGCTCGGGAGGGGCTGCCTCACCAGGGGCTGAGTGGTCCTTGAAGGAGGCATTGACCAGCGGGAAGTGCAGCAGGATCGGAGCCTCAGGGCAGATGGGGTCTGAGAAGAGGTGGCACTCCCTTGGCTGATGCTGGTCCTGAGGGCTGGGTTCCACCCGGGGGAAGGGCAGCCCCCGGACCCTGCAGTACAGCTCCGTCTGCTGCAGCGCCTGGTAGGGAGAAGGTGGCCCGGAGAGAACTAGCCCGGCCCAAGTCAATGCTGGGCCAGTTCCAACCCACACCAGCTGCTTCAGTGTCAAGACAACAGCCTGGCTCTGTCCTCTCTGTGGTCGGGCCAAGCTGCAGAGTGACTCGGAGGGAGACCCACGGGGAGTCCAAGGACTCTGGTGGTCTGCAATGTTGTTTGGTTAAAATCTCTAGGTGGGGTACAGACCCACCCCCCAGCCCCCCAAACCCCAACTCTGGATTGCTATTGCTGGATTGTTCAACTCCCAGAGCCGAGAGGGGACCCACATTGGCACAGAGACTCAGGGGAGGTCTGGGGGATGGACATGGAGATGCTAGGGTCTCCTCTCAGCTCTGTCCAGCTGTTCTCTGGAGTAGGTGTGGGGAGGTCCCTCCCTGTTCACCTGTCCTGGGAGCCCAAGGCCCCCGCACCACCACAGCCTTCCCACCTAAGTACCCTGGCAGGAGCCAGCAGATCAAGGCCTGACACCTCTCCTTCCCTTCGGGACCCGGGCAATGTGGGGCAGGGGCTCAGTGACCCTGCTGCTCGCCTCTGGAGCTTGGCCTGGCTGGGCAGAGGGGTTCCCCTGGGGTGACCAGGGTACCTCGAAGGGCGCAGATAGGGAGTAGTCGAAGGAGAGGATGAGGTCCAGCCTGCGGCCCGGCCGGAACATGGAGGGACAGCTGGTGTTGATGAAGTAGCCAGCGTCCACCAGGCAGAGCCGGGGCTCCTGGGGGGTCAGCTGGCTGGGCATGGAGTCAAGCTGGCAGTCTGGTGGGAATCACAAGATGGTCAGAGGCCACCACCCTGCCACAGGTCATCCATGTCCCCTTCTCTCCTCTAGGTCACTCCCTGAATGCCACCCAGCCCTTCCCCAGGACCTTCCAAGGGGATCGTCTCCAGGCCACACCCCAGAAGTGGATGCTGACCTCCTAGGCCTTGGCCAGTCCCTGCCACACCACCCAGAGGCCCAACCTTGTGACCTAGGGACCTCTGGCCACGGCCCTGACCTGCCCAGGTGGAGAAGTCCTTGTTGCTACAGTAGTCCTGGTGCAGCTGGAGGCCCTGGAGGAAGTTGGGGCTGCGCTGGTGGAGGGGCCTGCCAGTCAGGAAGCCTTTAAATGCCTGGGCCAGCGCCGTGCCCGGCTGCAGCCACAAAGCCTCCAGCCGCGAGGAGGTCCCCGAGGTGATCAGGGGCTCCTTCTCTGAAGCCAGAGAAACAGACATTGGTCCCTTCTTCCCCTCACTTCTTCCCCTCAGACACCGCACACCACAAGCAGTCTGAAGGAACAGCGTCATCCCAGGCCCCTCAGTGCCCCTGCCCTTCCCACCTAAGCTCCTGGTCTTGTCCTTGATGTGCTGTTTCCAGGACTCCCCAGAACTGGTGAGGTCATACCAGGCGTCCAGCAGGTTCAGGGAGAAAATGTTGCTCCAGATGGCTGAGGAACACCAAAAGAGGTCAGCCTCAGGCCCCAGTCAACGGCCCCACCCTCAGGTGCTGATGGAAAATGAGAGTGGGGCGAGGGCTACCTCTACAATGCACCCCCCCAACACCCCTCCCCTTCGTCCTGAGGTTCTGCCCCACCTGAGCTACAGGACCCATGTCCATTCAGATGCCTGGCCCAGGGCTGCCCAGGGCCTTCAGAGCCACCACCCTCACCTTCCAGAAAGCAGATCCGGGGCTCCGGGATCCTCCTCATCAGTCGTCCCATGAAGAACTCAGAGCCAAAGAGCTCAGGAGGGACGAAGGCTCCGTACTTCAGGAACCCGACCTCATAGGGGGAGAACTCAACCCACTCTAATGGGGTGGGAAGGAGAGGCAGGAGTGTGAGGGGAGTGGACTGCGGGAGCCCCAGCTCTGGCCAAAGATACTGCCCCTGCCCCCAGCAGGCCTGAGTCCCGCTGTGCCTGGCACCAATGCAGCAGATGTGAGGAACGTGCAGTCCTAGACCGACCACACCCCTCCCAGCCCTTGGTCCACACCCTCAAGCACTCCCCACTCTCAAGCACAGAGAGCTGCCCTGAGCCCCTCAGCACCACCGCCCTTCCGGAAGGTTGGGCAATCTGTGCAGAGCTTCCAGCGTGAATTCTCTGGGGGCTCTCGGTGTGCAGAGGGTTTGGGGGGTGGAGTATGTGGTAGGGGGAGTAGGTAGAACTGTACCCTTGAAGTCCAGTGTCTCCAGATTGTTCTCTTTGACATTGAGGCTCAAGTAGAGGGGCAGAGGGTTCTGACCCCGTTCCAGGGCGGCTCTCTGTCCTGAGAGCTTCTGATCCATCACCTGGGGCGAGAGGGCATCAGGGCCTAAGTGAGGCTGGGAGTACCCTGGAGGCAGCAGCTCCGCCAGGACAGGGGCAGGATGGGGGACCACGCTGGGGGTGAGGCGGCAGCTCCTCCCGTGGGGTCTGGGGACCATATGTGGGTCAGTTCCCACTCCTGCCCCTGTGTTCTGACCAGCCCTAGATGCAGGGTCACTGGACAGGGCATGCAGGCTGTGTACTGTGAATCTCCAGCGAGGGCCATTCACAGGGACCACAATGCCAGCAGTGCTTCCAGGCCCATCTTCATGGATTTAAGGGTGAAGTGGGTGTGGATACTGACACACAGACACAAGGACACATGCACACATCCATGTATTGCTTTGCAGAAAGGACGCAGCAATGCCCTTTTAGCATATACTGCAACCTATGCCAGGGGATGGACTGCCCCCTCTTCTAGGTTCACCTTAATGCAGTTCAAGTTTCAGCCCCTCCCGAATGCTTTCCTGACATCCTTGCCTCCCCCTCATTGTCCCTCTTCTTTCTTGCTTTGCATAACATGAGGTTGTACCCCATTGTTTATTCTTGCCTTCTGTTCTTAATTTCCTCCTCAACAGAGCTCCAAGCTCTGTCTTTGTTTTATTTTATTTTGAGACAGGGTCTCACTCTGTCACCCAGGCTGGAGTGCAGTGGTGCAATCTTGGCTCACTGCAACCTCCGCCTCCCAGGCCCAAGTGATCCTCCCACCTCAGCCTCCCGAGTAGAGCAGCTGGGACTACAAGTTACACTTGGCTAATTTTTGTATTTTTTGTAGACATGGAGTTACACCATGTTGCCCAGGCTGGTCTCAAATTCCTGAGCTCAAGCAATCCACCTGCCTTGGCCTCCCAAAGTGCTGGGATTGCAGGCGTGAGGCACCATGCCTGGCCCAAGCTCTTTGATGGCAATGACTATAGCTTGCCTTTTGGGGGAGCCTCCACAGAGCCTCCCTGAATTGTAAGGGAAGAGAAAGGCCTCATTCTATGATGAGCTAGAGTTGCAAATAGAGCTCTTCCCAAGCACCGCAAGGCGAATAGTGGTGCCTGCCTGGAGCACCACCTTGGGAAGGATTCTGCCGCCAGAGCTGAGGTTGATGCCGTCAGCCCTGGGCTGTTTCTACTGGGCAGTACATGTACTACGAATATGTCATCCTTCCTTTGGGCTCTCCAAGGTGGAAGAGTGTCTAGTTCTAGAGGCTCCCAACCTGCCACAGCAGCCCTTATCATCAGATTGACTCAGTGAATGTGTACACGTGAGAGCATGTGAAGCATGCGGACTTCTGGGTCTCCACTGAGAATCAGCCTGTCAGAAGTCACTTTGGTGTTTGCCTTTTAAAAACCCTCAGATGATCCTGATGCCCAGCCAGGTGTGAGGATTCCTACCCAGCCTACCCAAGGAGGGTCCCTCTCCCACAACCGTGGCAAAACCCAACACACCCAGTGTGTGTGTCCTCCTTGCTGGCAGCTCTTCTGTCCCTGACAAGAACACTCATGTGTCAACCACAGTCATCTTTCCACCCCATTTTCCAGTGGTCCCCAGTATGAGTTATAGGGAATTTTCAGGAAATCTCTAAATAGGGCTCGATCCCCTGCCACTCATGGTGGTGGTGTATGTACAAGTCAGTCCTTAGGTACAAATGTGTGTACGTGATCCCTTCTCAAAATCTTTTTATTTAGAAACTCTGTTGCTCTTTTGATACATATGTCTAGGGAAAATGTGTCATTTTACTACAGTTGCACAATTTATGCCCTAGGGAAAGTTCTGGAAAAAGGTCAGCACACCCCTCCATCTACTGAAACAGTACCCACCCGGTATATCTAATAGCTCACCAGTAAGCTGCAGCAGGACTCTCAGTCTCTAACCCCCCAGTTTCCAAGCGAGTAACCCCAACCCTGCAGAACACAATTCTGATGATTCAAGGGTCCCATGGGAAACACTGGAGCTTGGTGCAGTACTGGCAATGCAGACTAAAGGGAAGGAAAGTGTGTCAGCTCTTAACTCAGAAAAGGATAAGAGAACCACTCTGAGTTTCTCCTTGAGGAATGATAAGCAGCTTTTAAGCAGTTCGGTACTTGCCAGCAAAAGACTGAAGAAAAAAGTTTCAAAGAGATGAGAGTTTGAGAAGCACTGATTATAGCTAGTGTATTTTACGAGTGGGTTTTTATAAAAACCTAATCAATATTAGAGATATATGTAGACTAATAAAGTCATTCTGAGCAAAGTTTCGGGGTATGATATTTACTAATATTAATGAAATTGTGATTTGTCATAAATGGAGTTATATTTTCTGACATTGTAAAGTGACTTTTGGTACTTTAGATTATTACATTATAGAGGTAATAAATACCTGTTTTTATCTAAAGTCTTTAAAAAATTAGAAATCAACACTAAAATTGCCTGAATAAAACATTATTTTGTAAAGTCTACAATGAATGTTAGCTTTAAGAGGTAAGGTATGATAACCAGAAGAAAAAAAGTAATAAATTGAAAACCTTTCATATTGGGACAAAATTTTTAAAATAGCATAGGTGCTTTTTTTGAGACAGAGTCTCACTCTAAAGCCCAGGCTGGAATGCAGTGGGGTGATTATAGCTCACTGCAGCCTCGACCTCCCATGTTCAAGCTATCCTCCCACATTAGCCTCCTGAGTAGCTGGGACTACAGGTGTGCACCACCACACTCAGCTAATTTTTAAATTTTTTGTAGAGATAGGGTCTCACTATGTTGTTCAGGTTCATTTTTAAGAATATATAGGTGTCTAATAATACCACAAGCATTTCTATTTTTGTGAACAATTAAAAAATTGTCTTCTAAAAAATGTCTATAAAGCTTACACATAAAACCATGCATTAAGTCATTACTGCAGGATCCAATGGTAATTAAATAAAAGTCTGCTTTATAGCTTAGGATCAAACTGCATTTTCTAGCACCTTGTAAAGTGAACTGTTAAAACAAGCTTCTCCCATTCTATAGTAACTAATTGCTGCCACCCAGCAAGAAAGTCAGTTATTAAAACACAACACCATCAAAACTGAATATGAACTTAAACAGTAGATCCAATGACTACATAGCACATAGTAATAAAATGAAAATATTTCTAGTAATTATGTTGGCTTTATAAATTCAATGTCATTTCAATAAAAATCCCAACAACATTTATCACAAAACATGACTAGGTGATTCTATCATATAATTAGAACAGCAGGCCACTCGTAGTGGCTCACACCTGTAATCCCAGCACTTTGGGAGGCTGAGGCAGGCGGATCACTCAAGGCCGGGAGTTCAAGGCAAGCCTGGCCAAAGTGGTGAAACACCATCTCTACTAAAAATACAAAAATTTGCTGGGCATGGTGGTGCATGCCTGTAGTCCCAGGTATGCGGAAGGCTGAGGCACAAGAATCGCTTGAACCCAGGAGGCGGAGGTTGCAGTGAGCCGATATGGTGCCATTGCACTCCAGCCTGGGTGACAGAGCAGGACTCTGAGGAAAGGAAGAAAGGGAGGGAGGGAGGGAGAGGGGACGGGAGGGGAGGGGAGGGGAGGGGAAGGGAGGGAAACGAAGGAAGGAAGGAAGGAGGGAAAGAAACAGCAAAGGAGTAAGTACAGCCAAGAGAATTCTGAAGAAGAATTCAAGTGGACTGGTAACTTGGCCTATCAGATACCAAGATTTATCACAAAACTTTAGTCAGTGTGCTGTTGGCATAGGGATAGAGAATCTGTCCTGTTGGAACAGAATAGGGCACTCAGGAAGAGTCCCAGGAATATAAATATATGAAAAATATATGAAACCTGATACATGACAGAATTAGCAATGCAGATCAGTGGAGAAAAAATTTAATAGATGAGACTGGGAAAATTTGTTATTAATGTGAGAAAAAACAAAATTGGATCCCTATCCACATGATACCTGGAGATAAATTCTGGGTGGATTAAAGTCCTATTAGTAAGAAATAAATCTTTAAAAAATTTTATAAGAATGTATAGAAAGATATTTTATAACTTTGGGGGAGTGAAAAGGAAGACTCCCCAAAACACAAACCATAAAGGAGAATGATAAATTAGATTATATTGAAATTATGCATTAAAACCATTAGAACTGGTGAGGATTCACATCAAGAATATATAAAGAATTCCTACAAAACAATATGAAAAAGACAAATTAAACAGGAAAATGGAAAGGGGTTTGAATAGGTAATTCATGGAAGAGGAAGCCCAAATGACAAATATACTTAAAAACATGAACTGTCTAACTAAAAATCAAAGAAATGCAAAACTATGATAAGTGTTCCTTTCACACCCCATAGTTAAACAAAACTTTAAAAGTCTGTCCAAGATATAGAGAAAAAGCAACTATTATACACTGGCAGTGGGAGTGTGAATTAACACAACTCCTTTGGAGAATGGTTTGGCAATAGCTAGGAAAGTTGAAGGTGCACAAACCCAGTGGCCCAACAATTTAACTACTGGGTATGTATCTTGGAGGCTTAGAGAATCTCTAACGCAGGTGTACAAGGAGACTTGTACAAAATTGTTCATGTAAATAATATCATATTTTTCTTAAGGATATATATGTGAAAATATTGTGAACTGGAAAACCTAGAAGAAATAGATAAATTCCTGGACACATTCAACCTACCAAGATTGAACCATGAAGAAACAGAAAAGCTGAACAGACCAATAACAAGCAATGAGATTGAAGTAGTAATAAAATATCACCCATCCAAGAAAAGTCAAGGACCTGATGGCTTCACTGCTGAATTCCACCAAACATTTAAAGAACTAATACCAATTCTACTCAAATTATTCCAAAAAATTGAAGAGGAGGGAATACTTCCAAAGTCATTATCCAAGGCCAGAACTACATTGATACCAAAGCCAGATAAGGACACAAACAAAAAAAGAAAGCTACAGGCCAAGATCCCTGATGAACATAAATGCAAAAGTTCTTGACAAAATACTATCACACGAAATTCAGCAACACATTGAAAAGATTATTCACCATTGATCAAGTGGAATTCATCCAGGAATGCAAGGATGGTTCAACATACACAAATCAATAAATGTGATACATCACATCAACAGATATAGTTGGGATCAGTGCCCTGGTTACATAATCAAAAATGCCTTCCCAAGTCTCACCTCGTTCTTACTTCTCCTAGGACCTTTGATAGCTATTTTGTTATTACTCATTTTTGGCCCTTGTTTGATTAACCTCTTAGTAAAATTTGTGTCTTTTAGATTACAGTAGTTCCAGGTAAAGACAATGCGGGCACAAGGCTTCCAATCCATCCTGCCTACTGACCAGGAGAACTAAAGTGTTCTGCCTATGGGCCCCTTAGACCGGGTATCCAGAGATTTTTACTCCTCTGGTGGTTGGCCAGGTCCTACGCCCATAACATAAGCAGGAAGCAGTTACAGAAGACAGATTTCTACCCTTCTGCAGCCCTGTTAAGATTAAGGAGGAGTGTCTAATCTCTGAGACAGGAATGAGGTAGGAAGCGGGGCTTGACTCTGGAACTAGATTGGAGACTGGCTGAAACAGGGGAGGGCTGAAAGCACCTTTCTGTAAGACATGCTCACCAGTATCATGACAGTTTACTCATTCCCTGGCAACAACCTGGAAGTTACCACCTTTTTCTAGAAATTTCTGAATAACCTACTCCTTAATTTGCATGTAATTAAAAATGGGTATAAATGTGACTGTGGAAATGTGACTGTCCCTGAGCTGCTTCTCTGGACACACTGCTGATGGGTGGCCCTGCTCTGCAGGAGCAGTCACAGAGCTGTAACACTGTGCCCTTGATAAAGCTGTTTTTTCTACCACCAGCTAACCCTTGAATTTCTTCCTGGGGGACACCAAGAACCTCCATGAGTGGAACCCCAGTTTTGAGGCTCCCTTGCCCTGCAACATGATGATAAACCTAAATTCAGGATGGTGTTTGCCCCTGGGGCAGAAGGGAAATGAGACTGGGGAGGGTATACAAAGGGCTTTAACTGTATCTGCAACATTTCATTTCATAGGCTGGTTGGTAAGGTCATGCATATTCATTATGTCATTATGCTTTATTCAATGGCTTAGGTGTGAAGATTTTCATAATAAGTAATAAAGATTGAGATTTGCATAATAAATATTTATAGCTAATAAAAAATAAGGATGGTAGTTTCTAAGTAGTGTTGTACTTAACCAGTAAGAATAATATTTAAAGAAAAAAGTTGAAGGCAAATTCATTTTTGGTTAGTTTACATGATAATCATTCTTTTTAAATTCCTTCTATATAAATTTGTTTTCATACCCCATTAACGAAGTTTTCTTCCTCCCCTCCCATGATAATCATACTTGATTAAACCCCTGACCCAAAGATAAAGATGAGTCCTTCTGCTAGTAATATATTCCATACTTTTTGTCTTTTCATTGTTTCAAATGCTTTTGAAGCTTTGTTCAGATAGTTATGTGTGGTAAAACAACAGTGTGAAAAAATAGCTGATTTTAATAATTGTATCTGTGTAAAGTTCAGCAATTAACTTACTAAGCTTTCTCTCAAGCAGCATTGTAATGTTTTTTAAATGTATGTTTAGTTTTGTCTTGATGCTGTTAGAATACTAAAGAAATATAATAGCTAACACTTAATGCTTATTCTATGGTGAGGTATCATTGAGTATTCAGAACAACTCTATGACTTAAGAACTATTTTTATCCCCATTGTGCAGAGCAGAAAACGGAGACACAGAGAGGTTAAGTAACTTGCCTAAGGACACACAGCTAGTAAGAGGTACTGGGGTTAGAACCCAGGCAATCTGGTTCCAGAGTTTGTGCTTTTAACACCACCCTGAAGATGAAGAACAGTGAATTTCATATTGCAGGATAAATAAAAACGGTTCTAGCAATCTTACCCATTCAAAACAAAAGTTTTGTTTGCTTAACTGACTTTGACATTGACTCATTCCCAGCTTTTGGGAGAGCCAGAAATTTCTGTTTTATAGCAATTAATTAAAGAATCTGCTAACTCACAAAGGCAGCATTCCAAAGTCAGACAGACACTAAAACACGGGCTCTTCCACGCTGCAGGAAATGCGCATGCGCATGTCAGCTGCTTGAGAGCCCTGCCTTCGCCCCCGCACGCGTGCGCAGGCGCCCTACCTGGCCGTGCAGCATGGACTCCAGCACTAGCGCCCACAGGTCCACAAAGGTCGTGGGGTGGCCCTGCGCAGCCCGCAGCTCCAGCTCCCGGCGGTAGCTCGCCAGGCGCTCTGGGGAAAAGACCTCCAGCTTGCTCTTGGCCAGGTGCTCCCGGGCGTATCTGATAGGTCCCTCCAGGTCCCTCTGCGACCACTCAGGGTCCCCGTACAGGTGGGCCATTGTCCTGGGAGAACGAGGGGACAGAACAGTAGGATCCCGAGGCCCAGCATGGAGCACTGCAACTCCTTCTTCCCACCCGGCAGCTTCTCCTGACAACGTGGCTCCTGCTGCCAAGGCTCTGCTGATCTGGGAAATGGGTCTCAGAGCTTTCTCTCCTTCTAGATCAGCGCTGTCCAATATTAATACAATGTGAGCCACACATGGAATTTTAAATTTCCTAGTAACCACATTAAAAAGATATACAAGCCTATAAAAATTAATTTTAATATTTTACTTAATTTGCTATATTCAAAAATATCATTTCAACAAGTAATAAATACAGTTATTGATGTAATTTCTATTTTTTTCAAACTAAGTCTTCCAAATTCACTGTGTATTTATAACACATCTCAATGTGGACTGGCTGCATTTCAAGTGGTCAATAAACAATGTGGCTAGTGGCTACCATAGTGGCTTACTGTACTGGACAGCCCAGTTCTGGACCCCACTCCCATCTTCATGGTCCTGTCCTGAAGCCTTTTCACACTCTGCTTGTCAACAGCTGCACCTAAACTCCTCTGAGGAGTTTCCTCTTCTTTTACTCCTTAAAGTCACGTTTCAATAAGACTCAAAGGAATGAATCTCTAACAGCGGGATGCTGCACCTCCTCATGCTGCGGGGTGAGGGCGTAGGGAGGTAATGCTATCTTTAGGTAAAAATAGTATCTCGACCTCAATGTCTACACAGTCTTAAATGGACAATAAGGGAATCTACCTCGAGTGTGGTGAAGATTAAATGCAATAATAACAATGAAAGATAAAAAGAGCTACCAATTAGGAACTCCTGGCTGTGCTGGGCATTAAGTTAAGCGTTTTACTTGGGTGATCCCCCCACCCCAGTCCCACGTGGTGTGTGCTATGATTGTCCGTTTGGAGCTGCGTCAACTGAGAATCAGAGGAGATAAGTTGCTCAGCGTCAGCCAGCCAGTAAGTGGTGCTGCCAGGACTCAAACCCAGCTGCATCTGAGTCAGCTACCTCACAGCCTTTCAGTAACATCCGGAACGCACCTCCTGCGCCGCCTCGCTCACGGCAGGGCTTCTGTAAACGTCTGTTTCCTTCCTTGTGGGAAAGCTGCTTGGCGCCCGTCAGATCACAATGCTCACGCCTACTTGGCCTCCCCATACAAAGTGTCCCTCTGGTGCCCACTCTGCCCCACTATGGCCCCTGATCGTCTCTGCCGTCCAGTCCCCCAGGATCCTTACCACGTAGAGCCAGAGATGCCACTGAAGTAGGTCACACAGTCCAGGAGGCCCAGCTTCTGCAAGGCCAATAGGTGGCCGTACAGAGATGTCATGGCCCGGGCACCTCCTCCTGTGGCCATGATGCCCACGACGGGTACCTGGACCACACACAGACATAGGCTGGATTAACAAGGAAAGGGGCCAGCTGCCTCCTGTCTCACCCAGGGCCCCGCCCGCTCCTTTTCTCCAGGGAAGGGACTGCATAGTCGGGTCCTGATAGAGTCAGGGTTAGAGCTGGGTCCAGCCCTCCTCTGGAAGCAATGGCTCTCAGGCCAGGATGGAGCTCCCAAGGGAGTTAGAACCACAAAGCCCACCCACGCTCCCATGTCTCCACACACATGCCCACTCTCCACTGACTGGAGTTTCTGGAGAGGCATAGGAATCAGGTACTCCCTTAGGCCAGTCCAGGATATCTGCACACACATCCCTCTGTGCCCCCAGACCTCGTCCTCCTGGAGGTCTCTGTCCAGCTGCAGGGCCTGCTTCAGGGCCTTGGCCACCACCTGCTTCCTCCTGCTCAGGAAGGCCTGCTCCTCTGCACAGAGATTGAAGCCCAGGTGCACGGCCAGCTCCTCAGGGCTGTGGCAATGGAGGATCCAGGGGTCAGGGGACACCTGCATAGCTCAGCCACTGGCTGGCCAAGCCCACAGTGAGCTGCCAAAGAAGCCCACTCCTCCAATCTCAAGGACCACCCTTGTCCATAGCCCACCCCTCCTGCATGCCCGCCTCTCACTGTCCCCACAGATGTGAATGTCCCTTACCAGCCCTCTGCCTTGAGCTGCAGCCTCACTGCTGGGGCCTGAAATCAAAGCCAGAGACTCTGCTCAGACCCTCCTAGACCCTAAGCGGCACATGGGTATCCCTGGGGACTTGGTCCCCTTCATCTACATTCTTTTTTTTTTTTTTTTTGAGACAGAGTTTCGCTTTTGTTGTTCAGGCTGGAGTGCAATGGTGCGATCTTGGCTCAACACAACCTCCGCCTCCTGGGTTCAGGCGATTCTCCTGCCTCAGCCTCCTGAGTAGCTGGGATTACAGGCGTGCGCCACCACACCCGGCTAATTTTTGCATTTTTAGTAGAGATGGGGTTTCGCCATGTTGGCCAGGCTGTTCTCAAACTCCTGACCTCAGGTGATCCGCCTGCCTCGGCCTCCCAAAGTGCTGGGATTACAGGCTTGAGCCACAGAGCCCAGCCTTATCTTCATTCTTACTGGCATTTCCCATCCAGTTGAGGCCACTTACATTTGGAGCAGGAACATCCATGGTCACCTCCTTCCCAGTGGTCAAGGGCCTCAGGGGCACAGTGAGGTACCCAGCTGAGTTGTCCCCATTCCAGCCATTGCTTGTGGAGCTCTGAAGGGAAAGCATCATTCATTCATTCATTCATTCATTCAACAAATCCCTACTATCTAGACTGTAATCCAGACAGACACAGTCTCTCCCTGATAATACAGAATATTATAATATTGATAAGTATCATAATTATAACTATGAAATTATAAAAGCTAATATTTATGTAGTATGAAGGCATTGTTCTCACTGAATAGCATGTATAAATTTATAAAGACATGGGTAATGAACTGATGTTAGTAAGTGTTGTGAAGGAAATAAGTGGTGTGATATGACAGTTTCTAATGCAACCAAAGGTGGAGTACGTGGGGTTTATTTGAGGTGGGGGTCAAGGAGGACCCTCTGAAGAGGCACCATTTGAGCTAAGATGTTGAGGAGGAGGAGGAGGAGGAGGAGGAGGCAGTCTTGGAGGAAGCCAGTTGGGGACAGGAGAGCACTTGGCATATTGGAAATGAGAGAGGAGACAAGGATGGCTGGCGCATCATGCATGGGGGGAGTGTGGAACAAAATGAGGCGGCAGAAGTGGGTGGGTGCCAGGCTGTGCAGGGCCTTGTGGGCACAGATGTCATGTCTTATTCTAAGGGTGTCACTGGAGGGGCCACTGGAGGATTCAAAGACTGATATGGTGCAGCAGCCCCATGCCCGCTCTGGCCGCTGGTGGTCCTCCGTGTCTGCCAAGAGTGAGGTGACTAACTAGGGGAGGCTGACAAGGCCACAGGGGCCTTGGCCCTGGTGGGCAGGGAAGGTAGGGAGGGGCCCGCAGCAGCTGGAGCTGCCTAAGCCTAGGATTGCAAACGAGGTCTAGAGCCAAGACCCACCCTCAGGCGCCCGCTCAGCTCTGTCTCTAGGGCTGTCATGTAGTGGAAGCAGAAGGCAGAGGCTGTGCCCAGGAAGGATGTCTGTGTGTCCTCATAGGACCCCTTCAGCACCAGCTCCAGCTCCAGCTTGTCCTGATCTAGGGAGAGAGTAGGCGGGTTAGCATGAGAACAAGAGCCGGGAACCCCAGCTGGGACCTGGGACAGCAGCACCACCACCTGGACTCAGAGGATGCCCGGGAGGCAGGGCCATCATCAACGGCATTCTGAAAAGGGCCCTTCCCAGCCCACGGGGACCCACAACCCCCCGCCCCGGACTCCTGCCTTCTGCCACATGCTCTCCCCCAGGTCAGGGGACCCTCCTGCCCAGCAGAGATGCGTGGCCGTCTGTGCCATGTGGGTGACAAGAGAGAGGCAAGCTCTATCCTGCTGCTGGCCTTCCGCCCTGCGCAGGCTTCCCAGCAATCCTCCTCACCCCCACATCCAGGCAGAGTCCAGGCCTGGTTCTAAGCTGGTCTCACCTGCAACCACAGCGGTGCTCCCTGTGCTGTCCAGATGCACATCCAGGCACGACAGCTCTCGGGCCTGGGGAAGACCACATCATGGGCAGGGGCCTCTGCAGGGTAAGCTGAGGTCCCCTCAGCCTCAACCCTCTGAGCCCCACTGTCCCAAATCCACCACACACACAAGGAGTTGTGTGGGCTCAGGATGGGATTGGCTGCAGAGGCCCTTCACCCCATCGCCGATCCTCTGCCGCGGCTGAACCTGATATTCCCCAGCAGCCAGGAGGGCCCTGGCTCCACACCTCCCCTCCAGCTCTCCTGGCTTTGCCAAACTCCTGAAACCTCCTAGAGCACCCAGCCCTCAGACACAGCTGTTTCTTCTCTTGTTTCCCTGTGGCTTGGAGCTGGAGGAGGTATTCTACCACAACTCCAAATAATCTAAGCAAGCCGCCCACCCACAGGAGGGTAGACTGGGCATCGGACAAACCCGCAGAACATCTCCTGGCTGTCCTCTGTGGCCTCACTGGGGGACAATGACAAGGCCAGGCCCCCGTGGCCTTGCCAAGGGAGCCTCTGTGTGCTGTCTGTGAAGCATACCAGCAGATGCCCGCCACCCACGCTCCACACAGTCACCGAATTTGCCCACCTGCTGTGTGTCTCCATCACCTCCTAAGAGGCAGTGCAATCAGCTTGACTTTATTTTCATGTGTATTTTTAAAAGTAATACCCGCCCATCAAACAGCCCCTAGGAGCTTAAATGCTGGGCTCTAGGTGCCTTCGCACGTGACCGTGGACCCGCCTGCTCCCAGGTCTGTGCTGCTGGTCTGGGCCACTGTGATAATCTAGCGCGTCGCCCGCTCGCCACCTTGCAGCCATTTCTGTCCACTGCAGCTTCGTGAGCCCGTGGTCAGGAATGCTGACCAGGACTCTCCCCAGTCCCTGGGAGGAGCTGCCTGAGCCTCTGATCCTCCTAGGTTGGCAGTACACTGCCCTGGGAACTCCCTCTGAGCCTCGGTGACCTCAACATGAACAACCGGAAGGTGGGCCTGGCCTGCCTGATTTCTTCACCGCTTCCCAGGGGAAGCACTCAGTCAATCCCTAGAACTATGAGTTCACCGCAGGTGACTAAACACCTTCCGGAAGCACCCCGAACAGCCGTGGGCCAGAACCTCCTCTCAGCAGAGCCCTGCCTCCCCTCTCTCTATGCACCCCTTAGCTCCAGGCCCCTCCAAGACCCACAGCCCCAGGTGACCACCTGGCTGGAGGGCTAGGGGTGGTTTTACCACGAAGCCCTGCCCCTTCCTTGTCCCTGCTGGTCCACACCCCAGGCAGCTGCCCTCCCTCCCCAAGTGTCTGCTCTGGGGCCCCTCCCCTAAGCCTGGGGAAGGTGCTTACCACAAGGACTTTGTTGGTGATGAGGTTTTCTGGGCGATCTGACCTGGAAAAATCAAACCATGCAAAGGCAAACGCTTCCTGCATTGATCTCCCCCTCCCGCCCATGTGGGGTCTCCCTGGGTGATGCTGAGGGCTCTGTAAGTCCTGGATTCAGTACAGGGGGAAGGGGAGATGCTTTGCAGGAGGAGAGGGGAAGGGAGAGAGCAGGGAGAGAAAACATCGGCCTTCCTCTCTGCATTTCCCTAAGAGAAGCCCCGCCCTACTCCCTACCTCTCTGGCAGGGGTAGGAGATGAGGGACAGTCAGGCTGGACTGACCACAGGGAGATCTAGATCAGGGCCATTTCCTCAGACAGAGACTGAGTCCTGAGACACTCCCTGGGCTGTGTGACATTACTCACGTTTCTTCCATCAGGAACTCCACATCCAGCTCCTCCTCTCCCTGAAATCAGAGAGGATAAGCAAGTCATCAGCACATACCTATGTCTTCAGAGTTGACACAGTTCTTTCACAGGTGTCATCTCATCCTGTCAAGCGGTCTCTAAGGGAGGCACGTTAGTACAATTATTTCCAATTTACGGACGAAGAAACTGAGGTATGGGGCCTGATGGGCTACCTGCCCACATTGCCCACAGCTAGTAAGTCTGCAGAGAACAGGTCTCCCTCCCTTGGAGGCCCCACAACTCTGGGCAAGACTGAAGGGGAAGACAAGGAGCACAGCCAAAGGAGGCATGATGTGCAGGACCCATATCTTTTTCTTGAGGAGGGCCCAGACCCCTGAACTCTGCCGTCCCCACCCCCAGGCTGCAGCCGGAAGGGATGTGAGGCCTTCACAAAGCAGGCCTTTGCACCACCAGCAGGAGTGATGGATGGCGAGCTGTGTTTTGAGGGGTGGCCTTCCCACAGGTGGCTAAAATTCCTCCACTGGGTGATTCAGCCTATAACTGTAAAGTGAAGCCTTCTCCTTGCTTATTAAAATGCAAATATCTCTGGAAGGGGTTTACATTTTTCTATGAATGAGTTCACCCCAGCAGCCTCCCAACAGGTGGGAGAAATAGCAACTTCCTCAACTTGGAGTCGGAAGACGTGGGGCCCACGGGGACTTCCCCACCCACCCACCTGGGGACTCTGGGAGAAGGTTTTCCGGAGCAGCTTGCCAGGGAGGACTTCTGAGATGTCGTAGAGAACCTTGAAGCAGATGTCATCCTCCGTGACTGAGTCCTCATCATAGATGCTAAGCTCCAGAACATTCTAGGAACCAGGAACAGCGACTTAGCATTTTACCTGCTCATAGTGAGAGTAGCTCACCTCTGTTGAGCCCTTACTTGATGTCTAGAGTCAGAGAAGATCATTATGCCCCCGCACGTCTGTGCTTCAAAATAAAAAAAACTGTAAAACTTAAATATAAGGAAATCTTATTAAATTTCAAATTTCCTCCTTCTAATTTTTGTTTTTATCAAACATAAAATTCTGAGCTGGGCACGGTGGCTCATGCCTGTTGTCCCAGCACTTTGGGAGGCTGAAGTGGGTGGATCACCTGATGTCAAGAGTTCGAGACCAGCCTGGCCAACATGGTGAAACCCCATCTCTACTAAAAACACAAAAAATTAGCCGGACGTGGTGGTGGGTGCCTGTAATCCCAGCTACTCGGGAGGCTGAGGCAGGCGAATCGCTTGAATCTGGGAGGCGGAGGTTGCAGTGAGCCCAGGTCGCGCCATTCAACTCCAACCTGGGCAATAAGAGCAAGACTCTGTCTCAAAAACAAAACAAAACACATAAAAGTCTGTCAAATAATTCCCTCTTCCTCTCTCCCTGTCTATGTCTCTCTCTCTCTCTGTCTCCCTGGCTTTTCTGGCTCCCTGAGGTGCACCCTAAGGTATGTGCTGGTGATCTTTCATGGTCTTCCACGCATTGTCTCATCTCACCCCACAGTGACCCGGTCAGGAGGGGGCTCTTACTGTCTCTGTTTCGTAGCTGGGCTTCGAGAGGAACCCAGCTTGTGGCAGTCAGTCCCACAGCCAGTTGGTGAAAGGACCATGTTCATTCTTACATACATTCCCTTGCACACAGCACAGACAGGCCAGGGCACAGAGACCCCCTACTCCTGAGAGTTTCTCTGACAGCCCCAGAGGAAGCATGCTCGACCCCAGGAACCCTCGCATGGGGGTCCAGCCTGTTCACAGGGGAGTGGCCAGGAGTCCCGGGCCTTCACCTTGACCTGACTTTGGATAAGGAAACGGAAGGCCTCATTCCACACAGGATGACTGGTGTCGGTGAGTGTCTTGGTCTTAAACTTCATTCCAGGCGCAGTCGACAGCTGTAGGATCACGTAAGGGTCGGCCTCACTCACTGCCAAGGTTAAGGAAGACTTCGTGAGAGAGTACTCTCCACACCCCTCTCCATGAGCCACACCAGTTTCCTACCAAGACCCTAGCGGTCACCACAGGTGACCCAGCCCAGCCCCAGGGTGCTCGTCTTGGCCCTTCCTATGGGATCTGGTCTTCCCTGCTCCCGACAGAGCGCATAGGGCGGTTACTCACACAGGTCAGCCCAGCGCAGGTTCCGCGCCTCCAGGACCCTCACGGTGAGCTGCCAGCAGGCAGAGGCCTCCCCCTGAAGAGAAAATCAAACTCCAGAGTCCTTTCTGCATTCCCTCCCCTACGCCTGGAGCTGCAGTCCGGGCTGCCGACACCCCTCACCACTCTCCTGGTACTTGGTGGTGCTGACACCACTGCCAGGCATTCCGGGGACACCCTCTGGGGACCAAAGAGCCTTTGTCCACTTCTGTTTTGGGGGTCATGGTTCTGGGCTGCAGCAGTCAGGGAATAGCAGCTCACCCAGGGGTGGAATTTGTGGAACCCCTTCCCCTTCGGGAACAGAGCAACATGGGTAGTGGACAGAGCAAGGAAGTGAGGCTCCAAGGAGTGGCAACCACAGAGGTCAGTTAGATGTCAGCCATTCCCAGAGCTCCCAGGGAGGGCAGCCCTTTGGCAAAACAAGGGCTACCTTTGGTGACCCTGCTGCCAGCACTGCCCACCCCTCAGCCCTTCCCGACGGGAAGCAGGCGCATGACTTAAGGGAGGCTGAGCCTCGGCAGCCCAGTCCACAGGTGCTACCCTGGATCTCAGCTATCTGCACTGTAAGGGGTATGAATGAGGAAACTCCAACAGCATCCGGCCATCACAGGGAGCAGCGGGTGCTGTGGGTGAAAGGCCGCTGTGTATTAAGATGCTGATGAGGCCACATCAGCCACAGACATCCCAGGTGTGAGGGAGAAGCAGCTGAGTGGGCAAAAGCTGGAGGAGAAGATAAGCCGAGAGTAGGTGGCAGGAGGGCAAGCAGATGGCCAGTGGGGCGTGGCTGAGGCCTGCTGGGGTCAGAGCACTGGGGGTGTCCCCACACCCTACTGCTGAGGTCCCCGGCACTGCCACGATCAGAAGGACGCTGGAGTTTCTGTTCTTCCTGGGCCCTGCGGCACAGCTTTTTCTGGGCATCTGGCACAGGTTTCTTATAAGCCCCTTTGATGTGAGATTACTCAAATGGGTTTGGCAAGGCAAATGGCATTTTTTCCTGACCCCAAGGAAGGTTGTTGGCCTTGCATCCTCTTGGAAGGGAGCCTTTCCAGGAGGACCACCTATGAGGCACGTGGCCCCAGCAGAAAGAGCCCGTGTCCAGCGGGTCCGTTAGAACAGGGGCTGTCAGGAAGGAGCACTGCCTGTGCTGGGGAGTGGGGCAGTGGGAGCCCCAGCCAGGAGGGGATCCTGCAGGGCCACAGGGTGGCAGGACCCCCAAGAGGCACCAGGCACATGAAGGCCTATGAAATGCTAACCCTAGGAGCCATGCAGTGTGGCGGCCCTGCTGAACAACCCACAGACCACCTTCATTGCAGAAAAAAACCCGTGCTGGGGCTTCTGCCATTCAGCGGCTCTGCCACCAGGTTAGACTCCCCATTAAGTAAGTACGATCTTCTCAGACCCTATGTCCCTTCACCCGCTCCTCCCCGACCCTGAGGGAGCCAAAAGCCAGTGCAGTGTTTGCACAGTGAACATTCGACATCGCATAGCTGGGAGACAGCTGTTTTCTGCTTTGTGCTCTCCCGTGACCAGACCCACTTCCACGCATGTGGTTGGAAGTTCTCGGTGCCCACAAGGACTGGTCCCCGCTCTGCACGGATGCTGCTTGCTAGGGGCTGGCTCAGCACCCACAGGCACCTGACTCCACTCCCCACCAAAAACTGTAAAGGACCATGGGCCACAGCAAAGCCATATGCCTGGTGGCCCTGCCCCTGCATCTTTCCTCTCTGTGGTTCCATGCCAACATCCCTATCATTCCAGGCAGCTTCCCAGCAGAGCACACGTGACCTCCCCGAGCAAGGCAGATTTGTTTCTCTCTTCTTGGGAATTAACTCCAGTGGCACCAGCAACTTGTCAACTCTATAAACCTTAAGCCTTATAGAGGTTGTCAGCAGCAGAGATTTCATGAACTTTGGGACATCTAGCTCCATTTCCTCCCCTCACTCAGATTCTACCACTGCCGGCCACAGGGAGGTGATGCCTGGGATGCTGGGGCCCTGCAGGGTATTGAGTTTGAATGTCCCACTCCAAGACAAGACAGGGGAAGGGCAGAGGCAGCCCAGCCTCGCTCCCCTGCTCCCCGGGCCAGGCTGACACTCCACAGGTCCACAGCTTGTGGGCTGCTCTACTCACTTGGGCTACTGAGAAGTGGCCCCAGTTACTCACTGTCTAGCCAGTCACCATCCCAGGTTTAAGCACTGTGGTTCATTTCTCCCTCCCATCACCGAGAGCTTCTCAACCTCAGAAAGCCCACCATTCCCGGCAGGTTATTTTCCCTAGAGAGAAACCCCAATTCTCTTCACCTCTAAGATCATCGCTAACATGGAGTGCCCAGAACATGGTATTATTGCAACAATGATTACAATGACTGGTCTTTACGGGGGCTTAAAGGCAGACTCTGGAGCCAGGTTGTCTGGATTTAAACCCTGGGCCTGCCACTTACTTGCTGTGTGACCTTGGACAAGTCACTAAACTTCTCTGTGCCTCTGTTTCCTCATGTGTAGTGGAAATAATAATAGTTTTGACCTCACATAGTATTCTGAGGCTTAAAATGTTGATGCCTGCAGACTGCTTAGGAATAAAGTAAGCAGTTTTTAGGTAATTGCTATTGCTACTACTGTTTATTAAGTATTTGCCATGTTTTCAGGCACTGTGAATGTTGCAGATATCAAGATGAAATCACTTTTGTCAGACCCCGACAAATTAGGGCTGGGAACACATAAAAGAGCAGAGCTCATATTTACACGTCTGAGATGAGAGTTGTTTCCAAGGACTTCCTACAAACCCCACAGAAAACAGCTTCACATCCTTCATGCTGAAGTTCCTCTTTGCCAGGAAGAGGGAAATGAGCAGACCCGCCCTGTCCCCTGCTAGCACCGGTGCCCTGCGGTGGGGCAATGCAGGAGGTCAGAGAGAAGAGGAGTGGAAACCCTGGGCACAGCCCCTGGTCCTGGGGACTCAGTCCTATGAATGCCGGCTGGAGGCGAGGTGATTTCCAGGTGTGGGGCAGACTCAGGCTCCCAAATCGCTGACACTTAGGCTTTTGTTTTACCTGGGAGCTAGACCTAGAGCAGGCTGAGGGAAAAGCGGGAAGGGGCACAGCCTTCGCCAGGGAGATGAGTTGAAAAGGTTCATCGATAGACATCCATTAGGACTGCAGTAATTCAGATAAGATGTTCTCAGAAAACACGCGTGCCCAGTAACAGCATCTCCACCAATGAACTGACAACTCTGGCTTTGAGCCTCTGGAACCAATGAACTCTGTTTCCAAGCAGTTTCTGTGAGCCTCCCCCTTTTTTCCGGTAAAAGCTTCCCTTTCCCCTTCCCTCACCATTGCCCTGGCAGCCTGTCACTCGGCACATTCCGAGCCACGGTCATTTCTCATTCCAGAGTAAACACAACATAGAGGTCATTTTCTCTCGTGTCTTTCTGTAGGGTGATAATACTGTACTAAGCATATTACCTACTGTAACTTTATTTATCCTCCCACAGCTTCCAAAGACGATTCTCCCATTTCCTCCCATTTTCTACATGAGGGAATTGAGGCTCAGAGAGGCTAACTTGCCCAAGGTCACACAGTTAGCGGGGACACAGTTAGAATTCAAACTTCAAGGCCAGAGCTCACAAGCCCTGTCTACTCTACCTTCCCAGGACTTTGCTTCTTTGGAAAAGCATGCAACTCTTCCCTCATTGCCCCACGGATATCTAGGATATCCAGACACCAGATTTTCATAGATTTGTCTAATTTGACTAATAGATATTCATAGATTTGTCACAGATTTGACTAATATGATTACTGAGATAAGCGACATTTTAACTCATATGAATCTTTTCTCCTGAGGGCATAGGGGCGTCACATTCCCTTCTGAAAGCTCCTCCCATCTGAAATACCACCTTAATTGATGACTAACCCGGAGGCTTCTGGAGGAAATTCTCGTCAGCCCAGTCACCTGTAGGATCCCCCGAATGCCTCCCTGTTGAGGGTCTCAGCCACTCTGAACCTTGCGCAGGGACCCCAGAGGCTCTGGGCCATCCTGCTCCCGGTGGAGAGGCCCAGGGCACACGTTTGCCAGGAAGTTTTGTGAGAGGCTCTGTGCTGCCCTGTGCCCATCTTGGGAGATGTGGCCCAAGAGAGCTTAAGGGGGTTGGGTCCAGAGTATCCTTGCTCGTGATCCTGGGTGTTCAGCAGGAAGAGGGAAACGAGCAGACCCGCCCTGTCCCCTGCTGGCGCCGGTGCCCTGTGGTGGGGCAATGCAGGAGGTCACAGAGAAGAGGAGTGGAACCCCTGGGCACAGCCCCAGGCCCTGTATCTCCCTCAGGCTGGGTTGAGTCTCCTGGACCGCACGGCAGGCACGTTCCAGAACAGGTCCCGGACGGCCAGCCTAGCCTGCCAGCCCAGGTCCCGCTCTGGGGCAGGTTCCAGGCCCCTGTTCCAGCAGGAATGAGGCTAGGATAAACCGCTGCTGAGGCTTGCCCACTGCAGGAACCGACTTGAAGGCTGGGGCTTGAGGACCTGGTCCTGGGGACTCAGTCCTGTGAATGCCAGCTGGAGGCGAGGTGCTTTCCAGGTGCCGGGCAGACTGAGGCTCCCAAATCACTGACACTTAAACGCTTTTGTTTTACCCGGGAGCTAGACCTAGAGCAGGCTGAGGGAAAAGGGGAAAGGGGCACAGCCTTCACCAGGGAGATGAGTTTAAAGGGGGGAATATTTCAGAAACCTCCACAATGGGCTGTTCTGGGCTCAGGGCTCCTGATGGGACAGGTGGTGGAGCCAGAGCCGCCAGCCCCTCCACTGGCCTGCATCTGTGGACTCCCCCACATCCAAATGTCCGCTGATGTCTGACTTGTGGGTGGATCCACCTGACCTCAGGCTGGGGCAACAGTGTGGTCCTCCACTGAGGGGTCCCTCTCATCTTCCCCCAGGGATCCTTAGTGTCTGCCCTGCACCAGGCTGAGCCTCTTCCAGAAGCACCAGTCTGGAGCTGCTTGTCTGGATCTAGCTCAGGCCTGGGTCTCAGGGCCACAGCTCTAGAAGCCCAGCGAGGTCTGCATATGAGGCAAAGGACCTCAGGACAGTGACCTTGACACACTTAGCCTCATTCCTGGCCACCACCTGGGGCACCGAGGGAGACCTCAGAAGCCAGCTCTGCTGGCCTTGGTCCCTGGCAGAGGATGAAAACTCTGGGCTTTGGAGAAACACATGACAGAGGGTGGGGGGGTGGCGAGCAGTTTGCAGGCCTCCTTGGCCTGGATGCAGCCCCACAGCTCTCGGGCCTAGTAAATACTTGGCAGTGGATTGGGGATTTGGGCCCCCAGAGCTCCGGAGACACACAGGGTGATCCCAGGGCTCCAGCCAGTTCCAGGAAGTCTGCCGGCCTGTGGTGGTGGGGCTGTGGGCCTGGTGGGTCTCCTTTTGTGACACACGCAGCCAGTATGTTCTCCGATGTTGGTGGGGGGTAGGTCCCTAAGGGCACTGCTGCGGTCACTGGTGGTGGGGAGAGGAAGCTCTGCTGACCAGACTCACGTTTCCCAGCCCCCGCATCTACAGATGCTGCCCACCCACCCCACCCACTCTGCATCCCAAATCTCAGACTCCCTCGCCCTCTGGCCCAGTCTGGCAGAGATTGAAATCACCCTGATTCCAGCTATCACACTTCCCAGAATGCACCCTGGCCCCAGGCCTGCCCTGACTGGTGTCCACATGCTCTGCAGACACTGTTACCTGGTAAGGGTGGCCAGGTGGTCCCCCAGGTGACAGGCTCTCCATGCTAGCCCTTCCAGCTTCACTCCAGGCCCAGCCCTTGCCAAGACGCTGGCTCTCTGGCTGAGTGGCAGCGACGGTCCCAGTGGGATAGGACCAGCATGAATCTGCCAGCCTTCGATGAGCCACGATCCTATAAACAGGTTGCGGCTCCACCCCTAGGTCGCTCCTTCAGCCCTGCACCTGCCCCTCTTCGCCAAGAGGCTGGGTCAACCAGCATCTCCAGAAACCTCTGGCAGGGCTCCAGGACCTGCAGGCGGAGCACCTCTTCCAGACCTGGAGTTCCAGGACAGAAGATGCAGCCGGGGGGAGGCAGACGAGTCCCAGGAGTGGTGGCAGGAAGCTGGTTCCCCTGAGGCTGAGGGCAGAGGATGGGGTGAGGGTAGAGCTGAGGAAACCCCCAGCTCCACAGGAGCCAGGCCAGCCTCTAGATGAGGAGATGAGGAGCCTCTAGGCAAGGGGCGAGCCCTCCTGGGCAGCTCTGTGCAGCAGGGAGTCCAGCGGATGAAAACAAGAGCAGTCGTGGTGACAGGCCCAGGCTAGTGCATCCTCCTCACCTGACCTGAGCAGGCTTCAGGGAGCAGCAGAGGTGTCAGGACATCCCCCATCACAAGCCCCTCACCTCCATGCAGCGGACCCTAAGAATTTAGGGGATTTCAGTTAGACTTTGTAATAAAGGTAAAAGAGACCAATCAGGAGACTCTTAGGTTATGAAAATTGTAGAAGAAAACTTTGTGAAGCCACCTCACTGTTTAAAGCATTCAGTGTACACGTTAGCACTGAACGCTCTCCTAAAATGACATGAATTCAGTCATTTTACCATCAATTCTGTATACAGTTGAACAGCGATGATGTTGTTTTTCAAAGCAAATGAAACTGAGTTAATGTTAAATTACTACAAGTGGATCTAAAATGTATTATTTTAGAGTTGGCCAAAACAGGAATCTAATGGTCTATGAACAAGTAAACATTAATTGGGTGGAAATATCTGTCATTTGCATGATATAAAATCTAATTAAAGAAATGAATGTAGTGGTTGAGCATGGCAGCTCACGCCTGTAATCCTGGCAATTTGGGAGGTCGAGGCGGGAGAATTGCTTGAGGCCAGGAAATAGAGACCAGCCTGGGCAACATGTTGAGACCCCATCTCTACAAAAAAAATTTTCTAAATTAGTGGGGCATGGTGGCACGTGTCTATGGTCCCAGCTACTCGGGAGGCTGAGGTGGGAGAATTGTTTGAGACCAGGAGTTCAAGGCTGCAGTGAGCTATAATTGCAGTTTTGCACTTCAGCCTGGGTGACAGAGTGATACGCTGTCTCTTTAAAAAAAAGGGGCGGAGGGGGCGGAAAGAAGTAAATGTAATATGTAGAAAACTACAAAGAACAACTCATTTTAAGTGGGTCACAGACAAAGTGATACAGAGTCACCCAGCTGGTGACTGGAAAGGCTGGGATTGTACTGTCTGTCCTGAAGCCCACCCACCAGAACTTCCCTGGTCCTTGGTGGCCTCCATTGTTTAGGCCCGTTCCAGAGGAATCCCAGGACCTTAAGAGTCCTGATTAACCTCCCTGCCCCTGTCATCCCCATTCGCCCGCCGGGATCCGCTGGGGGAACCTAGGGAGGCAGAGCCGCAGCAACACGTTCCTTGAGGTGACCCCAGCCCCAGCGCCCCACTCCAGTATGGGAGGGCCAGACACCCCCTCACCCCCAGAGGACAGCTTGCTGTGCCCGGAGGAGGGCATGGTGCTCAGTTTCCCCACCTGTGCAATGATGGTGTGGTAGATGCTGGGCCTGGTGAAAACCATGAAATTCCTAATTCAGAGATTCTTAATTTGGGTCTAGGGTCCATGAATGGTAATTAGGATACTTTTAACCATCCCTGAAATTGTATACAAAATTATGTGACTATGTATGCATATGTGAATGTTTCCAGAGAAGGGGTCTAGAACAGCACTGTCTAGTAGGAATGTTCTGGGAGCTCTACAGATGTTGTATTAAACTTTCTAGTGGCCACACAAAAAGAGGTAAAATGATACAGGTGAAATTAATATATATTTAGCCCAATAATCTAAGGTATTATCAATTCAACATGTAATCAACATATAAAATTATTAAGGAGATATTTTACTTTTTTTCATACTAAGACTTCAAAATCCACTGTGTGTTTTATGGTTGCAGCACATATTAGTTCAGCCCAGCCACATTTCCAGAGTCCAGTAGTTGCATGTGGCTAGAGCCTAAATTACCAGAGAGCTCAGGTCTATAGCTTTAATCAGATTCTCAAAAAGAGTTTGAAAAAGATGGAAAACCATTGCTCAATGGGTCACACGTGGCTACCCCCACTTGAAGAGAGCCGCAGGGTTCTACGTGGATGAGAGGAAATATTTAGGATGCTCCCATCACAGTTTCCATGAATTATGTGCCAAGACTTAAGGTTTTGACACATGGTGGAGACCCAAGGTGGGAAGGGGGAAGGACCCGGAGCAGGGAAGCACAGTGGCTGGCCTCGGACTGAAGTCCTAAAGATCTCCCCACTCCAACCCTCCAAGGGCTATGAATAGGGAGCTGTGAATAGGGATCAGACCAAGAAAGACCAAGGTCAGGACAAGAAGACAGAAGACAGGTAGAGGTGACCCGGAGGCAGTCAGCCTGGAACAGGGCTGGCAGGCACAGTGGGGCTGGGCTGAGACCACATGCTGCTCACCCAGGCCACAGGGGGTCCTCAAAGGAGGGCCACGCCTAGAGAGCCCATCAGAGCAGACCTGACCTCAGCAGCCATACTGGAGGAGGTCTTGGGCGCCATGTTTTCCATTCTCTCATCCCTCTGCCTTGCTGGGCGTCCTTCCCACCACTGTCTCTTCTCAACGTTTGCTCTACACTCACAGAAAATGAACATCTGTTTTTTTATTCGGCACTCAAGGCTCCTTTAATTTCCCCAGATTTTCTCTGGAAACCAGCCCTCCCCTACTCTCTTCCAGCTTGGTTTGGGTGCTGTTGACTCCACCTCCAGCTGCAAGAACACAGCATGTGGTCCAAGGCTGGCCAGTCAGTTCCTGGAATCTTTCTGACCAAGGCATTTGGTTCATTGGACTCAGGACTCCAGCCGGTGCAATCACAATAAATGCTGGTGCACGAAGTTCTGAGAAAGACACTTTGTCTTTCCTGCTGGGCAGAACTTGGGAGGATATGAAGCTGGGGCTGCTAAATGTATCCATCTTGCCACCAAGAGAGGAAAATTTGTCAGGAAAATGGAGCCAGTAATAATAAACACCTATATAACTAATACTTCCTATGTGCCAGGCAGAGGCGGGTTTATTGTGCAGCTAACGATACTTAAGCTGAGTCTTCTCCTTGCACACACACATCCTTCCAAGGCTCCAGGGGAGCCCTAGCAGTAGGTTCGTGTGATCATATATTTTAGTAAAATTCACAGTAGTAAATGATTTTATCCACAATTGGTAAAGACTGCTGTCTTCCCATTCCTACCCCTCTGTTAGCATTGGTGTGGCTACAGATATTTTTAGGATCTGGTTAAGGAGAGGTTAAGTTAGAGATATGTTTTATTTCAGTTTAGTGAGATGTATTTATGGGATTTGCAGTCAGCTTCACATATAGTGAAGTCAGCTTCACGTATAGTCAGCTTCACATATAGTGAAGTTCACTGTGATGTGGGTGTGTCCTTTGGTGCCAGAAGAATTGGATAGAGGAAGAGAAATGACATCTGAAATATCCAGAGCCAGAAACCAATCTGAAAAATTCCTCTAATCCAGCACACAACATTGTAAGTGGAAGACTTGGTTTTCCTTGACACCTGATCAAAACAGAAGTTCTCTCCTGAAAAGAGTGTTTCCCATCATGTCTTGATTGCATGTTTTCCTTTATTTGAGGGTAATTTTAAGAAATATTAATAGAATATGTATCGTGATTCCTGCACTAAAGCAGCTAGCACGACACCTACAACAGCTTATACACCAAAGAAGCTTGATGGAGGCTGCGGCAGATTCTGTTTTCCAATAATGGTTGCACCGATATCTCCTGTCCATGCTCTTCCAGCACCTTGCCACTCCCCATCAAAAAATAGAGGCCAACTCCTCTTCTCTTAAATCTGATGGGCTTGTGATTGGTAACTTACAGGATGTGAGAAAAGTGACTGCTTGACTCCCAAGGTTAGATCATAATGTGATGCAGCTCTCTTTTTTAATGGCTAGAACACTCCCCCTTAGAGCTCTGAGCCACCAGGCGAAACACCCAACTCCCCTGAGGCAGCCATACTGTGGGGAAGCCCAGTCATATGGACAGGCCACCAGTGGGTGCTGGAGTCAGCAGTCCTAATCTCCAACCGGCCCAGCCCAGGCTCCAGACCCACAGACGAATGAGCCTTCCAATGATTTTAGCCCCAGTGGTTGGGTCACCCTAGCTAGGGCCCTTTCTGAATTTCTGACACACAAAATATCTGTGAGCCTAATAGAGTGGTTGCTGTGTTATGCCATTACATTTTGGGTAATTTGTTACATAGCCATAGTAAGTAAAGCAGAGGTTTTCCTAAATTTGTAATGATCCTGAAGTTTTATGTAACATTACCAGTAAAGAATTATGAAGCTGAAAGAAACAATCAATAATGAACTACTATTAACTATCAATAATTTTCTAAAAATTCCAATCAACCAGACTGGAGGAAAGATTGCTACCTATTTGCACCAAAGAAAGTGATATTACAAAATTGGTATTGTTATATAGCGAGGAAGAAATGAAAAAAAAAAAAACAACTCACAAAATGGGTGTTGAACAAAAAGGCAATCAAGGTGTATTCAGGCAAGCAGTGGAGGGAAAAGCATGGAGGTGTGCCTGGCAGCTGATTCACACAAATATCATAGTGGTTTTTTTTTTTTTTTTTTATACAGAGTCTCTCTCTGTGGTCCAGGCTGGAGTGCAGTGGCATGATCTCAGCTCACTGCAACCTCCACCTCCTGGGTTCGAGCGATTCTCGTGTCTCAGCCTCCCCAGTAGCTAGGATTACAGGTGCACACCACCATGCCTGGCTAATTTTTGTATTTTTAGTAGAGACGGTGTTTCACCGTGTTGGCAAGGCTGGTCAAGAACTCCTGATCTCAAGTGATCCACCTGCCTCAGCCTCCCAAATGGCTGGGATTACATTTGTGAGCCACTGTGCTGAGCCCATATCATGGTATTTTTTTAAATTTTGTAATATTTTGGAATTTATCGACCTTTTAAAATTTTAATTTTTGTGTGATTTCTTTTTATCATTTACAAAGAATATTAACTTTTGTACCTAACTTTGTGTGAACTTGTATAACCTTCAGGCTCCATAATACACACCCTTGTGTCACACTATTCAAAGCACTTTATATAGAGAACATCGTTGTTTTATCCACAATTGGTAAAGCTGGCTGTCTTCTCATTTCTGCCTGTCTGCCGACATTGGTGTGGCTATGGATGTTTTTAGGATCTGGCTACAGAGATCCCCCAAGCCCTGTCAGGTGGGGAACTTTTATTATCCTCATTCTACAAATGAGAACACGGAGGCAAGAGTTGGTTGATGAACTGCCCCCAGGTCACCCTGGGAGTGGAGCCCAGAGGCGACAGTAGAGTCTCCTTCCAGAGGAAGTGCAGGCAAAAGGGAGCAGAGAGAGCCCTTGGATCAAGCCTTGCCTGAAAGAGCAGATCCAGTCCTGGGCATTTCACTTGGATCTCAGCACCTCCCCACCTACTTTAACCCCAGGAAAGAAGGGTTTGGTCACTCCCTTCCCTTTATCCTTGCTTAGAACAGCACTCGATGACAATGTCACAGAGAAGAGGAGGCAGCTGACTGACAGGGGTGTAGGAAGTATCAGGGCCAATGACCTGCTGAGTTTCCATTCCAGGCAAAAGCCCTGGAGCAGGTTGTGGGTCAGATGGCAAGATATGTAGCATAAGGCAGACATGACACATGCTTCGGTGTTCCGCGCTAAGTACCATGGGAAGGCACAAGCGGGCCTATACTCTTGCCTCATGAGGAAGTGGTTATTTACCCTGTTGACATGAGGGAAAGGACCATTTCCTGTCCAGGAGTGCTCAGGACCAAGCAGGAAAGGGACACCTCACCCCTGCCCTCATTCTAGCGCTACTGGAAAGGACAAGCTTTGCTGTAAGCAAGGGACAAGGCACCACCCAGCCAAGCAATTCATTCATCCCACAAATTGTTATTGAGTGTCTACCATGTCCCAGACAGAGAGCCATGAGGGTAAAAATAGGCCTGATCCCCACCTCCAGTGTACAACCCACCTTACACTCCATGTCTCTCAGCCAATGGGGTAAGTCAGCGTTCCAGAACCTGGGACATGACACCTCAGGCCCCAGAGTGCTGGGGCAGATATACAACCCAGAACAGAGTCTCTGGAATTTCAAGGTAAAGAGCCGTGGAAGAGCTGTAAACAAATATTAGTCAGCTAATTAACTTAGTTTGGAGGCAGTGGTAGCAGGTCCATGAGCTTTGGGATAAGAAATAGAAACATGTTTTGTTTTTTTTCTCTGAAATTTTTGTTTGTTTTAATACAATTGAACATTTCATTCCCCCCCAACAGTAATCAAAGCAAACATTTTATCATTATTTTTATCATATTATTCTTGGTATATCAAACTAAATTCCAGGAATGTAAGAAAATCTGACTTGGAAATATTATATAGAAAAAGGCTGAATTAACACATTACATTTTTTAGTTTCTCCTTGTAAGTATACATTGACATCTACTTATCTGATAGCAGCACTGTGGTTTTGAGTGAGTTTGGTTTGGTTTGCTTTCCTTCCAGAGGGAATGCGGTATGGCAGTATTATCTTTGGAACAAATTAAAAAGGTATTAGCAAATAACAGAAGAATTACTTCTACACATATATTTTCCATGGGCAATAAATAGATAAGTATATTATGAAAAAATATGCCTCAACTATGCTTTTTAAAATTTCTCGAGGTTTACTGGTTTGTTTTTCTTATTAAGATATAATGCACTATCACTACTATCTGTCCGAGGAAAAACAAACCCTGAGGTTTGAGTTTCCTCCTTCAGCCCATAGAGTGATATCAAGAGTAAACTTGGATTGAGGTCACCCTGTTTGAGCCAACAGAGAGTTCTGTAGCATATCTGGTTATTTTACTAATGTATACATATTCTAGGTTATAATCAAGATACTCATCAAACATTTTCTATGAAAGTTTTATATCCCAAACAGGTTCTTTGATGATTTATCATGCTACCATAGGATATTTGAAGAAATAACAAATTGTGTAACAGAAATAGACATGCAATATAGAGGACAGAAAAGATACATCTTGACCCTGGGTTTTTTCCTTAGAATAATTCCTTCCATAAATCAGACTTTATTTTCACACATAGACTCATCCTATAACTGGTCTTGGATCATAAAGTTAATGACATAGTTGGAAAAATCTAGGCCACACATTTTTGTGGTCTTTTGTCACCCTAGACCACACACAAAAAATCATTCTCCAAGTGGATGCTCAGGTTAGATTATGATGCTCTTACATTAAAAAATTGACTGAAGCTGAGAATGTAAAGCACACAACTATTTGCAGCAGCAATAGTCTTTCAAAAATGACTAAAACTTTTAAATACAAGGCATATAAAACAGACTATTAAGGAGAGTTTTCCAAACTATATCTAGAAATACAGGAAAATATGTATTGCCTCATAATAAAGTTAAATAAATATTATTTCTGAGTTCTATAAACACTGTAAGAGCTTATCGTTTTATTTGAGAACCATGTTTTAAGACCTCCTGAGGTACCTGTTCCGACCTCTCCCAGAACCCCTCTGCCTCTCCTCACCAGGCCTTCTCCGTCGTGAGGGGATCTCCCCGCTCCCCACTCTGCCCTGTTGGCCTTATCCTCTGATTTCTGTTTTCATAAAGCTTCCAAGCAATGGAAATGAGTATGCGTGTTTTAAATGTACTGTATTTGTCACTTTTATATTCTAGTTCATAATACTTTTTAAAAAATAAATTGAGACTTTTATACATTTTCAAAACATAAACCAAAACAAAACTGGTTTAAGCGTGAATAGGGCCCTCTAAAAGATTATTTCTGTAGGCTGGTTGATCTGAATAGAAGACACATCTCTCTCTAAACTCCATTAGTGACCTCCTGCTGACCACAGATTTGGCAAGAGAATCCTCAGTCCAGACCTATGTTCAGAGTTTCATCCTAACGCTCTATTGCCAGGAGTTCTATGAAATTTTGCCCTCCTCTCACCACATGGCACTGACTCATCTGAAAGGCAACAGGTTTCCTGTAAACACCCAACTCACCAACAGCTGCCAAGGGGGACGACTGCAAGGTAATGATCTGCCTGCCCTGGGTTCAGGAGGGTGTGGGGTACACCTATGCCACCTGCAAGGTCCAGGGCCCCAGCCAGCCCGCTCCCTTCCTGCCCCTGAGGAGGCAGCACCTGAGCACCCCACCAGTGCGGAGGAGACTTCCCTTCTGTGTGCCACCCGGGGTGGCCCAGAGGGACTTGAGGTGAAGTCCAGAGCTGAGGGCCAAGCCCGGGCCTCCCCATCACACTCCCTCAGCACCAGCTACAGTTGATGACTTCCCTCACGTGACAGGATTTGAAATGCATATGTGAATGTGCTTTTAATGCTTTGCCCCTTCCTCCTATTCATTTCTCCCCTTCCTCCTATTCATTTATCCCATCTTCAGCCAATGGCACCAACTGTTAAAGCTGGAGATGAGAGAAAGAAAGGGGCCCTCCTGGCCGGGTGCAGTGGCCCACACCTGTAATCCCAGCACTTTGGGAGGCTGAGGCTGGCGGATCAACTGAGGTCAGGAGTTTGAGACCAACCTGGCCAACATGGCAAAACCCCATCTCTACTAAAAATACAAAAAAATTAGCCAGGTGTGGTGGTGCACACCTGTAATCCCAGCTACTCGGGAGGCTGAGGCAGGAGAATCACTTGAGCCATAGAGGTGGAGGTTGCAGTGAGCCAAGATTGCGCCATTGCACTCCAACCTAGGCAACAGAGTGAGACTGTCTCAAAAAAAAAAACACACAAAAAAACAAAAAGGGTGGGGGGGTCCTCCTTCTGCCTCAAATCTCAGAGCCAACATTCCAGAAACAAGGCTCGAAGGCTGACCACTGTGAGGAAAATGAAGACTTTTCTAAATTCCCAGAGTTTCCTTTTACAGACCATAAGCACAGCTTTGAAATGTGGGTCCTGTGAAGAGAGAGTCTTAGAGAAAGTGCCCACCCAGCATAGGATGAAAGGAGAAAGCCCCCGTACTTCCAGGAGGGAAGCAGGGAGAAGGACTCACATGTCTTCCCAGCCCAGCCCAAGCCCTTGGGGGTATTCTGCATGAACAAATCAGGTGGGTGAAATCCCTCAACTGTGGGCTTAGCCCTGTCTCCACAGGCACATCCTGGGAAAAGTCACATCCCTGGACAGGACCACTGTGTCCCGCATAGTGATGCCTGCCCATGGTGGGTGTGGGAAGTGATTGGGGAAGGGTCTAGGTAGGATGGGGGCCTGTGGTGGTGCCCTCTCATCTTCCTAGGCCCCCTTGTGTGATGGAAGGATTCAGAAGTGTTCCTGAGCTCCCACTGGGGGTGTGGAGGTAGCTCAGCTGAGAGCAAGAAGCCTGCCTGGAGCTGCCATGGATGGGGTGAGGTGAGGCAGAAGCTGGGGATGGTCAGCTTGAGCCAGGGCCTGCCCCGACCTGGCCAGCGTGGAACACAACAGCGGTCCCATCAGCTGTGGCTTTGGCTGTGCATACAAGCAGGAGTCCAAAGGCCTGGTCAGAAGACCCCACATAGATCCTGGACTATAACCCTCCCAAGACCATTGAGGGTCCCACATGCTTAGCTGCCATCTTGGCTCCAAGGATAGGGTAGAGAGTGCTCCAAAATGAGCATTTCCTAAAAGAAACTGAGTTTAATCCAAAAGTGAACCTGAATTTTTTATGTTAAGCAGGAAATTGTAATTACTCCCAGCCTATTTGTAACCTCCTTCTTACAAAACTGTCCAGAGGTGTGGGGACTAGGAAATAAGACGTCACAAGTTATGAAGCAGAAAAGGAATCTAAATGGGATATCTGGAAAGAGATTCACAGAGGAGGCAATTCTTAAGATGAGCCTTTAGAAGATGGGTTGGTGCTTACAGATTATTGCAACACCAATTTACGGTATTCTGTGCTATTTAAAAGTGGAGTACCACTATTAGGTATAAGCTGTTACTTCAGAGGTCATACAGCAGCAGCATTCAATCTTTTTGCCTGTCTGTAAACCCCCTCCCCCCATATTCCCGCCTACCCTCTTCTCAGAGCCTCTCACCACACTCCATCCTAAGTCCTCTTCCTCACTCAGCTACTGCAAACCCCCAACTCCTCCATATCATATTGCCAGCCCTTCTCAAAAAAGCCTGAGTTGGGTCAGGCGTGGTGGCTCACGCCTGTAATCTCAGCATTTTGGGAGACTGAGGCAGGCAGATCACCTGAGGTCAGGAGTTCAAGACCAGCTTGGCCAACATGGTGAAACCCTGTCTCTACTAAAAATACAAAAATTAGCCGGGCGTGGTAGCACACACCTGTAATCCCAGCTTCTTGGGAGGCTGAGGCAGGAGAATCACTTGAACCCAGGAGGCGGAGGTTGCAGGGAGCCGAGATCGTGCCACTGCACTCCAGCCTGGGTGACAGAGCAAGACTCTGTCTCAAAAACAAAAACAAAAGCCTGAGTAGAGGAGGTCTCCAAAGTAGATGCCCCACCAGGCATGGAAGGGATTAGGCACCCACCACAGCCCCTTCACCAGGGCAGAGCAGCAGCCCAGAGGCAGAAGTCCTGGGAGTTCCATTCCTAGAAGCCTCAAAAAGCAGGAAGGAAATCAGCCCCTTTCATCAAGGGCTGCCCCTCTGAGGACACCCAGGGAGGATGGCACCAAGATCAGAGGTGTCAGAGCCAGGAGGACAGAGGGACAAGGCCCTAGAATCCTTTCTTTTGGCATTTAAAATATGGAATCAGAATCATCTTGAAGCCAGTATCAGTGACTCTATAATTCTATGTAAGCTGAAAATTCTTACTGAATACAACTCTCCCCTGTGTAGACAGGCAGGTAGGGCCTGCAATAAAATGTTAAACCAAACTAAGGCACATTCTGTTTTTAAAACCTCTCAAAGTTTTCCTTCATCTTTATACTTCTTTAATCTTTAAGGAAAGAAAGAAAATTATAATCAACAAGGCAAAGCTCCTACTGCAAAAATAATGTATACTTTAAAGAATTTCTGGGCAGGGCGCAGTGGCTCACGCCTGTAATCCCAGCACTTTGGGAGGCCAAGGCAGGTGGATCACCTGAGGTCAGGAGTTGGTGACCAGCCTGGCCAACATGGTGAAACCCCATCTCTACTAAAAATACAAAAATTACCTGGGCCTGGTGGTGCGTGCCTATAATACCAGATACCTGGGAGGCTGAGGCAGGAGAATTGCTTGAGCCCAGGAGGCGGAGATTGCAGAGAGCCGAGATCACGCCACTGCACTCCAGCCTGGGCAACAAGAGTGAAACTCCATCTCAAAAAAGAGAGTATCGGAACTATAAATGTGGCAGTATTGAAACTAGCAAAGATCATTCTGAACAGAATATGCCATCTGTATACAATGAAATCATAGACCAAGACAATGCTTTCTTTGATCTTAAAAGATTGCAGGCTGGATGCGGTGGCTCATGACTGTAATCCCAGCACTTTGGGGGGCTGAAGTGGGAGGACTGCTTGAGCCCAGGAGTTTGAGACCAGCCTGAGCAACACAGGAGACCTAGTCTCCACAAAAATTTTTTTAAAAATTAGCCAGGCATGGGAGTGCTCGCCTGTGGTCCCAGCTACTCAGGAAGCTGAAGTGGCAGGATCACTTCAGCCCGGAAGGTCGAGTCTACAGTGAGCCGTGATTGCACCACTGCACTCTAGCCTGGGTGACAGAGCAAGAAAAAAAAAATTGCAACTTCTACAAAAAGATATTAAGTAAATTTTATTAAGATGCCCTCAGTTTTCAAATAAGGGGTGGCCTTATTTGAAGATGAAGGACTGAGAGAAAAGTCAGAAGTTTGAAAGTTTGAAGTTAGTTTCAAGTTAGCTCTTTACCACTCCCAAGCTCGTATAGATTCAGAAGAGCTTTTCTAGCAGGTAGAATTATTGGCTCTCAACTCCAAGATAACAGCTTTGACACACTCAGTTTCTTCAACAGCATACTTTTCAAAAATATCACATAATACTGTCATTCTGACCCAGCAGTGTCATGCCTGCCACCCTGGCTGCGCTGAGCTGCCCACAGTAAGGCTGCTGTGTGGCTTGTGCTGCTGTTCCCACTGGTCTTTAAAAAGGGATGTTGGGGCCAGGCGCGGTGGCTCACGCCTGTAATCCCAGCACTTTGGGAGGCTGAGACAGGCAGATCACCTGAGGTCAAGAGTTTGAGACCAGCCTGGTCAATATGGTGAAACCCTGTCTCTACTAAAAATACAAAAAATTAACCAGATGTGGTGGTGGGCACCTATAATCCAGTTACTTGGGAGACTGAGGCAGGAGAATTGCTTGAACCTGGGAGGCAGAGGTTGCAGTGAGCCAAGATTGCGCCACTGCACTCCAGTCTGGGCAACAAGAGCGGAACTCTGTCTCAAAAATAAATAAATAAATAAAATTTTTAAAGGCGACGGGTGGGCGGGGGGGGGTGGGGGGTGTCGGGGGGAGACCACTGGTCAGAATGAGTCTCCTCTTCACAGCCTAAAATCTACTGACCCTAAAGAAACTCACAATATTTGGTGGATCCAAGGGGCTTGGAGGAATGAGAATCAGAGGGACAGAGAAACAGATTTGCTCAGATCAAAAGATGCATCGTGAAAGAGCCAAGAATTCAGATCAGACTTACATACCCCGCCACGCACACTTTCTCACAGACACTGTTTAGCTACCAGGAACAATGAACGTATTTAATGTATTTGCATGGGGTGGCAGTTGTGTACCTGGCCCAAGTTCAAAGAGCTGACTGTGGATAATTATCACGGAAACTGTGCACACCCACCAGCTGGAGCCATGCCGGGATGGGTTGGTCCCTTCACAGCCATCAGGAAGCTGATCAGAGGAGACGCTGAGTTGTGAAGAGGGACAGGGGAGGCCACAGAGTCAAGGGGTGGAGAAGAAAGGATGGTGAATCAGAAAGCAAGACTAGCAACTCAAAACAAAATACCTGTACAGACATAATGTACCCTGAAAGAAGCCAGGCATAGAGGAGTGCGACTGTGTGATTCCATGGATGCCAAGCTCTAGAACGAACACAGTTAATCAGTGGTGACAACTTAAAATTGTGGTTACCTTTGGTTGAGGAGTATTTTCTGGTAAGAGGCACAAGGGAATCTTCATACATGATGAAAATGTTCTGTATCTTGATCAAGGTGGTGGTTACAGGGGTAGAGATATGTAAGCATCCATCCAGCTGCACACCTACGGTCTTGAGCTTTTCTGTCTATGTTATACTCAATAACATTTAAAAAAAAAAAAAACAACCATTAAGAGTCTGCAGTTGGGAGTGGGAGCAAAGAGCTATAAGCAAACTGATTGATGGTTCAACATCTAGGAGAGCTCAGTTACCATGAAAGGTAAAGGTGCAGATTAACCTGAAAATAGGATTAGTTGGAAGTTGGCAGAAGCATAATAGTCCCACAAATCACCTGTCCAGCCTCAGCAGAAGGTTAAAGGTTTACTCTCTGGGGAGGAGCAAGCAGAAGACATGGGAGTCCACGTACTGAAATGGGAGTCATCACCTTCAGATCTCTTTCCCCACTCAGCCCTGAGAATGCTGGCAGCCAGTCTTACACCTCCCCTGCTGCCACCACCACCAGTATCATCAGGCAAGAGAACAGAGGATTCCCTTCCAGGGAAACACACCAACACAAAAGGAAAAACAAAAACAAACAAAAAACTACCAATACTAATAGGTGATTGTTGTACTCCAGAGTTCCAGATCCCTGCCTAATCAACCTACAATGAAGTTCCTATTCAGCCAGGTCAGACCATGTGCACAGAGCTTCCAGTGATCACTTTAGTGCCTCACTCTTAAATGTGACCAGACAACCTGGGATCACCAAACATTTGAAGAAATCCTCTAACATGATTAACGATTAAAACTACAAACCAAATAAAGAGACACAGAAACAGAGACAATGCTGGAAGTATGAGAAAACTTTTTACAAAGCGTAATTAATGTTGTTAAAATAAAAACTTCAGCCAAATTAAATGTAAAGGAGTTTAATTGAGCAATGAACAATTTGCAAATTGGGCAGCCCTCAGAATCACAGCAGATTCAGAGAGAGTCCAACACAACCATGTGGTAGAAGAAGATTTATAGACAAAAATGGGAAGTGATGTGCAGAAATCAGAAGTGAGGTACAGAAATAGCTGAATTGATTACAGCTCAGCATTTGCCATATTTGAACACAGTTTAAATGCTCGACAGTATATGTGTGGTTGATGTATGGCTGCTGGGATTGGCCAAGACCCAGCCACTGTTAACATACACACTCCCAAGGTAGGTTCTCAGTCTTGACTACCTATTAGTTAGGTTGCAGTTCTCCCACAAGGACTCAAATATAGAAGTACAGAATCCTTCTCAAGCCATATTTAGTTTGCTTCAACAATGTCTTTACATGAAAAGACATAAAAAAGACGATGAAGATAAAAGATGATGGATCTTTGCAACAAAAAGGGTGGGGATGCCATGAAATGGAATGTTCAGAGTATAAAGAACACTCATACACTAAAAATATGATGGCAGAAATAAGTAAAATTAATGGAAGAATTAGATAATAGAGTTGAGAAAATCTCCCTAGAAAAGCAAATCAAAAATTCAAAGAAATGGGTCAGGCGCAGTGGCTCATATCCATAATCCCAGCTCTTTGGGAGGCTGAGGCAGGCAGATTGTTTGAGCCCAGGAGTTCTAGACCAGCCTGAACAACATGGTGAAACCCCATCTCTACAAAAAAATACAAAAATTGGCTGGGCATGGAGGCATGTACCTGTAGTTCCAGGTACTTGGAAGGCTGAGGTGGGTGGACTGCTTGAGCCCTGGAAGCAGAGGTTGCCGTGAGCCATGATGGTGCCACTGCACTTCACCCTGGGTGACAGAGTGAGACCTTGCCTCAGAAAAAAAAAAGAAAAAAAGAAATGAAAATAGGAGATAAGATAAGACTATGTATTTAAAAGAGCATGCCAGGAAGCCTAATTTATTCTTTCTTCCCTGCTCCTCTCCCTTCTCCCCCTTTCCTCCCCACTCTTCTCCTTGTCCTCCCCCTTCTTCTTCTCTTCCTCCCCCTCCTCCTCCTCCTTTTTTCTTCTTCTTCTCTTTAGCAATGTGGTATCACTTTGTTGCTCAGCTGGAGTGCAGTAATATCTTCTTCTTGGGAGTTCCAGGAATGGATCAAAGAAATAATTAAAGAAAATTATCAGAGAAATAATGCAAGAAAAGATTGCAGAACCAGAAGACTCTCTAGATAAAAGGGGTTGGTGAGTACACAGAACACCCAGGTAACAAGTAAAACAAACACACAAACAAACAAAAAAACCCTCACCAAAGGATATTTATCATTAAATTTTAGAAATCTGGAAATAAAAAGGTCACACACCAAGGACTAAAAATCATAATGGGATTGAACTTACTGACAGCAACATTGGAAGTTAGGAGACAATGGAAAAATGTCTTGAAATTTCTTACGGAAAATTATTTACAACTTAGAAGTTTCTTTTCCAATCAATCTGCTAGTCAAAAGTGAGAGTAGCATATAGGCATATACAGAAATGCAAGGACTCAAATTTTTTTAGCCTTTCTCATGAGCTACCAGAACAGTGCTTTCTAGATATTAAAGTGCCATGGATCACCTGGGAACCTGTTACAATGCAAATTCTGGTTCAGCAGGTCTGGAGTGAGGCCTGAGCACTCTGACAAGCTCTCAAGTGATGCCAGTGCTGCTGATCTGTAGACCACATGGTGAGAGTGAGGTACTAGAGGATACATCTCACCAAAATGAAGGAATAAACCAACAAAAAGGAAGAAGTGGGACCCAGGAAATTGAGGATCCAACATAAAAGTAAGTTAATATCCAAAATGATGCTGAAGGGAGCTCCCAGGGCATTACCTAAAGGGAAACCAGTCCAAATTGGGACATATAAGGATATATTAAAAGGAGGAGGAAGTTGAAGAGGAGAAAATAATGAAACTGATGATTACCTGATATATCAAGAGGAGATTTATACTTCTGGTGGAGAATTTAAAGACAAATTGCTGATAGTAACATAGAAAACTAAGCTAATCAGGAAGTAAGGTAATTATTAACTCCAAGGAAAACTAGAAGAATGACAGTAACCATATCATACTACATCATCACAATGTAAAAAATGAATATTGACCAAAAAATTATAACATAACAATATTGAGGTGCTGAGAGAGGATAGAGCAAAAAAAAAAAAAAAAAAATTGAGCCCTCATCCTCCATAATAGGAAGTCAATAAAAATCAAGAAATAATAGTATAAGCATGTTATTTAGAAATCTGGAGATAGGGGTGGGCACCGTGGCTCACACCTGTAATCCCAGCACTTTGGGAGGCTGAGGTGGGTGGATCTTGAGGTCAGGAGCTCAAGACCAGCCTGGCCAACAAGGTAAAAGCCCATCTCTACTAAAAATACAAAAATTAGCTGGGCGTGTAGGCGCACGCCTGTAATTCCAGCTACTTGGGAGGCTGAGACAGGAGAATCGCTTGAACCCAGGAAGCGGAGGTTGCAGTGAGCCAAGATTGCATCACTGCACTCCAGCCTGGGAGACAGAGCGAGAATTAAAAAAAAAAAAGAAATCTGGAGATAAATACCGAAAGACACAACTAAAAGAGTCCTTAGCAGTTGCTGCTGGGTGAATAGGAGCAGGGGAGAAAGCTAATGTTTCTTCATTATAAGATTTGCAAAGCTGTTTGACTTTCTAAAAAATAACTACTTGGGCTGGGCATGGTGGCTCATGCCTGTAATCCCAGTACTTTGGGAGGTCAAGGTGAGTGGATCACCTGAGGTCAGGAGTTCGAGACCAGCCTGACCAACATGGAGAAACCCCGTCTCTACTAAAAACACAAAAATTAACCGGGTATGGTGGCACATGCCTGTAATCCCAGCTACTTGGGAGGTTGAGGCAGGAGAATCACTTGAACCCAGGAGGTGGAGGTTGCAGTGAGCTGAGATCATGCCATTGCACTCCAGCCTGGGCAACAAGAGTGAAACTTCGTCTAAAAAAAAAAAAATTTCTCCCCTCCCTCTCCCCCTCCCCCTCCCTCCCGTCTCCCTTCTTTTTTCCGTCTCCCTCTCCTTTCTTCAGTCTCCCTCTGTTGCCGAAGCTGGACTGTACTGCCGTGATCTCAGCTCGCTGTAACCTCCCTGCCTCCGGCTCCTGTGATTCTCCTGCCGCAGCCTGCCGAGTGCCTGGGATTGCAGGCGCGCGCCGCCACGCCTGACTGGTTTTTGTATTTTTGGTGGAGACGGGGTTTCGCCGTGATGACCGGGCTGGTCTCCAGCTCCTGGCCTCCAGTGATCTGCCCGCCTCGGCCTCCCGAGGTGCTGGGATTGCAGACGGAGTCTTGCTCACTCAGTGCTCAATGTTGCCCAGGCTGGAGTGCAGTGGCGTGATCTCGGCTCGCTACAACCTCCACCTCCCAGCCGCCTGCCTTGGCCTCCCAAAGTACTAAGATTACAGCCTCTGCCCGGCGGCCACCCCGTCTAGGAAGTGAGGAGCGCCTCTGCCTGGCCGCCCATCGTCTGGGATGTGAGGAGCCCCTCTGCCCGGCTGCCCCGTCTGGGAGGTGAGGAGCGCCTCTGCCCGGCCGCCCCGTCTGGGAAGTGAGGAGCGCCTCTGCCTGGCCGCCCCATCTGGGAGGAAGTGAGGAGCACCTCTGCCCGGCCGCCCCGTCTGGGAAGTGAGGAGCGCCTCTGCCCGGCCGCCCCGTCTGGGAGGTGAGGAGCGCCTCTGCCCGGCCGCCCCGTCTGGGAGGTGAGGAGCGCCTCTGCCCGGCCGCCCCGTCTGGGAGGAGAAATTCTTCTGCCTTGGGATGCTGTTGATCTATGTATGGCCTTGCCCCCAGCCCCCTGCTCTCTGAAACATGTGCTGTGTCAACTCAGGGTTAAATGGATTAAGGGCGGTGCAAGATGTGCTTTGTTAAACAGATGCTTGAAGGCAGCATGCTCTTTAAGAGTCATCGCCACTCCCTAATCTCAAGTACCCAGGGACACAAACACTGCGGAAGGCCGCAGGGACCTCTGCCTAGGAAAACCAAAGACCTTTGTTCATGTGTTTATCTGCTGACCTTCTCTCCACTATTATCCTATGACCCTGCCATATCCCCCTCTCCGAGAAACACCCAAGAATGATCAATAAATACTTAATAAAAAAAAATATTAAAAAATTACTTGATCAAAATATACATTTTGAATTGAATGAAAATTATTTGAAAATGTGGATGTTTTGTCATTAATAATAACTGACTTACAACACGTATCACAACTAGTTGCCACTCCCCAGTGTTTGGGGCCTGCAAACCACAGCTCAGAGGCAGTTCGTTCCCTTTATTTGCTCAATTCTAGGAGAAGCCGTATGGGCAGGAAACACGTGGAGTACAGCAACAGCAAGTTCAAGAGATGCTTGTGAAACTTCCTGACATTCATCAGGTTTCTAGATGAGACAAGATCATGCTGTATCTACTTTTTTCAAAAGAAGAACTTTACCCTCCCAGCTATATCCACCCAGTTAGCCAATGGACTAGTCAGGATTTTTTCAGTTGCAAGTACCAGAAACCAAACTTGAAATGGCTTAAGCAGAAAAGCAATTCATAGAGTCCCATAAAGCCCACGGGAAGCCCTGGGAAAAACCTAGGTTCAAATCCTACCTTCAGTATTTACCACTGTGACTTAATTGCCTATAAAATGAATACGATAATAGTATCATTGTGGATATGAAATGAGTTAACATTTACTTAGTGCCTGGTGCATAGTGTATTAGTTCTCCCACTGCTATAAGGAAATACCTGAGACTGGGTAATTTATAAAGAAAAGAAATTTAATTGGCTCAAGATTCCACAGGCTGTACAAGAAGCATGGCTGGGAAGGCATCAGGAAACTTACAATAATGGCAGAAGGCAAAGAGGAAACAGGCATGCCTTCACATGGCCAGACCAGGAGGAAGAGAGAGAAGGGAGACGTGCTACACATTTTTAAATAACCAGATCTCCTGAGAACTCACTTATTATCATGAGAACAACAAAGAGGAAATCTGCCCCCGTGATCCAATCAACTTTCACAAGGCCCCTCTTCCAACATTGGGATTATAACTGGACATGAGGTTTGAGTGAGGACACAAATCCAGACCATATCACACAGCTAACACTTAACACATATTATAACATTATTATTGCCGGGTGTGGTGGCTCATGCCTGTAATCCCAGCACTTTGGGAGGCAGAGGCGGGCGGATCATGAGGTCAGGAGATCGAGACCATCCTGGCTAACGCGGTGAAACCCCGTCTCTACTAAAAATACAAAAAAAATCAGCTGGGCGTGGTGGCGGGCGCCTGTGGTCCCAGCTACTTGGGAGGCTGAGGCAGGAGAATGGCGTGAACCCGGGAGGCAGAGCTTGTAGTGAGCCAAGATTGCGCCACTGCACTCGAGCAAGACTCGTCTCAAAAAAAAAACAAAACAAACAAACAAAAAAATTATTATTATAAGCTATTATTCAGGAGTCACAGCAAATCTGGAGAATAAATTACAAAGTTCATCCTGGACACATTGTAGTATAACTGCAGAACCAAAGATAAAGAAAAAAATACTAAAAGTCCTCAGAAAAAAAGACATAAGTTGCCCCATGAAGGATAGACAGGCTGGAGCAGGCTTCTCAACAGCAGTAACTGAAACCAGAAGAAAGTAAAATATCTTGAAAATGCTGGGAGAAAAGAACCTGCCAACTGAGAATTTTATACTCGGCCATACTATTATTTAAGAATGAGCATTGCATGAATAATTTATTGGATCAACAAAAATGGAAGGTTTACCACTAAGAAACCTCACCAAGCTCTTCTATAGATTTACCCCAGGAAGAAGGAAATAGAATAGGTTATTAAACATATGGTAAACCAAAATATTGACTATACAGATAATAATCATAATGATGACTAATATGGGGAATAAAAAATGAAGGAGGGAAGTGGAACACCAAACAGTGACAAGTGAAATGGGAAGATATGACAGAGCGAAGATTTTAAAGCACCTGGCCTTGTTCTGGAATAGGGTAAAGAAGTGGGTTAACTTTAAACCTTGTTAATTCAAGTAAACGGGTTAAAATTTAGAGATACTTACAAAAAGAATAAAATTAGAACATGTAAATTCCAAGATGATAAACAGGTTAAAATTTAGAGGTACTTACAAAAAGAATAAAATTAGAGCATGTAAATTCCAAGGTAATAAAGAAGGAGGGAAAAGAAAAGGAATCCAGAAGTTTTCAGGGGAAAAAAAAAAAAACTCAGAAAAAAAAAAGTGAATAGAAAGCACAAAATAAGATAGCAGACCGGGCACGGTGGCTCATGCCTGTAATGCCAGCACTTTGGGAGCCCAAGGCAGGTGGATCACCTGAGGTCAATAGTTCGAGACCAGCCTGGCCAACGTGGTAAAACCCCATCTATACTAAAACTACAAAAATTAGCCAGCCATCATGGTGGGTGCCTGTAATCCCAGCTATTCAGGAGGCTGAGGCAGGCAAATTGCTTGAACTCAGGAGGCAGAGGCTGCAGTGAGCTGAGATTGCGCCACTGCACTCCAGCCTCGGTGACAGAGCGAGACTCATCTCCATTAAAAAAAAAAAAAAGATAACAGTAATACATCCAAATATATCAATAATCATAATAAATGCTAACGGACTAAACTAATGCATTAAAAACTATAAATTTAATTTTCTGTATGCTTGAATTTCTCCTAATAAAAAAAATTTTAAAGAGAGATTGTCAATCTAGTGTTTCTTTTAAACTCCACCTGTGGCTGTTTGTAAGAGCACACTGAAAACATAAGAACACACAAAAAAGTTGAAAATAAGAGATTGATAAAGCTACACCAGGCAAACACTGATCATGAGAAAATTGGTGTACATATAGATAAAAGAGACTCTAATGTAAACATCATTAGGAATAAGGAGGGTTGCTGTGTAAAGATCAATGGAATAATTTGCCAGGAGGGTATAACAGTTATCTACTTGCATGTATCTAAATAACATAGACTTAAAATGCTCTAATTAAAACTTGACAAAATTAAAATGTTCTAAGCAAAACTTGACAAATCTACAATTCTATCTCTCTCATCAATGGATAAATAAAACATATAAAATATTATTGAGAATATAGAAGATTTGAACAACACAGCGAACAAGCTTAATCTACAGGACATATACAGACCCCTACAGCCACAACATTTAGGGAATACACCTTCTTCTCAAACACAATGGAACATTTTTTACAAACATTGGTCATGAATAGGGTTTTATGATAAGTCTCAAAAACCTGAAAAAGGTACCATACAGATAACATTTCTTTTACCAAGGTGCAAATAAGGTAGAAATCAATCACAAAAATATGCCTTACAAAATCTACGATTTGAGAATTATGATACACGTTACCAAATGGAAACAGAATAAACTTACTTTTTAAAAAAAATGAGCCTTTTTTTTCAGAACAGAAAAATTGTGAAGATAGTACAGTGTTCCCACAGACCCTGTGGCCAGTTTTCCTATTATTAACATCAAACATGAGTATATTTGCTACAATTAACCAATATTGATATGTTATTATTAACTAAATCCATCCCTTATTCTGATTTCCTTAGTTTTTACCTAATGTCCTTTTCTTTTCCAAGATTCCATCTAGGATATGATATTTAGTAGTCACGTCTTAGGCTCCTCTTGGCTGTGAGGGTTTCTCAGACTTCCCTTGTTTTTGATGACCTTGACAGTCTTGAGAAGTACTGGTCAGGTATTTTGTAAAATGTCCTTTGATTGAGATGTGTCTGATGTTTTCCTCATTATTAGACTAGAATCATGGTTTTGAGGGAGGAAGACCGCAGAGGTAAAGGGCCATTTTCCTCACATCACATCAAGGGTACATGCTATCAATGTGCCTTATCAATGTTGCTGTTGACCTGATCACCTGGCTGAGGTAATATTTGCCAATTTTCTCTACTATAAAGTTACTTCCTCCTTTCCATTCTGTACTCTTTGGAAGCAAGTCACTAAGCAGAGCTCATACTTAAGGGGTGGGGAGTCATATTCTACCTCCTTTATTGAGGAGTATCTACATAAATTATTTGGAATTATTCTGCATGAAAGATTTGTCTCTTCTTTCCCATTGATTTATTTATTTTATTAGTATTTATTTATATTAGTTTATTTATATTAGTATGGACTCATGGATATTTATTTTATGCTTTAGGTTGTAATCCAGTGCTACTTTATTTTTTTAATTTTTTAAAATTTTTTATTTAATTATTTAATTTAAAAATTTTTTTAAATTATTATTAATTTTTTTTTTGAGACAGGAGTCTTGCTCTGTCACCTGGCTAGAGTGCAGTGGCATGATCTCGGCTCACTGCAACCTCCGCCTCCCAGGTTCAAGTGATTCTCCCTCCTCAGCCTCCCAAATAGCTGGGATTACAGGTGTGTGCCACCACACCCAGCTAATTTTTTTTTTTGTATTTTTAGTAGAGATGGGGTTTTACCGTGTTGGCCAGGCTGGTGTTGATCTCCTGACCTCAAGGGATCCACCCGCCTCGACCTCCCAAAGTGCTGGGATTACAGGCATGAGCCATGGTGCCCAGTCAACTTTATTTATTTTTGTTGCTCAAATTGTTCCACCACTGGCCATTGGGGAGCATTTGTTGTTGCCTCCTGTGTCTCTTTTGACACATATCTATTGTTTTGCTTTTTGAGCACCTCCTTGCTTTTTGATCACTTCCTTACTTTCTGGCACTACAAGATGCTTTAGGATCATCTTGTATACTGACTGTTTCCACTCTAGAATGAACCATTTCTCCAAGAAACCCTGGTTCTTTCTTATTGAAGAATGCTATTAGAAGCCAAGATCTGGGCACTGTGTGTACTCATTGCTACTGGGGTGTCATTGCTTCTAGGTTCTCTCAGCAGACAGAGCCAGGCTATTGTGTGTGTGTGTGTGTATGTGTGCGTGTGTGTGTAACACATATTTAATATATTATATATGTTTATATATATGTATATGACATATGCTGATCTATGTATACACACATATCTATAATTATTTTTATATCTACCCATCGATATCTAAACTAAACATGGTATCTCTGACTCTAATCTAGCACCACGTTGTTCATTCTAGTAATCCAAAAGTCTTTTGAAAAACTGAATTACTGGCTGGGTGTGATGGCTCATGCCTGTAATCCCAGCACTTTGGGAGGCTGAGGTGGGTGGATTGCCTGAGGTCAGGAGTTTGAGACCACCCTGACTAACATGGTGAAACCCTGTATCTACTAAAAATACACACACAAAAAAAATAGCCAGGCATGGTGGCACACGCTTGTAGTCCCATCTACATGGGAGGCTGAGACAGGAGAATTGCTTGAACCCGGGAGGCGGAGGTTGCAGTGAGCTGAGATTGTGCCACTGCACTCCAGCCTGGGTGATAGAGCAAGACTCCATCTCAAAAAAAAAAAAAAGAAAGAAAAAGAAAAAGAAAAAAGAAAAACTGAATTAGTAATCAAAAATCTAACAACAATAAAAAATAAACTCAAGACCCAGATTACTTTATAGGCAAGTGTTACCAGGTAAAGACTAGACACCATTTTAAATGTGCATTTGAAAAACATCAAGACCTCAACAAATGGAAAAAATATGCCATGTTCCTTAGACAGAATCTTTATCTAAAGATATCAATTCTCTCCAAAAACAATCTCTATATTTAATGCAACTTCAAATAGAATCCCAAAAGGGTTTTCATGAAACTTGATGAGCTGAATCAAAAATTTATATGGAAGATCAAAAAAAGAGTAATAGCCAAGACAATACTAAAAGAACAGGAAGGAGGCTTGCCTTACTATAAATTAATTACAGCAGCTGAGTCTTGGAGCAAGAACAGACACGCAAGTATAACAGAATATAGAGCCCAGAAACAATACCTACACACAGTTGGAAACTTGTTATATGATAAAAGTGGCAGCGTAGATCAGGGCAGAAAACATACTAGCTATTGAGTGGTGCTAGGGAAAACATAAAATCAATTCAGGCCCTGTATTTTATTTTTTGAGACTGGGTCTGGCTCTGTGATAAGGCTGGAGTACAGTAGTGCAATCTTAGCTCACTGCAACCTCCACCTCCCAGGCTCAAGTGACCCTTCCACTTCAGCCTCCTGAGTAGCTGGGACTACAGGTGCAAGCCACCACACCTGGCTAATTTTTATATGTTTTGTAGATACGAAGTTTTGCCACATTTCCCAGGCTAGGCTTGAATTCCTGAGCTCAAGCGATCCTCCCACCTCAGTCTCCCAAAGTGCTGGGATTACAGGCATGAGCCACCGTGCCTGGCCAGGCCCTGTATTTAAAAAGTGAAGATTAAAACTCTTAGAATAAAATATATGATATTTAGAACATCAAGATAAGGAAGGATTTTTTAAAAAAGAAACAAAACCCATAAATCATAAAGGAAAACTATTATTTATTCAATTACATTAAAATATAAAACTTTAAAATAAAAGACACCTTCCAGTGTGGAAAAAATAATTCACAGACTGAGGGAAGATATTTGCAATATATTTAACCAAAAATGTATTAGAATAAAAAAACATATTTATATGTTTACAAATCAGAAAAAGACAAAGAACTGAACAGAAAAATGGGCAGAATATACAAACCAGCATATCACAGATGAGCAAACCAGCACAGACAAAAACACACCAAAAATATGCTTCATCTCACTAATATTTGAGGAAATGCAAATTAAATCCACAGTGGGAACTATCTCGAACACATCAGATTTGCAAAAACTCAAAAGTCTTACAAGCTCCCTGAATTTAGCATTTTCCCTTCTCTTAAGTCATTCAAAGGCAACAGGAGAAAATAATAACAGAAACACAAACTCTATGTTTGATGAAATTAAAAAAAACATTTGAATCCCAATCCACAAATATATGTGGACTACTAAAAGCAATGAAGATCAAACAGGGGTGTGGAGGGAAGGGGATCAAGGATGCCTGCAACTTCTGAGCTCACAGACCACTACAGGGTGCCCATGCCAAAGGGAGGAACACACCTTAAATTGCAAAGCCAAAATAATGGATGGGGTGCATGGGCTTGTGGCAGGAACTTCTCTGGAATTGATTTAGTTATGGGAAATATTGGGGGCGGGGCTGACCGACAAATCCCAGAAGCAAGACTCTTTAAGGAGAAGCTGTGTATTCCAACAGCTGCCTATCTCGTTCGGCTGAGTAACGACAAAGCTAAAGGAACTTATGCACCCTGAAAGGACAGTTCCTGCTGCAGCACAAGCAGCCTATGCCCCTCCCTGAGACTCTTATTCTGAAATAGCTGGTGTCTGTAGTAGGGTTCTTCAGAGAAACAAATAGGATGTGTACATAGAGAGAAAGAGATTTATTATAAGGAACCAACTCACAATTATGGAGGCTGGCAAATCCAGAATCTGCAGTGTGGGCCAGCAGGCTGAAGACCCAGGAGAGCTAATGGTGCAGATGAGGTCCAAAGGCAGAGTCTGCTACAGAATGGCCTCTTGCTTGGGGAGGTCAGTCTTTTTGCTCAATTCAGGCCTTTAACTGATTGGATGAGGCGCACCTACATTATGGAGAGCTGTCTGCTTTACTCAGAGTTCACCAATTTAAATGTTAATCTCATCCCAAAACACCCTCCAAATTGACACATAACATTACCCATTACAGTGTCTTAGCTTTGGTTCCTTAGAAGCAGAGCCTGAGGCAGGAACCGGGGGCACTTGTACAAGAAGAATACTCCCGGGAGACAGGTAGAGAGGGAAGCAGGGAGGAAAAATAGCTAAACAAACACGTGGTCTCAGCTGCAGCCTCGCTTCAGTCTGATCCCATGGGGACCTCTGCAGCACAAATTGCAAGAGTTGGTCCCACTTTGGAGCAAGGGGCCTGGCCTTCTGAGCCCCTCTGTCTGTCGGGGATTGACTGCTGACAGCTTCAGGGTTGCGGGTATGAGTGAGGACCTAACCTCTCGGGTGTGATAGCTCATTGCAAGTGCTTTCTTGGCTAGGCTACGATGCCCAGCAGTTTGGTCAAACACTAGCATAGATATTGCTATGAAGGTATTTTGTAGATGTGACTAATTTACAATAAGTTGACTTTAAGTAAAGGGCATTACCCTCAGTAATGTGGGTCGGCCTCGTTTAATCAGTTGAAAAGCATTAGGAGCAAAAACTGAGGTTTCTCAGAGAAGGAGGAATTCTGCCTAAAGACTGCAACTCTTGCCAGGGTTTCCAGCCTGCCAGCCTGCCCTACAAATTGCAGACTTGTCAGAGCCCACAGTTGCATGAGCCATTTCTCTCCCTCTCTCATTGATATTGTTTCTCTGAAGAACCCTGAGTGATAAAGCAGGTGTGGGGCTCTCATTCAGCCAAGCACAAATCTTTGGAGAAGGGGTTAGCTGAGAGCCATTAGCAACCAACCCTCTCAGCAGCCAGGCTGGTCAAAGGAAGCTGTGCAGGCCACCAACAGCATGTACTACGGTCCACCTCCCGAACAACTGAGATCCAATTGCTTCCCATATTAACTTCATTCAATCTAGGCACAGCTTTTCCAGGATTCTGGCTGGTCACAATTTGTGGGAACATTTACAGGAGAAGAGTTAGTGGAATTAACTACAGTCTACACCACCACAGTTTGTCTCAATCTGTCACTGATACTCATCATCTTCCTCCTCCACCACCCATTCTAGGTTCTCCTTCCTCTCAGCGAGCACTCCTGCTGCTCTCTCTGGCTCTCAGGAGAGGTGTTCCAGACCTTTATCTCAGAGGAGTCTGAAGCTCCAGTTATTATGCTTTACTCAGGCCATGGTTGCTATATTTACCCATTTTACATGCAAAATTTCACATAGAAAAAAGCAAACCGAGGATCACCTGAGCTCCAAACATATTTCTCCCTGCCCGCATCGTCCCACTGTATAGCAGCAGCTCTGTGTCTTCCTGATGATCAGATCAATTACCCCTGCTGGAGTTGTAACCCCTTCCTTTGCCTGCTGGTCTTCCAGCATGTGGAGGCCAAAGTGGCCAGGCTGCAGCCATAGCTGTAAGTTTATTGGGACTTCTATGGCGTCCTCCGATAGAAGCATTTCCCGCTCCTGCCCCCAGGAACCAGGAGCTCTAGACCCACAGAGCCTAAAGTTTCTGTGAAGAGAAGCACAAATTCCCCAGTTGGGTCACTTAGAATAGTGATGAGCAGAGCCACTCCTACTTCTACCTCTTGGACCCTGGACCATCCATTCTACCTAGTGGGGACAAATGCACATGCAATGGCCATTGGCTTCAGATGTATATTGCATCCTGAAGACAGCACACTATCCCCAAACTAGCTCCTCCATGCATCTTCAGAAGGCCATCTCACCACTCTATTGGGCAATAGTTGCTGGTTGATGTGATATGCACCACACTGCCTCCCTTACTCTAAGTTGCTGTTATGCAGAGTCATATGTAGATTAGACATTGTGTAAGTCGTTGGATTGTCGTGCTTGCTGAGGTGCAGGAAGCCGGAAAGGTAATCCACATACAGAATGTGTGTCCATTTCAGTAAGTATGAATTGTCCTTTTCAGGACAGAAGGGGTCCTGTATAATCAGCTTGCCATCAGCAGTCAGTTGAGATCCTGGGTGCCTTATTGCAGGCTCGGCGTCAGTCTTTGTAGCTGGCAGGTCCAACAATCAGCAGTGTCAGTAGCTAGGTCAGTCTTGGAATGGGGATCCTATGCTATTGGACCCCTGTACTGCCTCCATCTCTGCTGCATTTGGGAGCACAAACATTAGGACGGCTGAGGACAGGGCTGATTGACAAGCACTGGACGATCCATCCTACTCATCTGGTTGTTCAGTCCTTCTGCGAGTGGTCAGCACTATCATTAGCATAAACACGCTCACCCTTTGTGCCTACTCCCAAAAGGGCTCAGCTGCACTGCAGACTGGGCAGAACAGGCCGAATGACAGGCCAGCCCTGGTACTGGTGACTAACAGCCTGTTGGACCTCCCTGCCCCAGTGCTGAGCTTGAGCTCTGCCGGCTGGCTCTGGGCCTGGCCCTGGAGGGGTCCACATGTTGCAAGAAGTACCTTGTGCAATCCACACTGGAAGCCTGTCCTCACCCAGATCAGGGTGGGGCTGAGGGGGCCCTCAGGGTTTCAGGGCCTGGGTGTAACAGCAGCCAGTCAGATCAGGGTAGACACACACACACACACACACACACACACACACATATTATCCCTGAGGCTCAGCCTAGCCCACTCTGGAGGCTGAAGGCACTCCCATCAGCCCTGTATCTGTCTTCATTGGAAGTTTCCCAAATGCAAAGACTTTTTGTTGTTATTGAATTCAGGCCCCTTACTTTCTCCACATTCATGCCTAAAACACAAGATACTAAAAAAAAAAGCCAAGTCTCAAAGGCATATGGTAGTATGGTGGCTAATTCTTTGGGTGTTGGAAAAAAAAAAAAAAAAAAAAAGCCCCGAGTTTGAGTTCAAGGTATGGCTTTGTCACTTTTGACTTTAATGTTCTTGGATAAATAACAATTCTCTGAGCCTCAGTCTCTACACCTATAAAACATGAATAATATTACCTCCCTCACAGAATTTTGAGGATAAAGGAAAACACATATGTAAAATGTTTGACACAAAACAAGTATTCAACAGAGGCTATATAACAATATTATTAAAAACAAGAGTTTGTGATAAAATAGGGAACACAGAGAGAAAACCCAAAATAAATGCAGAAGAAAGAAATGGGAAACACCGAAGACCCTGTGGCAAGCATGAAAATCAGACCTTCTTCAAAAGAACCTGCTGCAGGCTCATAGTGACCACCAGCCCCTGGCCACCCTCTGGAGCTATCACTGCGTTCACACCAAGGCCACGCTTTCTTGAGTTACTCCTAGCCAAAGACAGAACGTGGTGGGGTACCAGTGTCTGCCCATTCCTGTGGGATATGGGACTCCTCTAATGGGCAACTTTGGCTCCAGGACTCCCATCAGCCAGGCTGGAATTTTCTTAGAACTGCACTGAGTCTGAGGCCCTTCCTTCCATCACCCCTTCCTTCCCTGTCTCCTTTCATAGGTGTCCAAATGGTATTACAATCTGAAGGCTCTCCTGCTCCTGTCCTTCCTCATTCACAGGTGTTTCCTTTAACAAGTCTCTGGCACAAATAATCCCATCTTGGCCTCTTTAGAGCACCTGAACTAACACAGGCCCCTTCCCTAATGCTGGGCTTTCTTAGAGGGAGGGTCCTGAGAGGATCTGTCCCAAATCCGTGTTGTGCACCACCTGGGTGAGGGCAGCCACAGTTGCAGGTTGATATGAAATTCTTAGATCATGGAGCTTGAATGGGAAATAGGAAGTCAGTGTCCTTGGGACATGCTATGATGCCTGATGGTTCATATTCCTCTCTGTACCTGAAGTCGCCCCTCAGGTTAAGCAATCCCTGCCTCTTCCTGCCCCTACTCCCTAGGCTGGCTCCTCTGGCCTGCACTTCAAATTCATCCTGCTTGTGCATAAACATAATTAGTGTGAATGCTTTGTTTGGTTGAACCAGTATTCTATACAGGTCTGGGGAAGAGTTTATTGTTGGCTTCTCTGAAGCCATAAATGTAAGGGAGAGCTTTAGGTGGGATGTGGCTCCCTGGGCAGGGAGACAAGCTGCAGATGTGGCCCAAGCCTAGGAGAGCTGGGAAACTCCAGCCCAGGGAGGGCTGTGGCTGTGCCCACTTGCAGGTTGGGTTAAATCCCCAGCCCTTGCAGGGACAGAGTGTGGCCCTTAGGGTCCTGGGGGTTCTGGATCAGACAAGGGTTTCTGGAGACTTCCCTCCACCCCTCACCCCAGGACCCAGTGCATCAAGGAAGTCCTCAAGTTCTGCAGCATGGTGCTGTGGCCGCACAGGTGCAACAAGTGGTCGTCAAAGTCTTTCACCTTGAACAACATGTAGTACAGAGAATAGCGTGAGGAAAAGTCACAAAGGTTTAATTGGCTTCCCTGCCTCCAAGGAGAGAGGAGATTAAGAGCAGGTCACAGAAGGCTTCCACCCATCTAGTAAGCTGAGGTCTCAAGGTCGGGGACAAGCCAGGCTTCATGCTTGGAAATATGGAAATGTTGCATTTTCTGGATTCAGACACGTGTAACCACATGTAACCAGCACCACAGTGTCGTATAGAGTAGTTTCTCTACCCTCAAAAGCTTCTGTGCTCTGCCTCTTCATCCCTGCCTCCCACCTAATCCTTGGCAATCACTGATTTTTTTTATTTTACTGTCGTTTAGTTTTTCCTTTTTCAGAATGTCATACAATTGAAATCATAATCTGTACTCCTTTCAGACTGGCTTCTTTCACGTAGTAATACACATTAAGTTTCCTCCATGTCTTTTCAAGGCTTGATTGCTTATTTCTTTTTAGCACTGAATCATATTCCGTTGTCTGGATGTACCCCAGCTTGCTCATCAATTCACTTGCTGAAGGACAGCTTGGTGTCTTCTAAAGTTTAGCAATTATAGCTAAAGCTGCTATAAACATTCACGTGCAGTCTTTGTAAAGAGATAAGTTTTCAACTATTTTGGGTAAATATTCCAAAATGAAATGGAGAATATGTTTAGTTTTGTAAGAAACCTCCAGATTTGTATCCAAAGTGACTGTATCATTTTGCATTCCCACCATTAATGAATGGAAGTTCCTGTTGCTCCATGTCTTCGCCAGCATTTGGTGTTGTTAGTGTTCTGGATCTAGTCATTCTCATAGATGTGTAGTACTATTTCATTGTTCCTTTAATTTGCATTTCCCTGATGATGTACGAAACGGAGCATCTTTTCATATGCTTACCTGTCATCTGTATTTCTTCTTTGGTGAGGTGTCTGTTAAGGTCTTTGGCCCATTTTTTAATAGGCTTGTTTTCTTTTTATCAAGTGTTAAGAGTACTTTGTATTTTGGATAACAGTCCTTTATTAGACATGTCTTTTGCAAATATTTTCTTCCAGTCTGTGGCTTCTCTTTTCACTCTCTTGGTAGTGTCATTTGAGGAGCAGACATGTTTTTTTGTTTGTTTTTTGAGACAAAGTCTCACTCTATTGCCCAGGCTGGAGTGCAGTGGCACGATCTCGGCCCACTGCAACCTCTGCCTCCCAGGTTCAAGCAATTCTCCTGCCTCAGCCTCCCAAGTAGCTGGGATCACAGGCATGTGCCACCATGCCCAGCTAATTTTGTATTTTTAGTAGAGATGCAGTTTCACCATGTTAGCCAGACTGGTCTCAAACTCCTGACCTCAGGTGATCCACCCGCCTCAGCCTCCCAAAGTGCTAGAATTACAGGTGTGCACCACCACGCCTGGCCAAGAAATGTTTTATTTTAATAAAATCCAGCTTATCAATTATTCTTTCATGGATGTTGCCTTTGGTATTGTATCCAAAAAGTCATTGCCAAACCCCAAGTCATCTAGATTTTCTGCTATTATCTTCTCAGAGTTCTATAGTTTTACATTTTACATTTAAGTCTCATCCATTTTGAGATAATTTTTGTGAAGGGTATAAGGTCTGTGTCTAGCCATCATTTTTTTTTTTTTTTTTTTGCATGTGGATGTCCAGCTGCCCCAGCATCATTTGTTGAAAAGACTTGGCTTTATTGTATTGCCTTTGCTCCATTGTCAAAAATCCTATATTTATGTGAGTCTATTTCTGGGCTCTCATTCTGTTCCATTGATCTATTTGTCTCTGTGGTGTGTCTTCATCCCTTCCTCCCCCTTAACCTCTGTCGCCAATATCACATTGTCTTGATTATCATAGCTTTATAGTTAGTCTTTAAGTTAGATAGTGTCAGTCTACCAACTTTGTTCTTCTTTAATGAAGTTTTGGCTACTCGGGGTTTCTTGCCTCCCCATACAAACTTTCGAATCAGTTTGTCAGTATCCACAAAATAGCTTGCTGGGATTTTGATTGGAAGTGCTTTAAAACTATAGATCAAGTTGTGGAGAACTGACATCTTGACAATATTGCATCTTCCTAACCATGAATATGAAATATCTCTCCATTTACTTAGTTCTTCTTTAAATTTCTTTCATTGGGGTTTTATAGTTTTCCTCATATAGATGTTGTGCATATTTTTTAGCTTTATACCTAAGTATTCATTTGTGGGGGTGCTAAATAGTGTTGTGTTTTTTTAATTTCAAATTCCACTCATTCATTGCTGGTATATAGGAAAGTGATAGACTTTTGGATATTAAACTTGTGTCCTGCAACCTTGCCATAACTGCTTGTTCACTTGGAGTTTTTCTAGTACATGGTATGGAGCATGTGAATCCAATTTTATTTTATTTTACAAATAACTATCTGGTTATCACAATACCCTTATTTAAAAGTCATTTTCTTCTTCAGTGACTTATCATGTATAGTTTATACTAAATGTTCATATGTATTGCCATCTATTTTTATACTTTGTATTCTGTTGGTTTAGTTATGTGTCAGCAGCATATAATTTTAATTATAAGGCCTTTATCATGTTTTAATGTTTGATAAGGCTCATCCCCTGCCCCCTATTCACACCATAATTATTGCTTTTTCAAGAGATGGGGTCTCACTATATTGCCCAGGCTGATCTCAAACTCCTGGCCTCAAGTGATCCTCCCGCCTCAGCCTCCCAAAGTACTAGGATTATAGGTGTGATCCACCGTGCCTGGCTCCTGCAAGTTTATCTGTTCATATAAACTTTATAATTAACTTCCCTAGCTTAAAAAAAATAGTTATTTTTAATTGAATTACATTGGGGGAAATTGATGACTTTATGACATCAATTTCTCCCAATGTAATAAATAAATATACTTATTTATTTATTTTTATTATTATTATTTTTTGAGACAGAGTTTTGCTTTGTCACCCAGGCTAGAGTTCAGTGGCACAATCTCGGCTCAATGAAACCTCTGCCTCCCCAGGTTCAAGCAATTCTTGTGCCTCAGCCTCCTGAGTAGCTGGCCATCAGGCGCCTGCCACCACACCCAGCTGATTTTTCGTATTTTAGTAGAGATGGGGTTTCACCATGTTGGCCAGGCTGGTCTTGAACTCCTAAGCTCAGGCCATTGGCCCACCTCAGCCTCCCAAAGTTCTGGGATTAAAAGCACGAGCCACCGCGCCCGGCCTCAACTTACTTACTTACTTATTTTATTATATTTATTTATTATTTATTTATTTATTTATTTATTTAGAGATGGAGTCTAGCTCTGTCGCCCAGGCTGGAGTGCAGTGGCGCAATCTTGGCTCACTGCAACTTCTGCCTCCTGGGTTCAAGTTATTCTCCTGCCTCAGCCTCCTGAGTAACCGGGATTACAAGCGCGTGCCACCATGCCCAGCTAATTTTTTGTATTTTTAGTAGAGACCAGGTTTCACCGTGTTGGCCAGGCTGGTCTTGAACTCCTAACCTCCGCCTCCCGGGTTCAAGCAATTCTTGTGTCTCAGCCTCCCTAAGTGCTGGGATTACAGGCATGAACCACTGCATCCAGCCCATTTATTTATTTTAGATTCAGGGGGTATATGTGTAGGTTTGTTACATGGGTATATTGCATGATGCTGAGGTTTGGGCTTCTAACCCAAGTACTTCGCCCAGATGATATGGGATGGGACAGGAAAGTGCTGGTTAGAGAAAGGCGGGGTCCCTGGCGAGGGCTCCATCCCCATTTTGTGCCCAAATGTTGTGTTTCCCAAGACCACCCTGGCCTGCCACACTCCCATCCTGTGCCTATAAATACCCTGAGACACTAGCAGGCCAAGCAGCTGGATGTTGAGAGGAACTCAGCCGTGGAAGAAGAAACAAGCCACCTACAGATGGCAAAACTGAAAGAGCACACCGTAACACACGCCCACTGGGGCTTCAGCTGTAAACATTCACCCCTAGACACTGCCATGTGGTCGAACCCCACAACCTGTCTGTATGCTTCCCTAGAGATTTGAGCAGTGGGACACTAAGAAGCGAGCCACACCCCCATCGCACGCCCTGCAGGGGGATAAGGGAACTTTTCCCATTTCACAAGTATTGAATACGTAGTTGTTCAACCCTTGCCCCCTTCCTCTCTCCCTGCTTTTGGAATTCCTAGTGTTTATTGTTCCTATCTTTGTGTTCATGCATATCTAATGTTTAGCTCCCACTTATGAGTAAGAACATGCAGTGTTTGGCTTTCTGTTTGTGTTAATTTGCTAAGGATAATGGCCTCCAGCTGCATCCAAGTTGCTGCAAGGGACATGATTTCATTCTTTTTTATTGCTGTGTAGTATTCCATAGCATATATGTGCCACATTTTTCTTTATCCAATCCACCATTGATGGGCACCTGGGTTGATTCCATGTCTTTGCTATTGTGAATAGTGCTGTGATAAACATACAAGTGCAGGTGTCTTTTTGGCAGAACAATTTATTTTCCTTTGGGTATATATCCAGTAATAGGATTGCTGGGTTAAATGGTAATTCTATTTTTACTCCTTTGAGAAATCTCCAAACTGCTTTCCACAGGGGCTGAATTAATTTGCACTCCCACCAACAATGTATAAGCATTCCCTTTTCTCCACAACCTCACCATCATCTGTTATTTTTTGAGTTTTTAAGAATAGCCATGCTGCCTGGTGTGAGATTAAACAGTGCTTGAAGGAAGTGTATAGCTCTAAATACATATATTAGAAAATAACCTGGGCTGGGTGTGGTGGCTCATGTCTGTAATCCTAGCATTTTGGGAGGCCAAGGTCGTCAGATAGCTTGAGCCCAGGAGTCTGAGACCATCCAGGGCAACATGGTGAAACCCCATCTCCACAAAATATATATATATATATATAAATTTAGCTGGGCGTGGTGGCACACACCTCCAGTTCCAGCTACCCAGGAGGCTGAGGTGGATCACTTTAGCTCAGGAAGTCAAGGCTGCAGTAAGCCAAGACCATGCCACTGCACTCTAGCCTGAACGACAGAGCAAGACCCTGGCGAGGGGAGAGAGAGAGAGAGAGAGAGAGAGGAGGAGAGGGGAGGGGAGGGGAGAGGCTGATAATGAATGATGTTGAGCATATTTTCATATATCTGTTAGCCATTCTGCATGTCTTCTTTGTAGAAATTTCTGTTCAAGTCCGTTACTCAGTTTAAAATCAGGTTATTTGTGTTGTTTTTGTTTTTTGCTATTGAGTTGCAGGATTTCCTTATGTATTTTAGAAATTAACCCTTATCAAGATATATGATTTACAAATGCTTTCTCCCATTCTATGGGTTGCCTTTACATTCTGTTAGTTGCTTCCTTTGCTATGCAGAAGTTTTTTTAGTTTGATGTAGTCCTATTTATCTATTTTTGGGTTTGTTCCCTGTGCTTTTAGAGTCATATCCAATAAATTATTACCAATGCCAATGTCAAGAAATTTTCCCCTATAGTTTCTTGTAGGAGTTTTACAGTTTCATGTCTAACATTTAAGTCTTAAATTCATTTAATTTTTGTGTATAGTGTAGAGTTCTAACTTCATTTTCATTTTCTCTTTTTTTGGCGTGTGGATATCCAATTTTCCCAGCACATTTGTTTGAAGATACTATATTTCCTCTCTGTCTCATTGTGTATTCTTGGTACCTTCATCAAAGATCAATTGACCACATATATATATATGTTTACTTCTGGGCTCTCTATTTTGTTCCATTGGTCTATATGCCTGTCTTTATGACAGTATTTTTTTGGAGTCAGACTCATGGAATTTATTTTTTAAGAGTCAGACTCATGGAAGCAGAGAGTACCGTAGTAGTTGTCAGAGTTTAGGCGTGAGAGAAATGAGGAATTCTTGTTCAATGGGTATGAAGTTTCACTTTTGCTAGATAATTAAGTTCTGGAGATCTGCTGTACAACATAGTATTACAGTTAACAACATGATATTGTATAATTCAGAATTTGTTAGAGGGCAGATCTCACCTTAAGTGTTCTTACCACAAAAACAAAACAAAGCAGAAACAAAAACAAAACAAAGCAGAAACAAAAACAAAACAAAACAGAAACAAAAACAAAAGGACACCAGGAACCTTTTTTAGGTGTTGACTGTTTTGACTTGATTGTGGTGATAATATCACAGGTGTTTGCCTATGTCCAAACTCATCAAATTTTACATATTAAACATGTGCAGTTCTTTGTATGTCAATTACACATCAATAAAGCTGTTTTTTAAGAAAGGAAACCGCTGAGTTGAAATGGTCAGCTTCTGTCTTAAGAAGCTAGACAAAGAGCAAATTAAACTCAAAGTAATTAGAAGGAAGTAAAAAAGAACAAAATTCATTTAAATAGAAAATGGGAAAATAATGCATAAAGTCAACAAAAGCAAAAGTTAGCTCTTCTTGAATATTTAATAAAATTGAGAAATCTCTTCGCTAGACTGATCAATCAGAGAGAAAACACAAGTGAGCAACATCAGAAATGAAAGCGGACATTACTCTTCATCCTAAAATGAGAGATGTGACCTAGCTAGCCTCTGACGTCCCTTCCAGCTTAGTTCAACCTTCTCCCAGGGCTCCCTGCAACTCTGTTTCCACTCGTGCTGAACTCACCAGGAAGGAATCCCCCAGTGGCTTCACCAGCTCTGCAAGAGCCTCTCACTAGGCTTGTGATAAAGGGGTCCAGGGAAGGATCCTCCAGTATGACTGTGACTTGGGATCCTCTGCAGGAAGAGCAGCCTCAGATTGCTGACCCCCTCCCTGGTTGGTAAACTAGGACCCATTGGTAGTAAGAAGGTTTGGGATGGGGAGCATCGGAGAAGGGCTGTGAAACTACAGACAGAGCTGAGAGCCCTGCACCATAAGGAAGTAGCTTCCTCCATGCCTCAGACCCACCAGCGAGCAGGTTCCAGAACAGTCCTGGATGCCCAGGCTGCTCCCTAGCTGCTCTTTTGCCCACCTACCCCATTCCTGCAGCCTTGAGCTCCTCCACCCCATAGTAGGGCACTTCCATCTGCTAATGGATAAAGTCCTCTGGGACACCTAGCAGGAAACACTAGAAGCTCAGGATGACACAGGCTGTGGTGGCAAATCCCTGGCTGTAACGGCACTCGATGAAAGGCGATCTCTATCCCTGGGGCCCCAAATGCCTCTCATTTCCAATTCCCCAGGGTCAGCTTGTTCCCACAGCAAGCCTCCTCTGAGAGCTCCAGTCACGAACTCCTTGTCTAGACCCAGCTCAGGCCTAGATGCCCAAGGTCAAGACTTCAGTAGCCAGGTTCAGTCTGGGAAATAAGATGAGAAACCCAGGATAGTGACCCTGATGACATGTAGGCCCCCTCTGTAGCCAGGATATGGGCTAGGACCCCAACGGAGACTTGAGAAGGCAGCCTGCCTCCAACAGTTCTCGCTCAGAGGAAGACACAGATCAGGAGCAGGGGCCATAAGGAGGCACCAAGGCCTGGATCAACAGGGGGCTTCTAGTAAGTGTGAACCCTGCAGGTGCATCTGGGGAGCCTCTTTTCAGTGTGGTGAGGGCAGAGAAGGGGGTTTGCATGAAGCGTGTAGCCTTGTAGCTGTTGATCATAGCAAGTGATCCAAAAATGTATGGCTGAGGTTGGCCTGGCAGTGCCTTAAGCCTGTACTTCCCGCCTGTTTCCACGTGAAGGCACTCCTGGCAAGTGAAGGCATCGATGCGGTACACTGGGGTAAACAGACAAGTCTGCAGGTGGTTGGAGAATGACAGCAAGGCTCCTGTCTTCGGTTTGTGCTGCTCTAATAGAACACTGTAGCCTGGGTGATTTATACAGAACAGAAATGACCCAGAAAGGTGTCAGCGGGTTGTGTGGTGAGGGCTGCTGTCTGCTTCCCATATGGCGCCCTGTGGCTTTATCCTCCAGAAGGAAGAACACTGTGTCCTCACTTGGCAGATGGGTCAGAAAGGGCAGACTTGCTTCCTGAATCCCTTCTGTGAGGTCACTAATCCCCATTCATGAGGGTGGAGCCCTCATGCTCTAATCACCTCCCAAAGTCCCCATCTCTTAATACTGTTGCACTGGGAACTAAGTTTCAATATGAATTTTGGAGGGGACATCATGTTTCAAATCACAGCAGCTTCTAACAGCCCAGGCCCTTCCAGCCACCTTGGGGGCTGAGGAGCTTGGCATCTCCCATTCAGGAATATGAGAGGACAGCTCTGGGCTTCAGGCTCCTCCTATCCTGACTCTGGCTCTACTCCAAGGCCAGCTCTTAACAAAGATACCGACTCCCTGGGTGGTGGCGGCAGCAGTCACACAGGATGGGAGCTTGAATCTCCCGACCTCAGCAAGGCAGGGATCTATGAAGGCATCCAGGCTCTACCCTCTGGGTGGCCCCACACTGAGTGCTTTTCCCTCAGCTCTTTGAGGCCAGCCAGCACCACCAGGAGCCCCTGGCACAGCTCACAAAAGAAAAAGCAAAGGCCAGGCATGCACACGGGGGAACACAAAAGTAGACACCTACCCCCAGGCCAGCAGGTGTGGGAGGGAGATGAGGCAGATCCATAGGCAAAGACGAGGAGCCAGTCCTGTGAAATGTCCCAGAAGCCTGGGTCCTCCCGCTGGCCCAGGTGAGGGTTGAGACCAGAGGACTGGTCACTGTGGCCAGCACCACCCCAACCCCCAGCAGCGTGGCAGCAATAAGGCCAGGTCTGAGCCAAGCTGCTCTGAATGCACCTGGCAGAAAGTGGGGAGTAATGAGGACTGAGTCACGTAGGAACAGCCAAGAGGCCACTCCTGGGCAGCTTAGCGCAATCAGCACCCTGTGTGAAATAATAACTACTTCTACTGAGGACTCCCAGTGTGCTGGCCACTGTGCTCACCACGCTCCACACCTTATTTCAGTTCACCTTCATGGCAACCCGTGAGCAGGTCCCTGAGAGACTTAGGGAGGCCTGGCAGCTCTCAGGTTAAAAAGCTCCTTATCCTTGCACATGTCAAGTCCAATTAGTCCACCCTCTGATTCAGCTGGTGGAGAGGAAGAGTGGATATCAGCTCAGATTGATGTTGCATTTGGGGACTGAAGAATACCTGAGTAATCAGCTGGGCGCAGTGGCTCACGCCTGTAATCCCAGCACGTTGGGAGGCCAAGGTGGCTGGATCACCTGAGGTCAGGAGTTTGAGACCAGCCTGGCCAACATGGTGAAACCCTGTCTCTACTAAAAATACAAAAATTAGCAGGGTGTGGTGGCACGTGCCTGTAATCCCGGCTACTTGGGAGACTGAGGCAGGAAAAGTCACTTGAACCCAGGGGGGCGGAGCTTGCAGTGAGCCGAGATCTTGCCACTGCACTCCAGCCTGGATAACAGAGTGAGACTCCGTCTCAAAAAAAGAAAAAAATATATATATGAGTAATCAAAAAACTCAAATATTAATAGAATAAAATGTATAAAACAATTCACGCCTAAAATTTCTTCATTGTTTCAGATGTAGAATAGTTAATTTAACTTAAATCATTTCTTAAAAAGACAAATTCAGAAAATTTACTGTGTAATTGAAAATAACTTTTTTAAAATGTTGAGGGTGATCTTAGCCTGTTCTCTTTCATCTTGAAACCAGAACTTTTCCTTTGTAACATTTTACTCATCCCCATCTTGGTTAATTTGTGTTGCTATGAAAGGATACCTGAAGTTGGGTAATTTATAAAGAAAACAGGTTCATTTGGCTCATGGCTCTGCAGGCTGTTCAAAGAGCATGGTGCCAGCATCTGCGTCTGCTTCTGGTGAGGGCCTCAGACTGCTTCCACTCACGGCAGAGGGCAAGGGGAACCTTTGTGTGCAGAGATCACAGAGCGAGAGAGAAAGCAAGAGATGGGGGAGGTGCCAGGCTCTTTTTAACAACCAGCTCTTGGAGGAACTAATAGAGTGAGAACTCACCTAGCCCCCAAGAAAGAGGGCAATAACCTATTCTTGAGGGATCTGGTCCCATAACCGAACACCTCCCATTAGGACCCATCTTCAACACTGGGGATTAAATTTCAATATGAGATTTGGAGGACCCCCTATACCAACCCCGTCATATTAATAATAGAAAAGATATACACATAGGTTAATAAATTCATAACCCATGATTCAAAGCAAGAAAGAGAACTCTTCATGAGTCAGAAACTCAGAGGCAGCCCTGAATGAAGGAGGTAAACAGGCAGCCCAATGGAACACACGGGCACGCTACCCGGCCTTCCACGCCAAGGCTGCTACTGTTACCCAGAGGCTGCAGCATCCCTTCAAGCCTGTGTGAGTCCCCCAACAGCATAGCTTCAGCCTCCCCAGCCCCAAGTCCCACACTGCCACCTGCAGGCCAGCCATCATTGCCACGGCATGGCCAAGGACACGCAGCCAGGAGCCATCACAGCCCAGGGCATGCAAGGAACTCTCTGAGATGAGGTTACAACCAACAGTCACCAAATACATAAAGAAGGCAGAATCCATGAAAGAGAGGCAACAAAGAACCTACCCCCAAGGAATCCAGTCACAGAACAATCAGAAAAACGTGCTAAAATACATATGCTAACATCATCACAGTGAAAGGAGTGAAGCCTGTTCAGGAAATGAAAACACGTAGTTTTGGAAAAGATCCACTTAGAGAACTTAAAATGAAAAATGTGATAGTCAAGTTAAACAGAAACCCCAAAAGATGAATCCAGGAGTGGACTGGACACAGGAGAAGACTGTGTTCATGATCTGGAAAATCATGCTAAGAAAATTCCCCGGAATACAGCACAATGAAAAGATAGAATGCATAAGAGGAAAGTTTAGGAATACACAGCATTGATTCAGATATTTCTACATCCATTGAATATGAATTCCAGAAAGGGAGAATGAACAGCAGTTTTGATAAAATTGACAGGTAATTTCGTAGAGCTTCAAAAAGACATACATCCAGAAGTTGAAAGAGCTCACTGATAATTTTTTACCTTTACACTTTAGAAAAATCAAAATTAAAATTTTTTATTTTATTATTTTTTTTTTAGAGACAGAGTTTTGCTCTGTCACCCAGGCTGGAGTGCAGTGATGTAATCGTGGCTCACTGCAGCCTCAAAATCCTCCTGGGCTCAAGCAATTCTCTTGGCTCAGCCTCCTAAATAGCTGGAACTAAGGTGTGCACCACCATGCTTAACTAATTTTTTATAGAGATGAAGTCTTGCTTTGTTGACCACGTTTGTCTTTAACTCCTGGCTTCAAGTGATCCTCCTGCCTGGCTTCCCAAAGTGTTGGGATTACAGATGCAAGCCATAGAGCCTGGCCAAAGTTAAACTTTAAAAATCAAACATGGGCCGGGTATGGTGACTCACACCTGTAATCCTATCATTTTGTAAGGCCGAGGTTAGAAGATTGTTTGAGCCAGGAGTTCGACACCAGCCTGAGCAACATAGGGAGACCCTGTCTTTACAAAATTAAAAATAAAAATAGGCAGGAATGGTGGCACATGCCTGTGGGCCCAGCTTCTTGGGAGGCTGAGGTGGGAGGATCGCTTGAGCTTAGGAGGTTGAGCCTGCAGTGAGCCATGATCTGCCACTGCACTCCAGCCTGGGTGACAGAGTGAGACCTCATCTCAGAAAACAATAAATAAATAAAATAAAAGACAAAGTCCTAAAAGTTACAGACAAATGACCTGCAATGGGGACTCCAACTGCCATCAGATTGCATATCAGCAATATCAAATGCAAGAAGGCATTAACATCTGAGCACATGCAAGTGTGAACCAAGAATTCTATACTCATCCAGGCTATTATTCATAAGTCAGGGCAAGAAAAGACAATTCTAGACATATAAGCACTCAGAATATTTACCATCCACACACCCTTCATTAAATATTCAGTTTTGCACTCCACTAAAAAGAAAAGCAAAAGAAAGGAGTTACAAGAAGCAATGACAAGCAACTAAATCAAGAAAATATATTGTAAAGTGGAAATAAAAATTTCTATTTTGAAGTTTTTAATATACTGGAAATAAGATTCCAGGTGATTAGTAGAACGTTTGGGTGGTTGGGGAGCGGAACATAGGGCAGGAAACAGGAAGCTACAAGCATGCCAGGATGCTTGTCTTGTTTGGGGAGAGACAATAGAGACTGGTGGACTTTTTAATGGGACTTTAAAAAAATAAAAGTTTAGGCTGGGTGTGGTGGCTCATGCCTGTAATCCCAGCACTTTGGGAGGCAGAGGTGGGTGGATCACTTTAGGTCAGGAGTTCAAGACCAGCCTGGCCAACATGGTGAAACCCATCTCCATTAAAAATACAAAAATTAGCCGGGCATGGTGGTACACACCTGTAGTCCCAGCTACTCGGGAGGCTGAGGCAGGAGAATCGCTTGAATGCAGGAGGCGGAGGTTGCAGTGAGCAAAGATCACGCCACTGCATTCCAGCCTGGGCGACAGAGTGAGACTCTGTCTTTGAATGAATGCATGAATGAATGAATGTTTAAGTAAGAAGACTTTTTTTTTTTTTGGAGATGGAGTCTCGCTCTGTCACCCAGGCTGGAGTGCAGTGGCGCGATCTCGGCTCACTGCAAGATCCGCCTCCTGGGTTCAGGCCATTCTCCTGCCTCAGCCTCCCAAGTAGCTGGGACTACAGGCGCCCACCACCATGCCCGGCTAATTTTTTGTATTTTTAGTAGAGACGGGGTTTCACTGTGTTAGCCAGGGTGGTCTTGATCTCCTGACCTCGTGATCCGCCTGCCTCGGCCTCCCAAAGTGCCGGGATTACAGGCGTGAGCCACCGTGCCTGGCCATAAGAAGACTTTTAATGAGAGCTAAATTTGGAAATAAACCAAATTTCCATCAGCAGAGGAATGGATACACATTGTGAGATATCCACACACATCCTAGTGAGTTATACTAAGGAAAGAACTACAGACACAGCAACAGGGATGACTTGCAAACTCAAAACATGTTGAGTGGGAGAAGCTGGACACAATGAGTCAAAAAGTCAACAAATTGTAAGTCAAAAAAATTTTAAGTGGTTCAACGTAACAATTTTTTGACTATACCATTCCATTTGTATGCAATTCTGGAAAAGACAAATCCACTGTGGGAGAAAGCCGATCAGTAGTCACCTGGGGCCAGGAGTGGGGAAACTGACTGGGACAGAACGCAAGATAACATGTTGGGTGATGGAAATGTTCCATATCATGACTGTGGTGGTAGTTACACATGTATATAAATCAGAATTCATTGAACTGTGCACTTACTCTCTTGTACACTTACTGTACACTTACTGTACACTTACAGTGAATGTGTGCTATTGCATATAAATGATACGTCAATGAAATTGATAAGAGGAACCACCAGAATGGTGGAAATCTGATGCATAACATTCAAACCAGCAGAGGGGAAGAGAAAAAAATCAAACCAGAAAGCAGGAAAGGTGGGGAAAAAGACGAAGCACGACAAACAGAAAACAAGTGTGTCTCAAGCCCCAGGACTTGCTTTGAAACCCAGTGATGGTAAAATAAATGGAGAGGTTGGGGTGGGGAGTGAAAGGAGACCTGGGGCACAGCACAGTGTTTCCTGGTACCAAGATGGAACTGAGAATCTACAGGCCCTTAGAGGCCTTAAAGTGCCTCCAGGAAATTCTGGCAGTTGTTCAGGGACCCGAAGAGAGAACAGGAGGACAAGGACAGCAGAAGCGCTGAGGCCAGAGGGAGGAAGGAAAAGAAAGAAGGGGCTTTAGTGGTACCAACCCGAACTAGATAATGCACAAGCAAGGGCCACTTGGACCCTCCAGTGGAAGCCTCAGCCATCATGGTCCAGAGGAGCCCAGTGGGGGTGGTGGGATGAGAAAGATGCCCCGCAGTAGACCAAGCACAGCCGGGCCAGGCATCAGGCGTTTAAAGCTCCCCAGGTGAATTCAATGTGTAGCCCAGGTGAGATCCATCACTCTGGGGTCAAAGGATAAAGAGCCACAAGGACCTGTGAACGTCAGCAAATCAGCCAGAGCCTCTCTCAAGAGCACCTGCCTGCCTCTCCCCACCCGGGTGGCCCCCCTTCTGGGTAGCTCCCCATCCCTTCTCTTCCTTACTCATATTTTCCTCCCCTTTGTCTTTTCCTCTTTCTCCAACCTCGCCTCCTTTTACAACTTACTTTGCCAAAGCTCCCCACCTAGTGTTGGTAGACTTTTAAAACAGTGGCCTTTATGACATATTTATACAGATAGTCCCCAACTGAATGGTTTGACTTACAATTTTTTGACTTTCCAATGGTTTGAGATGTAACCTCATTGTAAGTCGTTCAAAACTAAGACCTAAATCTTACTAAAGTAACTGGCTTTTTAACATAGCGAGTCATTCACCGCTTAATATTTCCTGTGCCTCAGCTTTCCTAATAGGAAAAAAAAATCAGTCCCCAGCCCTGACCTCTAGTGGTAAACAGCCTCCCTGACTCCCAGGAAAGCCCCCTACAGACTCCTGTGAAAATTCCAGGACTCCTTGCCCCGTTTGTTGGGTGTCCCTGTGGAGTTTTATAGGACAGAGGTACTAGGGAAGGATAGATTCCTGCAGGGTTATGCAGTGTGCCCTGCTTTTCTCCTCTGCAAGAATGGTTCCATCCGAAATGAAGGAAATTTCATTTAAACCCTCAGCTGATTACCTCCACCAACTGAGCAATGTTAGCTGCATGGCCTGGGCTCAGAAAAGGCGAGGGTTACCCATGCCCACCAGCCACCTGCCGGTACCTGAGGCCCTTCTCCCAGTGCTGCACCATCCAAGGAACAGAAAGGATACTTACTTTTTGTTTTTCTGCGGGAGATTCTTGTGAATGCCGAGCTGCATGGAAGCAACCAGGGGGCCTGATATTTGAACCAGCCTCTGTCCTCATACTCAGTTGAGGCTGTGGTCCCAGGGCTGCTAGGTCACAGAACTCCAAGAGACAAATTTACAAAATCAGTTCATGTGAACAGGATCCCCTGAAGTTGTGCAGCACACAACCTGTGCAGCCCTGTGTGACAGGCTTGTGGCCCCCTTTTTCTCTCATGAGGGGCTCTGACAAGTTGATGAATGATGCCCCTGCTCCTGTGTTTCTACCCAGCTTCAAGGAAAACCATGCTTGTTCTTCTGGACAAATCCCTCCAACTCTGTCACCTTCAGGACCTTGAAGCTTATTTCCAGTCATCTCAGACAAAGGTTGGAAATGAGGTAAGCACTCAGATACCTCCTCACTGAGGAGAGACCCTGGCTGAGCAGTGGATGAAATGTGTACTCAGACACAGGTATGCAGCGTAAGAGCAGCTAGGGGACTGCCCGGCTCAAGTGGCCAAAGTGCAGCCCTGAGAAGCTGGAGCTGCTTGCTTTTATTCAGTGCAGGCACAATGCCAAAAGCCTGGAGCAAACACTGGAGGTAATTAACATTTATTGTTCCGCTTTCAGGGAAGGTCATGTGCGTAGATGATCAAAGGTCAGTTCCTGGTCAACATAAACAAGCCTGTTTAAGATAAATTCCCCCACACTCCCTTGTACCTACTCCTTGCCCTCTGCCTCAGGGTTATAGAACAGCTGTCTTTAGCTATTCTCCTCCGAAGCTATGCAGAGCCTTCCAACCTTTCAGAAGGCCCGCTCCTTTCCCTATAGCTTCTCCCACCACTCTGACCAATCTCCTACACTTGTTCCTTTTTCTTCCTTTTCTTCCGTTGCCTCATGAGAGGCTCTGACAAGTTGACGAATGATGTCCCTGCTCCTGTGTTTCTACCCAGCTTCAAGGGAAATCATGCTTGTTCTTCTGGACAAATCCCTCCAACTCTGTCACCTTCAGGACCCTGAAGCTTATTTCCAGCCATCTCAGACAAGGATTGGGAATGAGGTAAAGACTCAGATCCCTCCTGAGGAGCAGACATCAAACTGGCCGGGTTACCTTCGCCCCCCCCTGCCCCCACCCCCCCCCGGCTTCTCGCTCTGCGTGGCTCCCAGATTCAGTCTTGATGGAGCCTCCCCATCCCTGGCTGAGATCCATCCTGCACCTCTGGCCAATATCTGGGCTACAGCACTAGCCCAGCCTCCTGCCCCCTGCCCTCGATCTTGTCCCAGTGTCCTCCCAAACCTTATCTGAGCACAAGTGGCATTGCCTACACTTCTGTGTGAGAAGGTCCCCACCCACTCTGCACAAGCCCACGTTTGCCTCCTTCACAAGCCTTGCTGGCCTGCGGGGACAGACACTGGCCTCTACATCCTGGGGCTGGTGATCACATAACTGAAGCAGAGACTTTGTTGTAAGCAACTTTTCATGTGTGTGTGTGCCTTTTTCTTGGGAGAGGGTCTGTGGTTTACATCAGCTCTTCAAAAAGTCCAAATGGTTAAGAATCATGAAAGCGTTGCATGCTTTTTTGTGGTTGGTGGGTGATGATCCATCTTTTAGAATGTAGGTTCCCATTCATTTTTCAAATATTTACTGAGCACCTACCATGTATCAGCTGCTGCTCTAGGCACTGAGGATACAGCAATGAACAAAACAGATGGTAGAATGACTTTCTAGGAGCCAGAGACAGCCTGAGGCTCCAATGGGCACTGAAGAAACACTGCAGATTCTAAGTTGTGAACGCTGCAGATTCTAAGTTGGGAATGCTGCGCAGTTCTAAGCTGTGAACGCTATGAAGGTTTTACTAACAAGTTATTGATGACAGCAGGCACAGCAGTGTTGATGACGATGGCCACAGCAGGAGCCAGATAAACGCCCAGATAAATATCTCACTGCTGAATCGAGGGGAGGGGCCGTAGCCTGTGACAGGCAGCCGTGGTGAGGAGGCAGAGGAGAACTGAGATGTCCCCACCCCATGATAGCCCAAATAACTGGCTCCCCCAGCCCTCGCAACTCATGCCAGCTGGAGGGCTGCAGGTCCCAGGCCAGGCCAAGACACAGGCTGGGCTTCAGTCACCCTTCCCCAACCTGGGAGCCAGAACTAGAGTCTTCTTCCCAGACTCAGGACAAGTGAGGCTTCCCAGCACAGGTGTTCCTGACAGCGTGTCTGTGTGAGAGAGCGTGGAGTAGGGGGCGCAGCCAAAAGGGAGCCCCTGGGACAGGGGGCAGAAGGAACAAGGTCTCAAGTGATGCTGCAGGCTCCTAGGCAGCTCAGCACTGGAGGCATATGCTGCAGAGGCCGTGGCCAGATGGAGAGGGCCTGGCCAGAATGGATCTCCTCTTCACAAATCTGAGGGCTGCCCACACTAGAGAGGTTCTAGGTATTTGGAGAGTCCCTGGCGGGTCAGGGGAAATGGAGAAGAGGGAGAGTGAGAAACAAAACTTGCCAAGACCCATTGGATGCATCTGTGAAAGAGGCAAGAGCCCAGGCAAGGCTCCCTCTGCACTGCCCATGCCTTGGACTAACCCACCTCCAGGAACTTGCACACCCCCCTGCCCCACATACAGGTGCACATCCTCTCCCCCTGATGAATAGATGCCCCTTCTAGACACACCCATTTCGCTCCTAGGAATGGTGAGACTATATTTGCATGACATGGCCACTACACACATGACCAGAGACTGTGGCCCAGGCTCAAAGAGTGAAGCCTGGGCAATTGGCAGGGAGACATGTGCACATCTCCCACCTGGAGCAGCCAGAATGGGTCGTCACCCCACAGGCTTTAGGGCGCTGGGAAGAGAAGGGTGATCTGGGAGGAGGCATGAGGAGGCCAGAAGGCAGGAGGGTTTAGCATAATGGAGTCAGCGACATAGGCTGGCCACCCACTCAGCCCCTCGTTGTTCTTGATAGCAGTGTATCCAGGAGCTCGAGGTGGGGTTGGGGCTTGGGCCGCTCTGCAGGAAGTGTGGGTGGATGCATCTCTGCTTTCCATCTCAGTGTAAGGAGGACAGCTGGCTTCTCGGTGCCCTCAGCCCCTGTTCTGTGTGGGTCTGAGGACCTGGGCCCTCTGAGGTCCTTCTGTCTGGGGTGGGCCCTATGGCTCACCTGATTCTCTCCACACCCCGCTGTGAAATGAGTGCTGTTCTCTTCTGCCCTACATCCCCAAGAGCCCCTGGAGTGATCTACTGCCCATCTTCTCCAAAAACACACAAGGAGAGCCCTGCCCTAGTCCAAGCTGCAATTCTGCAAGAGCTTTCCGGGGCCTGGGGCACCTCGAGGCAGGTCCTGGAGAGAAGGGAAACAGACCCTGCACAGAGTCCCCATCGCTCCTCCCTCTACAAGCCCTGACCACGAGCAATGTGTCTCCTCTCTGTCACAGTCCTCCGCCTCCCGCCTTGGTCAGCCCCCTGCCCTCTCCCGAGCCTGGTGCCGGTCCAGAGCCAGCTGGAGGGCGCACTTCAAGGTCTCCACATTGTTCAGAACGTTGTATCGACTGAGGGCCACCAGCCGATCAAAGTCATGAGGCTCATAGGTGAAGTTCATCATGCCATAGGGGGTGTCTGGCCTGTTGACGGCAAAGTCCCCAAAGGCCTTCTCCTCAGCTGTTTGTCGCTCCACACCTGTGGGTGAGGGAAGCAGAGGAGAGGACAGGATGGAGCCCTCTGTGGAACTGGCTGGAACAGTCCAGAAGTCTCCTTGTGCAGGACACCTGGCTGGCTCCATGTGGGCCCTGCTTGGGCCACATCTTAGCTCTCAGACCCCCCAGGAGGGGCTGGCCCCATCTGAACTCTGAGACCCAGGGAGCAGAGGGCCACAGGGGCCAGCTCAGGCCCACCAGGAGGCATGCTTAGTGACATTCTCCAGGGAACCCACCCTCAGAACAGCGTCCCGTCACCATCCCAGGGCTCTGTGGGTCAGTCCCAGGCCTGGAGCTTTCCTTACCTGGGGCCAGGTGTGTGCGGAAGGTACGGTTAACAAGGGGGAAGTGCAGCACAATGGGGGAGCGGGGGTCCTCAGCCTTGGCAAATAGATAGCACTCACGGGCCTCCTCCATGTCTTCAGGGCCCACCTCGATGCTAGGGAAGGGGATTCCTCGGTCCAGGCAGTACTTCTCTGTCATCTTCAAGACCTGAGCAGGAGCAAGCCTCTGACTCTGCCTCTCCTCCACCCTGGCCACTCCCTGCCACCCTGGACTCACACACACCCAGGCTTCAATGCCAGCTCTGTTTCTGACTAGCTGAGTGACTTCAGGCAGGTGACAGCTCCTTTCAGAGCTGGTTTCTCATGTGTAAAATAAAAAAATTTTAAACTTCCGGCCGGGTATCGTGGCTCATGCCTGTAATCCCAGCACTTTGGGAGGCCGAGGCTAGCAGATCATGAGGTCAAGAGATCAAGACCACCCTGGCCAACATGGTGAAACCCCGTCTCTACTAAAAATACAAAAATTAGCTGGGCATGGTGGTGTGTGCCTATAGTCCCAGCTACTCGGGAGGCTGAGGCAGGAGAATCATTTGAACCTAGGAGGCAGAGGTTGCAGTGAGCCAAGATTGCACCACTGCACTTCAGCCTGGTGACAGAGCAAGACTCTGTCTAAAAAAAAAAAAAAAAAAAAAAAAAACTCCCCATCCAGTGGTGTTGTGAAGATTAACAATAATCAGTAATGATCAACAATCAATCATCCACTGCCTCAACAGCATTCCACCATGGTCCTCCAGGAACCACCATGTTCTTCCCTTCTCTCACCCCTCTCTGCTCCCTATTAGAAGCTGATGTCAGTTTCACAAGGTTGACACGCGACAATCACAGAAGGTCTATGTCAGAAGAGGCTTCATCAATCCCCAATCAATCCCAGGCTCTCACTGGACCCAGGACAAGGAGGAGAAGGAAGGGCTGCTCCAGCAGCACCACCAGCACCCACATGGGAATGGGGGCCTCTGTCCACCACCCAGCAGAGTTGGAGGAACTTGCTGCAGGGCTTCTGCAGAGGGGACCCTCATGGCTCTGTTGTTACCATGGTAACAAAGGGGCTGCAGACTCAGGTCCAAGCTGGAGTGGGGAAGTCTGTCATGAACGGGCAGAGTCTAGAACTGGGGGATCTTCTATGGATGAGGCTAGAAGTTTCCTGGGGACCCTCTTTGGCCTCCCCTTTCCATGCCCACCATAATCTCAGCAATTCTCCTGCAACTGGGAGACCTGTGCTGCCAACAGCATTCAGAAGGCAGCCCCCTCACACACAGAGTAGAACTCAGGCCGTCCACAAAGGGCAATCCCCACACACCCAACCAGTCCCCCTCACCAGAGCCTTCTTTCCCCTCCTCTCCTCCCTCACCCTTTCTGTCCACTCACTGCAGGTGCTCCCCACATCCCTGCCTCCCAGCTCACCTCAAAAGGGGCTTCCAAGGAATAGTCGAAGGACAGAATGAGGTCCACCGCTCTCTGAGGCAGCAGAGCCAGTGGGAACGGAGAGTTGATGGCAAAGCCTCCGTCCACCAGGTACAGGCAGTCCCGCATGGGGGTGAGCTGGTTGGGGAAGGCGTCCGGGTGTGTGTCTGCAAGGAACCCGTGTGTACGCACAGGGCGAATGCAGTTACTCTTGCTAGCAACCGCTTCTGTATTTGCTTTCACGTTTGCCTTCTCTCTGTAGAGTTCTCTCTGACAGCCATGGAGTCTCCTGCCCCAAGCCCTTGGCCCTGCCTTCCAACTTCCAGCAGTACTTAGAGTCGCTCCGCATCAACCCATAGGCAGCAGGAGACCACACCTCAACCCCCAGCCCAAAGCCAGCACTGGCTCCAGTGAGCCAGAGGCGCAGGCAGGAAGGGAAGCCCCCCATCTCCCACCCAAGGCAGCACCCACCTTTCCAGGCCACGAACTCCCTGCCAGCCACATAGTCCTTGTGCAAGCAGAGACCCCGGGTGAAGTTAAAGCTCTGGGCGGAAGTGAAGCGGGAGGTGAATATGTCCAGCACAGCCTGGGAGAAGGGCCCCTGCGGGGTGAGGAGCCTTGTTCGCAGCCTCGAGGGGTTGTGCAGCTGAGGCTTCTGGCAGTCGTCTAGACAGGGGTGGGACAGCGAAATAGAGGGAGAAGTGGCATCCTCCTTTGCCCAGTGGTCCTTATAGTTCAGGGGTGCCCCTCCCCAACAGTGAACCCTCCCCCACATCCCTCCTCCTCCCCGACCCCACCTCCCAAGCCTCTGACCAATGCTTCATTGAACCACTTTGAAACGACTTTTTCTTTTGTATCCTCTATGTTTTGAAAACTGCCTGTAGCATTGTACTTACTAAATAATAATTTATCTTCCACCCTTCCGAAAATAAAGTTTGAATCTACAGCTTCCAATCAGAACTCCGTCCATTAAACACTGACTGAGCAGTTACTATGCCCGGCACTGCACTAGGCATGAGGGCTGCGAAGGTGAATGGGACCTGCCCTGGCCCTCCCGGGTGCACGGCCTACTTGTGGGGGAAAGTCACATAAAGAGAGAATAAATGATGACAATGCTCCGGGGTAAGGACGACGACAGGGATGTGCACATGGTCCTAGGGCACCATGGTGGTAAGATTCTCAGGCGTCCTGGAGGGATGGAGTGGAAAAGGGATGTCTGGCAAAACGACATCTGAGCTGAACTGAGGAACAGAGCAAAAGTGATCCAGGGGAGAAAAGCGGGAAGGGTGCTCGGCACCGTGGGGCCCCCATGAGCCATTTAAGGACCAGGCTAAAGAGGAGCCACTTAAGAGGGGCAGACAGAGTATCAACCCAATACCCAGTAGTCCTGCGCCGAGTGGACCTAATTGGATCCCAGAACAGAGAACTCAAAAGGTGTGGCTTGATCACACCTCTGGGCATCTAGACACCCTAAGCTAGAAGTCATTTCCTCAGGACTTCCCCGAATCCAGTGGGACAGCCAAGTCCTTCTGTGTCCTCTCCCTCATTCTTCTTGTCTCTGCCAGGGCCCTGTTGCTGGAATGTGGTGTGGGAGGGGCTCGGGGTCGCTACCCTCACCTGTGATATTCACACTGCCTCTGTACCACTCCAGGAAGCTGAGGCCTGAGCCAGCGGTCTTTAGGAAGATCTCATCCAGGCTGGTGGCAAAGGCGCTACCCCACACACCTAAGGAGACAGGCAGGGCCCCACCCCACGTCAGGGCCTGGCCCCAGCACCTGCCTGTCCCCAGCCCTCCAGCCTCGACTCACCTTGCAGGTAACAGATCCGGGGTTCAGGCCGGAGCTGCAGCAATCGTCCCATGAAGAGTTCTGAGCCAAAGAGCTCGGTGGGAACATAAGCCCCATACTTGGGGAAGCCGACCTCATAGGGTGTGAACTCACACCACTCTAGGGGCCCGAGTGAAGGGAAAGTCACCAGGGGCTTCCCACCATGGTGCTTGTGCTCAAGCAGGAATCTTAGCCTTGCCAATGACAGGAAGAAGCAGCAGCCCCGCTGTGCTCCAAGGTGTCTGTGTGCAACCACCTCCTCTGGGTACCCTGATCACCCTGGCCTCTCACCCCCTCCTCCCCACCTCCTCTACCTCCTTCCTTCGTCTCCACACCCAGGCACCTGCAAAATCTTCTCCACTTAAGTTGGTGCGGACGTTGACGCTGGTGTAAATGGGGTAAGGGTTCTGACCCTGGCAGACCGCCTCCTGTTGGTCAGATAGCTTGGCAGGGTTCTCCTGGGCAGGAAAGAAGGGAGGCAGCATGGTCTTTCAGGAGTTCCATTCCCCATCCCTGTGGCCTGGGGCCGGCATCCTGCAGCGTGTGGCGTGCCCACAAGAGAGGCTTTGGGTCGCCAAGGCCAGTGCTGTAAGGACAGCCCTCTGAGGGACAGGCTTTGGGCTGCAGCCAAGGGGGAGCCCACTGTGGGTCTGTACAATTCCAGGGACTATGGGAACACCCTCCCTCCTTCTTTACTATTCAAAACAGCGTATCAGAACACCAGGGAGTCAGGGTGACATGGTTAAAGGAATTCTTGAAAAGCCAGTCCAATTTCTTTAAAAAATAAATTACTAGAAAATGTAGATTATTTACTTAGAAATGAGAAATCACTTGTGATATCCACCCACAGCTGATCTCCACACACGGAGTGGTGGGGAGCAGCTCCCAATCTTATCGCCTGGAACTGCAGCTGGGTCTGAAGTTCCAGGAGCCGCCAGGCGGAGTGAGTTATGGCGGAATTGGCCAAGGAGTGGGTGTGGTGCTGAGCCTCACTTCCAGGTGTGGGCTGAAATCACTTTCAAAACATCCTGAGACCAACTAAAATCACTCTCTCTGGAAGGGGGGCCAAGGCATGGGTGTGTTTGAAAAGCTACGCCGGTGATTCCAATATGCAGCCAGCGCTGAGCACTGTGGGCCAGGCTCCTCCTCCCCAGGGGTTAGGAGCTAGGGAGGCAAAGTGATGCCAGCCCACCCTGGAGTCTCACTCCTGGCCCCAGGGGAGCCGAGACCTCAGGAACAGCTTTGTAAATCAGATCTTAGCCTGAGGGATGAGGCAGAAGCAAGGGGCGGGTGGAAGGAGTGGAGAGGAGCCTACGTATTTCCTTCTGGCTCTTCTCTCACCTCCTGGTACAGGAAATACTCCACAAGGAGGCCCCAGAGGTCGATGAGGGACACGCTGTGGCCACTGCGCTCCCGGACCCCCAGTTCCTGAGTGTAGTACTGTAGCCGCTCCGTGGACAAAGCTCCCATCTTACTGCTGCAGACGTGAACCTGGGCACGCTCAATGGGGCCCTGCAAGGCCACCTGGGACCAGGCTGGGTCCCTGTAGAGTGTGGAGATGCACCTGGGGATGGGGGGGTGTGCCTGAGTCAGGGGCAGGAGAGCATAGCCACGGGAGAGAGGGGTGCAGAGTCTGTGAGTGGCCCTCCACCCCCACCACTTGCCCTGCTGCCCTGCCAGCAACCCCACTCAGAGGGGCGCTTGGGACTCAGCCTCTTTCTGCCCCTCCTAACCCCCTTGCAGGCAGGATCCCAGCCCCTCAGGGACTCCTTAGATCACCAGGTCACAACCCCACACTTTGTGGGGTCTCCTTTACCCTGTGCCCTTCCCCCACCTCACTTACCAGGTGGACCCAGAGACCCCACTCAGGTAGGTCACAGTGTCTAGAAGGCCGAGCTCCTGCAACCCTGCCAGGCTGCCGTACAGAGAAGACATGGCTCGGGTTCCACCCCCGGAACCCAACACAGCCACTACTGGCACCTGGGTACAATAATAACAAGGATAACGACTCCGACTACCACCTTCATTTACGTATTACTGCCTATACATGTCAGACATTATTCTAAGAGCCTTACACGTATTATCTCATTGAATCCTTACAGCAACCCAATGAGAACCCCATTTACAGCCAGGCGTGGTGGCTCACACCTGTAATCCCAGCACTTTGGGAGGCCGAGGTGGGCAGATCACAAGGTCAGGAGATCGAGACCATGGTGAAACCCCGTCTCTACTAAAACTACAAAAAAATTAGCCGGGCGTGGTGGCAGGCACCTGTAGTCCCAGCTACTCGGGAGGCTGAAGCAGGAGAATGGCGTGAACCCGGGAGGCGGAGCTTGCAGTGAACCGAGATCACGCCACTGCACTCCAGCCTGGGTGACAGAGCGAGACTCCGTCTCAAAAAAAAAAAAAAAGAAGAGAGAGAACCCTATTTTCCAGATGAGGAAACAGGCACAGGAAGGTTAAATAATGTGCCCAAGATCATACAGTTATTAAGTGATGAGCTCTCACACCTAAGCAGTATGGCTCCAGAGATAGCCCTTAACCATTCGACCTGGAAGATATAAACCTGGAAGGTACGTCTGATTCCCCAAAATCAGCTACAGCAGGTTCCTCTCAACCGTGGCACTCTCGATATTCTTGACAAGTAGCTCTTTGCTGTGGGGACTGTCCTGTGTGTTGTAGGATGTTTAGCAGCATTTCTGGCCCCCTCTACCCAGTAGAAGCCAGCAGCCTCCCTCCACCTCCCCTTTCCCCAGCAGCAACAATGAAATCGATCTCTACACATGGACAAATGTCCCCAGGGGTGCGGTGGGGAGGAACTAAATTGTCCCCCGTTGAGCACCACTGAGCTAAAGTGACAAAGGGCGGCCAGCAAGCAGCCTAGACCTGCCCCCAGACACCAAAGGTGCCCAGAGGTTTTAAGGTCTCCTCAGGATCGGAGGTGCCTGAGGGGTCAGAGTGCATGCTTTTGGTTGCTTAGCTTTCCCAGTAAGATTTGGTTCATTCCACTCTGGATTTTTGGTTCTTTTCCCTGTTCTCGTCTCCTGTCTTGAAAAAATGCTCCCTGGCCACTGCTCACAGAAGGCGCTGTCGCTTCAGAGTGCTGGATGAGACAGAGCAGACACCTAGCACAGAGAGGGCACACATATTGCCCCAATGAACGATCTAGGCTTGTCAGCGCTGGGCCACAGTGACAGCGTCTCCTGAGGACTCAGGCAGCCAGGAGAAAGCCGGCAGCCTATTCCTGATCCCCTGTAAGTCCCTCTCTCAGCACGCTTTTCCTCCTGCCTCCCGGCCATAGGCTGTCTGTCTCTATACCCAGAGGATCCCAGGGACCCCCAACCTCCACATCCCTTTGATCACGTTACGGACTCAACTGTCTCCCTCCAAATTCCTGTGTTGAAGCCCTAACCCACAATGTGACAGTATTTGGAAATATGGCCTACAAGGAGGTAATAAAGGTGAAGTGAGTAAGGGTAGGGCCTTCAACTGATAGGACTGGGGTCCTTAGAAGAGGAGGAGGAGATCCCAAGGCACACGCTCGCACAGAGGAAGGGTCACATGAGGACACGGCGAGACAGCTCCACTAGGAAGAGGAGAGGAGCCCCAGCAGAAACCAACCCTGATGATGACACCTTCATCACGGACTTCCAGCCTCCAGAACTGAGAGAAAAGTCATTTCTGTCATTTAAGCCACCTGGTCTGTGGGGTTTTGTTACGGCAGCCCACACAGACCAAGACATCCAGCCTTGGCCAGGGCTGTTCGGCCCTAGTCCCATATGGGGTCCTGGCTCTGCCGATGGTGCCCACAGCTCAGATGAACAGGCCAACCTCCTCTGGCCCCTCTTAGCCATGCTGGTCCTCTCAAGGGAAGAGGCTTGATATGGTCCTAGCGGCTGGGGTCCAGCTCCTCCTCCATTCCGTACCTGGCCACTGTCCGGAGCCTCACTCAATCCCAGCACCTGCTGCAGGGCCTTGGACACGACCTGCTTCCTCCTGTCCAGAAACTCCTGCTCCCCGTCACAGAGGTCAAAGCCAAGGCGTAGGTCTAGGTCCCCGGAGCTGCCTCAAGTGGGGTGGGGTGGCGGTGGGGGGTTCTGGGTGACTGTCCAGTGGAGGAGAGCCTTGGGCCCAGCCCGGGTCTTTCACAGGAGCAGGTCCAAGGGATCTGCCCACCAGCACCAGAACCAGGGAGGGAAAAGTGTCATCTCCACCCCACGGCCTGAGCTTCTTGGGCAAGAGAATGGAGCACGTTGGGGTATGTGCCCGCACTTCTAGCCCAGCCCCAAGAGGCCTTCTGCCTAGAGTCCCACTCACCTCATTTCCACCTTCATACTCAGAGCCACCTCCTGGCCCTGAAAGACACAGCAGCCCCAACCCTGAGCTCTCTGAGTAGGATTCTCCCAGGGAAATGGCTCCCCCACCTGCAGCCCCTGCAGCACCGCGATCTCTGGCTCGATGTGGACATCATAACTGAGCTCTGGGCTGACCTGATCCAGCCACCCTCTTGGGTCCCTCCTCCAGATCTCTCTTGGTGGTCACAGAGAGCAGACAGGGGTCCCTCTGGCACCCAGATAGAGCCTTACCTCCCCCAGGGCCACAGAACACTGTTCCTCCTGGCCTAGGGGCAGAGAGGAGAGCAGGATGCCCCCCTCGCCCAGCTTGCTGGTCTGAGCCTCCAGCTCTGCACTGGGGCCACTCTGTGGAGAAGAAAACACCCAAGAAGCTCTCCAGCAGGGAAGAAAAGTCTCCCGCAATGTGGCCCTGGAACGCCGGTCTGGGCTGAGTTGGATCTACTGACCATCCTGGCGGTACACTCACCTGCACAGCCGCCAGCAGCTCCATCAGCTCTACGTGTAGCCTGGAGCTCAGCACTGGGTTCACGTGGAAGGTAAAGGTGGGTGGAAGGCCTGGCTCTGTGGCAGGCTGCAGGGGCAAGAGCTGTGGCTTCTCGTAGGCCCCAGGCACTGCCAGCTGGAGCTGCCTAGAGCCTGAGAGCAGAGGGCCCAGGTGGGTGCGCAGGTGAGGGGGTGGGTCTATGTCTGTGCGGCTTATGCTGGCAGCGCCCCAGCAGCAACCCCCTCCCTTCTCTTCCCCTAGGAAATGCCAACTCCTATCGCCTTGCTCTCTCTTGAGCACTGCTCACAGGGAAAGCCTCCGGAAGGACTCTTGGGTCCTCTAGCCTGCCCTGGTCAGAACTGGGACTCGGGAAGGGTGGGAAGCACACAAATGCCTGGAGGGGAAGGCAGGGAGCGGGGAGGGAGAGGGGCCCTGCCCAGAGCCTGTGGGGCTGATGATTTGAGATGATTCTGTTTATCATAAGAATGAGCAGTTTTCAGGCGGTGGTTTCCCCCTTGCGCCACTTCAGTCTCTACTCATTGTGTTGGAGGTTTGTGGCCCGAGAGAAAACCAATAGGCTGCAAGTTGTTCTGGCCTTTGTTTCCAAGTGTAGAACGTTGTGAGAGGAAGGTTTGTAGAGGCGGGAGGAGGAAGAATGGGATGCGTGGGTACAGAGAGATGCACGTCCTGGAGAAGCGGCGGAGGGCTAGCCCAGACTGGAAGATGAGGCCCAGGCTGGGAGGAGTGAGGGGGTGGGCTTGTGGGCTCCGGAGCTCCCTGCCCAGCTTCCCAGCAGCTTTCTGGGGAGGAGGCCAGACCCCAGAGAGAAATGGCTGCACATGACATCTGGGCAGAGGGGGCTGCAGACAGCCTCCCACGAGTCCCAGCCCCTAACACAACGTGGAAGCAACAGAGACCCAAAGTATGGAAGGACAGCAGACACTGAGGGATGAGAGGTCCAGAGGAGTCCCTACCCTACAGCCCCTCCTTGCACTAGATGAGGCCCAGAGACTCGACATGACCAAGCGTGGGGAGGGAATTCAAGAAAATAAGGAAAGTGATATTTTATTCATGCCAAGGCCTATGGACTGAGATGGAAACGTGCTATTCATAAGAAGAAACCATATAATCTGTGGTTGAGAGAACCGGAGTGTCACTGACCTGGGTTTGACCCTGGCTCTACTACTTACTGGCTGTGTGCCTGTGAGCAAGTGTCTTCTTTGGGCCTCAGTCTCATGAATTAGAGGATACTGATTGTGCCTGCTTTACAGGGTTGTTAGGAGGATTATAAGGCGCATTAAAATGCTTAGCCCAGGGCCTGCCTCAGAGTGAGCGCTCAGGGTTCCCTGGGCAGGACTCATCCTGAAGGCTCAGGCTGTCAGCACTGGAAGGGGCCTTCGCTGTCACACAGCTACTGCTGCTATCCCACATCTGGACTCCCCTGCCTGGGCGGCTGCCCTCTGTGGCACTGGGTTTGACAACCACAGTTCTTCATTTCCCCTGTATTCTCACTCTGCCATGTGACTTCAGCTCCTCCCGCTAAAGAAGCCAACTATATTCCTTGCCCTCCAGCTTTGAGTTCAACCCTGTTTTGGCCAATAACATGTTAGGTAGTGGCCAGGCTGTGACCAGGCTTAACAAGCGCTTGCTCAGTTGGGTTTGCTCTCTTGTTCCTCTGCTGATGCCTTGAGAACACGCCCAGGCTAATGGGCTTGTCACAGGAGGCAGAGAGACACATGACACAGGGCTGGGCCACCCCCGCCAAGCCCAGCTCAGCTGACCGCCAGGTGTGTGAGCCGAATAAATGCTGCTTGTATGCCACTGAGATCATGTGGGTGTTTGTTGTAGAGCAATAGTTGGGCAGATACAACCTCTTTGCTCGAACACTCCCAGGGACAGGTTGTTCACTGCCTCCAGGGGCAATCCATCCCATCGTTAGTCGGCTTTGAGCAATGAAAACTTTAAGAACTTCCTGCCCCAGACCCACCTCTTTGACATCAGTAGTCCCAACCCCAGGAGAGAAGGCAAAAGACCCAAGGCCGCTGAGCAGACTCACCGTACTCTTCCCGTGGGGCTGTCCCATCTCCCTGGAGCGTGCCCTGGATTCTCAGACAGGGGTGAGCCTGAGGAAAGCAGAGGCCTGTGGGGCCAGACAGCCCACGGCCCCAGCCAGGATGGAGAGAGGGAGGAGTGCCTAGGGCAGGGTCTGGGAAACAGCCATGGCCCCAGCCAGGATGGAGGGAGAGAGGAGTTCCTGGGGCAGGGTCTAGGAAACAGCCCTCCCAGGACCTGGGCCTCATGGGTAGGAATCTTTTGCAGCAGCCCAAGGTCATACCCAGTCCCTCTCCCCAGACTCAGAGGAAGTGGACACTGGTGGGAAAGGGGGAGGAGTTGAGAGGCCATGACAGTGGCTGCTCCGGTGGTCTCAGCAGCCAGAGGCCGAAGTGAGTAACGTGCTATGTGGGAGTAGGAGGCTGGGATCCTGGGCTGTCCACCAACTGCCTGGCAGCTTCTCATCCTTCCCCTCTGGAGGTGCCTCCCTAGCATGTCTCCCCTCTGAGGAGGGCTTGGGTGTCCCCTCTGGAGGTGCCTCCCTAGCATGTCTCCCTTCTGAGGAGGGATTGGGTGTCCTTCAGAGGCAAGTGGGCCTGATGGGCCCTGTCATGGGTTCCTCACTGCCCCCCAGCCTGGAACAGCGCCAAGCTCGCCTTCCCCACTCACCACCAGAACCCCGTTGGTGATGACTTCAGATGCAGGCACCTGGCTGCAAAGGATGAGGAATACATGAGGAATACATCTGGCCCCATCATGATGGCCTCTACAATCATAATGTGACTGAAGCAGCGGGCAGACCATGAGCACAGCAGGGTTTGGGGTGGGGCGAACCTGCCATCCAACATGCAGATGGGTGTCAAGACCAGGCCATCGCCTTCAGGCCAGGCCTGCAAGGCCAGTGCAGGACATGGTGACTGGCACCTAGGAGCTGCCCTGACTCAAATCTCTGAGTCTCTGAGGGCGTTGGCTCTACCAGAACTCACCTCTTCTCCAGAACAAATTCCACCTGCAGCTCTTGTGAATCCTACATGGAGGGGGAGGGAGCACCAATTTTTTCAAGGCTCCAAAAGCCTCCAGAGCTGTTCCTGCCTGCCAGCCCTGCTTGGCTCCAGGGGCTAGAAGGGGAGACTGGCATTGTGGCTTGTCATGGACATAGGAGGGCAGTGGTATCTCCATGGAGAGCCTCATTTATTCCAAAATATGTGTCAGGCGCTGTTCTAGACATTGAGAATTCAGCTGTGACTGAGACAGGCAACACACAGCCCTCAAGGAGCTCCTATTTTGGTTTCATGCAAGGAAGATGTATTAGAAGGAAACCTTTATAGGGTCAGGGCTGCGGGGTGGAGGAAGGTCTGCCTTGGAGGCTTGGCCTGTGCTGACCAGAGCCCCCTCTTTGGTGGCCCTGTGCTGGGCCTCCCCTCCTCCAGCTGGGCTGTCTGCCAGCACTGGTGGGCTCACCTGGTGGTTGAGTGGGAAGGTGTGTCTGTGAGGTTGGCCACACTTGAGGCTCCTTAGGTCAAACAGGAGCAGGGAGAGCTGGTCGCTGCCCAGGATGTCCTTGTCATAGAGGGTGAGCTCCAGGACGTTCTGGGGACAGAGCAGGCAGGAGATTGGAGCATGAGGTAGGACAGGAAGATAGCTGTCTGAGGAGTTCCCTTCCTTCTGCAGCCTGGCCCCCTGTCTGGTCCTCACCTTCACAGCACCATGGATCTGGTAGTGGAAGGTCTCATTCCACTCGGGGTCACTGCAGTTGGCCACTATCCTCGTCTGGGCAGGGCTGGGGGACGCCGTGGGCAGCCACAGTTGCACATAGCAGTCGGCTTTGGATACTGCAGGTAGGACAGGGAGGGGCTGGGGCCTCAAGCTCTCATTGCCGAAAAGGTTTCCTGGGGGAGGCTAGGGCGGAAAGGGAAGGAGCAGAGCGGGGAGGGGAAGCCGCCCACATGGCATGGTGGGGTGAGGAGGTGGAGGGAGAGCCTTGATGTCTTTCACTCCATCTTGATTCCACACACCTCCCATTCACCTGAACAGAAATCCTGCGGCAGCCAGTTGGAAAGATCCCATGGCAGCACAGACCATTAATTCCAGCTACTGCCTGATTCAGGCAGTAAAATCCCCTCCCTGTGTGGGCACTGGCATGGAAAGCTCCCTGAGAGCACGTGCTGACTTGTAGCCACAGCGGGCCTCACACACTCACCCGGGGCGGCACTCCCAGGCACAGGGAGGAGGCCGAGTCTGCACAGCTGTCCCCTCCAGCCCTGCCCACCCTCACCTCCACGGTCAGCACCAGTCCCTCCACCTACTCCACACACACACGCTCACACACACACTCTTGCACTCAAGCACGCACACGTGTGTAGTACTCACACTGGCGCACACACGTATACACACACTCATATTCAGTCACACACACTGGCACTCACTGTCATGTATACACACACATACACAACACGCACACACACGCATGTATACACATGCACTCACGTTCATACACACTCGGATACACATATATACACTTCCACTCACACTTGCACTCACACACTTGCACTCACACACACACTCGCACACATGTATACACACACTCGTGCTCCCACACACACTCACACACTTGTACTCACACACTCGCACACACTTGCACACATGTATATACACTCGTGCTCCCACACACTCGCACACGTTTACACCACACACACATGCACTCACACACATACACATGTACTCACACTTGCACTCACACATACTTGCACACATGCGTACACACACATGTATACTCACACGTATACACACACTTGCACACATGAATACACACATGTATACACATGCACTCTCACTTGTACTCACCCATGTATACTCTTACACACACACACACACACATACATACACTCTCTCTCTCTGCCAGCCTGAGCTGAGCTCTGAGGAGGCCGCAGGGAAAGGACAGGGAGAAGGGTGGAGATGGGGTCACTCACGCAGGTCTGTACCCCGGATGTTTGTGGCCCTCAGCACCTTCACCTGGAGGTCATAGTATGGGTAGGTTTCCCGCTGCAACAACAGAACTCTGGGGACTCAGTCAGCTAGTGTGAGCCTGGTCCCTCGCCCCATTGTTCCCCTTGTCCCATCACGGAGCAGCAACCTAGCATAGGGTCACTGACATCTCTGTGCCGGGGAGCAGGGAGACCTTGGCAGGGCCCAGGCATTCGGAGTTCAGCACCTTCGTGATGTGTCTGGACCCTGAAACCCATCCGGTCTGGGTTCAAATCTAAATCCAGCACGGAGTCACTGAACTAATGATGGCTGTCACGCACAACACATGCAGTTCCCCTCAGACCCTTGCGCCCCCACTCTAGCTTGGGAGCGGCTGTGAGAGCTGTGCTAATGTTGTGCTTCAGAAGATTAAATATTAAAAGAGAAAACTGTGACACCCTCTCCCTCGCTTGCTCCCTGACAGAGGCTCAAAGATCGTCTAGGAGGCAGCGAGCAGGTGAGCGGAAGCCGAGAGTCACCGGCCAGCTGGTACCGGTCTGACGAGTCACCGAGCAGATTGCAGCTGGGTTCAGGAGAGATAACATCAGCATGCTGCCTACTGGGAGGGAAACTCTCCCCTCACAACCCCACTAGCTCCATGGACTCTACAGCCAGGCTCGCGCATCCTTGGCGAAAGCCAACCCACCCCAGACAAGTGTCAAGTGAATTGACCCTCCATTTCCTAATCGGAGGGAGCTATTTTTAAGAGCCAAGGTCTAATTTAAGCTCTGCCAGGTCATCTGGAATAAACAGGTCCCGCCCCAACTCAAAACCCAGGGCTGGGGCTGGTCTCAGTCTTCACAGGGCACTGCAGCTCCCAGGACTCCCCCAGTCCGGGTTTCCCAGGTAATCTCAGGTACGTTACCCGCCAGTGCCTCCACAGAGGGCCCTTCTTCTCTCTCTTCTGAAGCAGCACTGCCCCCAGGAGGGGCAGCATCTTGCCTGCCAGCCACCTTGGCCAGAGTGCCCAAAGCATGGCTGGGCAGCCTCGGCCCCAGCAGGGAGCCCTGCCTGCGCTCCTCTGGTTGCACAAACTGCTGGCTCAGGTGTGACAGGCAGCACTGAGTTAGGAGGGTGGAGCTGCCTGCTCTGCAGAGGACTCAGGCTGGATGGCCTGCTGGAGGTGGAGTTTGACATGCTCCAGGAAGTGACTGGAGCTTAATTTTCTCAGGCAGGAGGCAGTTCAGTCCCTCTCCAAGAGACTCTTGGAGTCTCTGGTTAGCACTCTTGTTCCCAAACCCAGCCCCGTGGTTATCACTGGGCTGTTTGTGAAAAATAGACACCGGAGCTATTTCCACAAGACCTCTAGGTGATGCTGGCACAGCTGGCCCAGAGACCAGCTGGCAAGTGCAAATCAGGGACGAGTCTCCTTCAGCTGTGGAAAAGGCCTGAAACTAGCCACCCTTCAAGTCCCACCTTCCCTGCGGCTCTTGAGCTGAAGCCTAGAAATCTCTGCTTCAGTGTTTCATCTGGGCTCAAAGATGTTTCTCTCTATATATATATTTTCTAATTATACTTTAAGTTCTACGGTACATGTGCACAACGTGCAGGTTTGTTACATATGTATACATGTGCCATGTTGGTGTGCTGCACCCATTAACTCGTCGTTTACATTAGGTATTTCTCCTAACGCTATCCCTCCCCCATACCCCCCGCCTGCCGACATGCCCCGGTGTGTGATGTTCCCCGCTCTGTGTCCGAGCGTTCTCATTGTTCAATTCCCACCTATGAGTGAGAGAACATGAGGTGTTTGGTTTTCTGTCCTTGCGATAGTTTGCTCAGAATGATGGTTTCCAGCTTCATCCATGTCCCTACAAAGGACATGAACTCATCAAAGATGTTTCTAATCTCTCCTGACCACCCTCATTAATTTGCCAAATACCAAGAGCCTGGTGGGTGCCAGACCTGTGCTAGGCCCAGAAACGCAAAGGTGACAAAGGTGAGGCGGGCCCATCCACATCCTGGAGAAATTCAGTCTCATGACTCCCTGTGGCTTCGGCCCAGGCTCGCTTCCTGGGTCAGTGTACAGTGTCCAGGTACAGACAGGCATATGGGCAGGGGGTTATAAATAAGGACAGGCCAAACAACAAGTCTGCCTATCCTTCAGTGACCAGATATGCAGGCTTTAGCGTTCTCTTTGGCCATCATAGGCCTTAGGCTACAGATGGATGTGACGTTCGCTCTTCTGTGGACCACAACCATTGAGGTGGCTGAGACCACAACCATTGCACAGTCTCCAGGAAGAGTGAGGATCTTGGAGGCCGTGAACTGCGGGAGGGAGAGAATTTCTGTCCCTCAACTAAGATTCAGTCACCTCCACTCTTCCCAAGGCCTAGAGTCGCAGGCTGAAAAAATACAACACCCGAAAAAGATGTGATTCAACTCCAAAATGAACCGAATGGGCAAGTTCAGACTAGAAACTCCCCCCCAAAAAGGAATGTGTGACTGCCAGTGACCAGCCCCCAAAGAAGGGCCTGTTTCTGCTTTATTTGGATTGTGAAGCCAAGACCTGGCCTGGGCTCTAAGAAATGAGAGTCCGGCAGTTGGTGATAGCTGTGAATGTATGCAGGGGACCTGTGGATCCATACAAGAGGAGAGGGCACAGAGCTAGCTGGGGGCAGAACCAGGCTGGGGCTCTAGCTCCTTGACTGATATGAGTATTTCTGGCTATACCATCCTCTTCTGGAAGTCATCAGCCCCACTGCACAATAAAGTAATTGCCCCTAGTGCCAGATGAGACAGAGACAACAAGGACTATATTTTCTCTTTGGAATTGGCCAAAGTGAACCAACACTTCTCCACTTCCCAAACACCTCTGCGTCCCTCCATCCCAATTCCTTCATCATGGGCTGCAAGAAGAGGCACCAGGCGCTACTACATGATGGGGGAAAACACTTGGATCTTCCAGAGCCCAGTGTGTCCTGCAGAATTCTGTAAGGATGGATGTGTTCTGTATCTGTGCTGCTGACTCATCAGCCATGACCACACTGGCTGTACCACGTGACATTTGTAATGCAAGTATTATATTCATTTTCTCTTGATCACTAATTGGCTTATTCTTCTAAGTTCTTTGCTAAACTACTATCTTTTCATTGTTATTTTCATCAAACTCCACAGGAGGGGGAAATAAGAGACCCAGACAGGGCTTGGTTTCTTGCTTTATTAGGTTTATTGTAAGGAGCAGTAATGAGATCTTTATCAGTCCTCACTACAAAGCTTTCATCTCCAGCCTTCTCCATAGCTCTGTGGAGGGCAGAGAGTTGAGGGAAGGAAGAATGGAGCTTGGGAACATGGGATCATGTATGTATACCAGGAAAGAAAACACACATTCTTTATTCTATTGCTTCAAACACAGTTTGTGAGAATGGAAGATAACAAGCACAGCTGGCCAGGAAGGCAGGGCACACGTGGCAGGGCAAGTTCCTGCTATCCAGGGAGGTGGCCCAGCGCTTCCCTGCTGCTCCTGGAGGAAGCAGAGTCCAAGCTGGCCCAGACGAGGCCCCAGGCAGCACTGCTTCTATGTGGGTATGGCCAGTAGGGACGTGGCACCACACACTGCTCCTCCGAACTCTGGTGAAGGGCTGCCCAGCCTCACAGGCCTGAGCAGAGTCTCCCACATCTGCGAATGGGGCCAACGGCATTCACTGTCTCTTCAGGCCCCCACGGACAGCGTGCCTGGGGGAGCCTAGTCTGCTTACCATCAGCACGTCGATCTGTCACACAGCATGGGGCCATGGTTTACAAAGGACCACAGCATGTCCAGGACAGGCCACTAAAACTGTCGGCACCCACCCTCACCACCATCAAAGACACTGGTGCAGTGAGACTTCGAGTCTGCAAAAACCCTAGGGAGGACAGGAGGCAGGGCCACTCTCCCTGTGTGTCATCAGCCTGCAGTGCCTGAAACTCCAGGCTGTGCACCTCTGGCAGGATCCCCCACACTGCTCCACAGGTTTGGCGGTGAGTGATTTTTAAACCAGCGTCCTGCTGTTCTTGCCCCCCGCATCCTCTCTGCTGTGCCTAAACACCTCTCAGGAACACTTGGCAGCACGCCATTGTCAGTTCCAGGTCCACTCATCCCCTGCGTGCTGCCGGGACCCACCTTCCTGCGCTATCCCAGCACAACCCTCCAACCACACCATTGCTGAACAAAGCTGGGGAGTGATGGCCAGGGCAGGCTGTAAGGCAAATGAATGGAAACTGGCTGGAAAAAGAGAAAGGGCCCAGAGCACAAAATCGCCACGCACAGAGACTAAGCCAGCCTGCCTGAGTGTCTGGTGAGCGAAGACGGAGCAGGCACCTCTGTGGGAACATGTGTCTAGGGATCACGCATACCCCAGACAGGGCAGGCCCATCCTCAGGAGCTGCGGTCACACTCAGCCCGGCCTAAGGCGAGGGATGCAGGGCCTTGCCTAGGCAGAGAATGGTGCTCTCCGAGGCATCTAGGCATGGAGTGTGTGGCCAAAGAGGGTCTATTTACAACATACCTGACAATCAACTAGCACTGTATTCCTAGAACTGAGACTTCCCCTTGCTTCTCATCTTACCTTGCTTAAATATTAGTTATTCCCAGAGTCGGGGAAGTGGGAGAGAAAGCCTGGGTAGGGCAGTGAGGGAAGTGATAAATAGTGAGAAAGAAAAGGAGACTGAAAACTAACAGGGTGGCTACTGAGGGGTGCAGGGCACGGCTACCATGGGGACGTAAAACACTACACAGAACGCGAGCCATCGGGTCCATGCGGCCAGAAGCTTGAGCGCTGTTCTCTCATGGAACTCTCCAGTGAGCCATGCTGAGCGGTCCTTGCGAAGTCGTGTACTTAATAGAAAAGCCCTTGATGAACAACCCCATGGTTACAAACACTTGTGACAAGTTTCCTTGTTCAGGTGACTGGTGTGCAAAGGCAAGATGGTGCACCTCCTCCTGACCAAGCAGGTACTGAATTCTCTGGAATTGCCCACAACATAATGGTATAAGGTATAACTAATCTCTTTTCCCATTAAAAAGCTGGCAATGCCAGACCATGAGTCTAATTAATTCAGAGTTGTTCCAGGGCACAAGATAGCCAGTAATGTCCAAATAGGGAACCTTGTGGTGGTGGCAGCCAGGATTCCTAAGGCCAGGTGCTCCTTCACCTCTCTGGGAGAGCCAAGCTGTCCATCTGCTGGATCCCCATGATGCTGGGCTCAAGTGTCAGCTGGGTTTACCTCTTTGGAACAGAAGTAGTGCACGACCACTCCATTGGGGTATCTTGCAAATGCACTGCAGGGAAGAAAATGGCTTGGGAGTGAGGACTGCTCCTAAGTGACCACTTCTCTGGCAGCGGCACCTCCTACAGAAGAGGCACATTGCTGGGGGGCCATTCCAGAAGCAGCCCACCCAAACCTCAAAGAACCTGAAGGGCTCTGGATTTCTGTAGCCATCATCTCTGTCAAATAACCAAACAGAGGATGAGGTGCACACAGTTAAGAGTGCATGGGGTATTTTTTGATTTTGTAAAACACACGGCATATTAAAGATGGGCAGTGTACCAGCCCAAAGCTCAGCCCTGGCTTCCTGAGAGCTGACAATGTTCATCAGAACAGGTTTCAGGCTAATTCTAAAAAGGACAGCAAGTTTGTCTTTCCAAAGAAAAATATTTTTCCAGCTACATAAGAAAAGGGACAAATCACTCTCCTTTGAAGAAAAGGGGACTAACTAGAGTATATGTCTTAACACAGTATGAGGCTGGCTCAGGATCCTACTTGAGTCACAATGCAGTAGCTTGAAAGATCTTTTTCTTCCTTCACTGGATCTTCCTTAAAATATAAGAACTTTCTGCTGACCTACATCTCTTGGGCACCTACTATATCAGTTTCTAGCTTCAAGAGAGGAAGAGTTTTATGGACAAGAATCCAACAGCTCCATACCATACACTGCAGGTCTTTAAATTCCCAAAGCCCACCCCCAACAGATAGAACAGGCTGCTCTCTGAAGGCTCAGGAACTAAATGTTGTCAGGACAGCCAGCGGCCATGTTCTCCTCCTCTGTTAAAGGGCAGAAATCCATCCTGAGCGTTCTCCACCCCTGGGAACCTCCATAAAGCCCAGATGCCACACAGGTGTGAAGAAGGCTCACCTGTTCCCAATCTTCTTCTTACACACCATGCACACCTTCTCCTCTGTGATGATGCACTTCACCTGCTGGTGTAAAATCCGCTCTTCCTGGACCTGGAAGAACAGGGGGATTGAGGAAGAAGTTCTACAGTGTAGTACCCAGAAACACAAGGCAGAGGCGGGCACTGTTTCCTCTTTCAGTCATCATCTGCTTAGAACACTGGCAATTCAATGTCAAGCTGGCTACTGGATCAGCTTGAGCTGCACTGTACAGGCTCTGCCTTGGTCGGAAGGGAACATGTGGACATTGTCTCATACTAAAAGTTAAAAGCCCACCCTAGAGTTTGGAAGGCCCATACCTACCCTCAGGAACTCTGCATGGAGAAGGTTCTTGAGTACTTGATTGAACCGTTTCTTTTGTGCATTTTCTTCCAAGACCTTTTCCAGGAAGATGCGTATGTCATTGATCTGAGTGTTTGCTGGCAGAAGGTTGAGGGCCTAGGCACAGGAACAGAGATAGAGACTGGGTGAGGCGGAACAGGAGTGAGAATGAAGAAATGTCTGCAGCCATGGAGCTCTTGGACCCTAGTCCCTTTCCGCATTTCCTTTTCTCATTCGGTGCTCCCTGCAAACGCCCGCCATCTCCCTAGGAACAACTCCTGACCTTGGTGGTGTCCAGTTTGCTGTGGTGCAGCTCGAGGACCTGCAGAGCGGCCTGGAGGTTGGCTTTTGGCTCCAGTAGTTCCAGCTTGATTGGCCCCAGGCAGTGAATGCTGGGGGGCGACAGGTACATCCGAAGCAGGGACAGATACACCTGTCTCAGAGAGACACGAGCCATGTCAGGCTGGCAGCAACCCTCCCAGAACCCCCAGCACTGAGCATGCCTAACTATTCGACGGGCTCACCTACAGTAACAGCTATCACTGAGCATGTAAAACTCATCACTTTCACCTTTTAAATTGGTAAGGTCAAACAGGCAACTGAAGATGTTAATTAAGGATTGCTTTTTCCCTGAGAGAAAAAACCAAATGCCTTGTATTTGTTTACCATTATGCCATTTACAAAATGCTACCACTGTAAAATAATTCAAAAAGATTCCTCATTTCCCTTGGCTTTAAAAGCTGAGACCCCATCCACATTTTTGCAGGTGGGGATAGCCTAAGGTGAGATGCTGCATTTCCTACTGGTGCCAGTACCACAGGCTTTCGCAACCTCAGTGCACATTCAGGGCCAGATGATTCCTGGTTTGGGGGCTGTCCTGTGCATTGTTTAGCAGCATCTCTGGCCTCTACCCCCTGGATTCTAGCAGTACCCCTGTCCTCAGTCACAACAATCAAAAATGTCTCCAGACATTGACAAGTCAATGTGTATTCAAGATGTAGTACACCAGAACCATGACAGGTTCCCGCTCGACAGGCAGACCTCATAATTTATGACACAAATCAAGAGAGTAAAGAGACAGGAGTGCTATTAATAATCACGGGGATGACAAAGATGTACGCCAGAACTACCCCAAGCACACCAGTGCTGTCCCTCAATACACACATGCAAGATCAGAGCCCTGACTTGTGCCCTGTCTTATTCTGCCACTCATATTATTGCCACCTCTGGTCAAACCAACGGGGTGAGGTATACACACGTGCTCCCTGGGTCAGGGTCACTACTCACATCTTTGTTGCCATCTTTGTTTTGGTCATAGTGTTTGTGGCAATACCTGCAAGGGAGACAGTGGTGAGAGCAGGTGGTGTGAGGGGGGCACATCTAAATGAGAGGCTGTGTGTGCAGCCTGTTCAAGCAGCCTAACCATAGCCAAAACTGGGGGCCAGGACGGAGGCGATTCTTGCTCCTGCAGTGGAGTATGGGGAGATGGCCGCCTTAACTCTCATCTCTCTGCGGGGCCTGCTTTTAGACTGCTTAGGAGGTGGGATGTTGGGGCAAACTTACTCCTCAGCCATCCTTGTATCCTTCAAGATGTGGACATAAATGAAAAGAGCTTGCTCATGTTTCCCCATGCGCCCCAACAGAAGAGCTCGTTCTTCTAAGAGGCCTAGGAGGAAAAGGAATATGAGGAACCACTGCCGCCATTATGCAAGCACAAGGTGGGAGCTAAGCTGTCAGAGGACTGGACACGGGGCAATATAAAAGGGAAGATGATAGGATTCTTATTGCTTGGGTTTTTCTTCAAGGAGAAAATGACTGAAGTTTAAAAAAGGGGGAGGGAGCTATTTTAGGAAGTACTTTCTCCCATCTTTTTTGAGATCACATATAAACTGGGTAAGAATATTCATTCAGCAGCCAAGTACTTAACAACCACCTACAACATGCTAGGTGGTTCAGGTAAGATGAGCAAATGCTTGCTCTCAGCTCTCATAAAGACAAATTATGCCAGATTACAAAAACTGCTGAACAATGAACTTGGCCAAGAACATGTTCTGAAGCAAAAAACAGGTTGCAACCTGGCTATCAATTAGCATGTGGTTCATACCCAGGAAGGAGACTTTTCTCAGTCACGGTACAAAAGTGAGTCTTCAGAGAGGACAAAACAGGAGCACTGGCCTGAAACGCCTGGTTTTTCCAGGCCCAACTTTTGTGGAGAGTTGGGGAACAATTAAAGGGGTGGATCAGTCTTTGCATGAACTTCGCTGAAGTGGCTTCTGGCCCTAAGCCAGACACTCACCATCAAAGGGAAAATCACAGATGAGCCGGCCTGGATCATAGCAGCTGGAAATCTCCAAGAACATGAGGAGCTTTTGCCGGTATTCTCCCAGCTCACCCTCTTCCTCTCCAGCTGGGACTGGGGTTTTGCCTTTAAGGGAAACCAAGCTCAAAATGAAAGGACACTGCCAGGTGGCAATGTAGGGTCATCAAGAAAAATGAAGGGAATGGGGTTCAAGGATGTCACCACATGACCAAAAAGGGCCTCCAGGGTGGCTTCCATGCTAACTTCTTTTAGTTCATAGTCTCCATGTGGCCCCAAAACATCAGCTTACACTTAAAAAAATAAGCTGAATAGGGAAATACTCTGTGGGCAAACCTGTTTCTTATCAGTATAGCTGTTATCTTGCAGACAGGTCTGTTCCTTCCACCCTCCCCCAGGGATGACTCTGAGACACTCAGAGATGCCAGGACCCAGACAAGAGCTCCTGAGTCTCATGTGCCAGGCCTGTGTCACTTAGCTCCCCTGGCTCCTCGTCAGAACTTCTGCCCACCTGGGCAGAGAATAGGGTGGCCTGCTTACCCCCACCACATGTGGCACCTGGGTCTGTGCTCTCCTCTAAGGCCTGGGGCCAACCGGCTTCCTAAAAGAACTGGTACCTGCAGGGAAGGACAGGAGATACTCCTTCATCAGACCTTGCACCTTCTCACAGTAGAGCTGGATCAGGCAGTTGTGGAACCGAGAGCCCGTCTCCTCCCAAACGTGGATGATGTGTTCCTGAGGCAAGATGTAGGTCTTTGTCACTGGTATTCTCCAGGCTGTGACCTAGTCTCCCAGCCTCCCTCACATTTTTAAGGCCCAACAGGTCCCATCCAGATTATCCCCTAATCAGGCTGCAAAGATGACCAAGAGACAGCTCGTCTAAAGCCACCAGGAAGTTTCACAATGCGACCCAGTAATGTGAGGAGCCATCTTCTCAATTACTAAACTCCTTTTTACTAATTTTGTCCCATAATCCTCCAAACTCTCACAGCGACTCATGTAATTATGGTTAAATATCTGCATCCTGGTACTTAAGCCTATTTGATTGTCCTGTGGTCACTTTTGAGTTTGGCTGTACAAATGTGGCTTTGGAATTTTTTTTTCTAAAACATCATTCTTTTATCCCTCTGTACGTTACCTAGATTTGGTAGGTAGCATTTCCAGCTTGGTCTACCGGGATCTTTTTCTTCAGAGGAAGCTGAAATAACCCTCATCCTTCCAATCCCCAAGTGACAAAAATCCCAAATCTGAACAGCCCGATAATGGAACCACGCAGTCCCGGATCCTGGGATTAAAGCTTTTTAGTACAGACCAAAAAATACCTTACCAGATAAGGAATAGCCAGACCCTTAAAATTCTCTATTAAGAAGCCGAGGACTCGATCACGTGGCAGAGACTCCACTTCCGGGAGATCTTCAGTAAATATCTGTCAGAATGAACCCGAATTCCAGCAGCAGAACCATCTGACTGCAGTTCCACCAAACACACGCATGTGAGTGCAGGGATCAAACAGACTTTAGGAGGGGAAGGGTACGAGAAGGCATCTGCAGGCAGTCAGCATGTCAGACGAGGCACAGGCCTCCTCACACCTGTGCAAGGCTCTCTCTATCAACTACAGCACTGGCTCGCGCTTCCCAGTCCACCCTTTCTAGCACCAATGAAGACAGATGCACGAATCCACCCTCCTCTCCATCCACTGCTGTCTCAAGTGCAATCAGAACCAAGTGTGTACCAGATAAATCCAAGGGACTCCCGTGGCTCACCTTCAGGCCATCTTCTGGGAAGTCTCTCAGTACCCACACTGAGTAGGAGAAAATCAAATGCAGGTTTTCTGTGCCTAGAAGGAAAAGCAGGACTTGTCAGCAGTTGAGGCCCATCTTGCCTGTGGCACTGGGAAGGCAGGTGGGCAGGTTGCCCCAGAATTCATTTTCCTGAAAAGACAGCTCAAGCATGAGCCACTTGGGGCTGTTAGCCCTACTGGGCTGGCTCCATACCAGGGGGCTGTCATAGGTCAACCACCAAGGGACTTTTATGCCATTTGGAGGAATGAAATTGAGTGAACACAAGCAAGGGAGGGAGGGGAGCAACCAACCAGAAACAGAAACGGAGGGAGACCAGGTCATTTGAACAGGAGCACTCTCCCACCCCTTTCAAAAGGTGGACTTACCCAGATGCTGCAGATACTGCACTGTCCTCTCGTGGCCTTTCAGAGGGGAGTTGGCTTTCTTGGACTGGTCCACAAGCACCTGCAGAGCTGGCCACCAAACCCAAGAACAAGGTCATGAGCCTTTTCCCCATGGGAGATTTGTCACATCTCAGTAGGTTTCCCCTGCCATGTACAAGAGCCCCTCCCAGATCCAAGGAACCACCCCCCCACCTTTCTCGTGGAGCCCCTTCTTCTCATACAGGATGATAAGCTCACTGTACTTGTGAGCCTTCTTCAGCACATGCTCGCTCTCCTCGATGTGGCAGTGATTGTTCTCCAGGCGTAGCAAGGGGGCCACCAGGGCCACATTCGTCTGCAGAAAGAGCAGGAGTTCAGTGGAAACTGCTTCCTGGGGAGCCCCACCCTTCCCTAGACCAGGCCTGCTCTAGGCTGAAAGGCCAGGAATGTAGCACAAGCAAGAGAAAGCAGACAGCCCTCTTTCAGGACAGCAGGTAGAGGCTTTTAGAGCATTTATGGACCTTCACACAATGTGTTTTAATGTTCTGTGGGAAAGAAGAAGGACAGAACTTCTTGAAGGAAATACTGTCCCAGCTGACTTTGTAGCACTAACTGCAATCCGACCAGAGAAGATGAATCTACTGTACAATTGTGCATTGATATCTTGCCTTATCCTTTTAATTCCAAGAGACTCACAGGCATCAGAAGTCTATATGGTTTCCAGAATCAAAGACTTCACTCTTACTAGTGGCAGGTCCCCCAGGGTCTAGCACTCCCTTTTACTTTCCCAGACTGTCAGGGTAACTGGGAATTGTGGCACCCGAGCGCTCAGGTAACTCACATGGAGATAGCACTTGAGCAGGGTGGTGTCGATGATTTGTAGCAGCTTCTTCTTGGATTTGATGGTGGGAGTGCCTTCCATGAGCGGGGAGGTACTTGACTGGTGATCAGAGTCATTCAGCTTCTTTACCAATTGACTTCGTTTCTGCAAAGGTCAAAATGTGGGGTTAAGGCCAGGACTAAGTCTTCCTTTGTCATCTGAGCTACTGGGTAATTCTGAATACCTCCAAATCAGCTCATGCCTATTGGCCTGATCTCACACTAGCATTCGATTTTTAGCACTGCCAAATTGCCACAGAGACAACAACAATTATTTATTGAATATTTACTACAGACCAGGCACCATGCCAAGCACTTTATATATACCATCTTAAACCTAAAACAAGTGCCGATAACATTATCCTTATTTTACAGGTGAGGAACCCAAGGCACAGGTGTCAGCTGCTACGTAAGGGGTAAGGCAGGATTCAAACTGGGGTCTGACTCCAAAGCCTGTGTTCTTTTATTTTTTTTAAATCAACCTTATTGAGGTATAACTTACAATAAAATCTAATCTTTTAAAGTGTACCATCAGATACATTTTGACAGATGTGTACATGCATGTAACCACCACCTCAGTGAAGGAAGATAACATTTCTATCACTCCAGAAAGTTCCTCGTGCTGTTCCCAGACAATCCCACCCACTGATCTGCTTTCGATCCCTGGAGATGAGTTTCTGCCTATCCTAGAACTTCATCCATTATGTATTCTCTTGAGTCTGGCAGAGCCCATGGTCTTGCTCTGCCATCTCTCTGGCACAATACTAGTGTCAGTTACTTCACGCATTCCCAGTGTCAGTGAAGAAGGCCAGGGAAGGACGTGTGCTCACCTTCCTACGGCTAAGACGTTGGCAATGGAGGGCCTTCCACAGTGCCACGGGCTTTGGGAGACACTATGCCCAGGAATCTTTTTTACTAAGCACAGTGTGTGCAGTGTGTAGGCAGTGGCAAGTTTGTGTGCTCCTTGCAGGCTGCCAGCCCCAGGAGGGTACCCCTGGAGCCCAATTTCAAGGAAGGGCCAAGGCCACCCGTGCCTGATCAGACCTGCAGGCACTCACTGACCCAGAGGCAGGGAGTGGAAAGCGGCATGACAATTTTTCCAGTAATACTTCTTTTTTTTTTTGAGACAGAGTCTCATTCTGTTGCCCAGGCTGGAGTGCAGTGGTGCAATCTCGGCTCACTTCCACCTCCGTCTCCGGAGTTCAAGCAATTCTCCTGCCTCAGCCTCCTGAATAGCTGGGATTACAGGCGTGGGCCACCACACCCAGCTAATTTTTGTATTTTTAGTAGAGACGGGGTTTTGCCATGTTGGCCAGGCTGGTTTTGAACTCGTGACCTCAGGTGATCTTCCTGTCTCAGCCTCCCAAAGTGCTGGGATTACGGGCATGACCCACCACACCCGGCCAACAGCAATACTTCTCAGTGCCTACCCTGGAGCGTTCTGGAGACCCCTTACAAAGGTCTGTAAAACACTTAAGAGGAAAAAATATCAATAAGGTCTCTGATTCTGAATGGGTATACAGGAAATAAACAATAGCCTTCTGTGACAGAAATCTAGGGTTAAGAGACTTTAATGGAGATGCTGGTTTTAGTGCTGACTTAAAAAATGTATCTGTCTATAACAGTAAATCATAAAAAATTTTAAATCTAAATACCTCCCTAAAAAACATGTTAAATAAGGATATGTATTGATAAGGAAGTACTTTCTCAGTATATGGCTAAATTTTTAAAAAGTAAGCTATAAAACAATCTACAATTTGATATCCATTTGCAATAAATAAACCAAGAAGTAAATAAACAAAAGCTAATTCATAGATATACAAGTCTAGAAGGATAACACTAAAATGTTAGTTTCTTATATTCTGCTGGTAGAGTTATAGGTAATTTGTATTTCTGCTTTGTACTTTTTTGTGTGTGTTTTCCAAGTGGTTCCACATACAGGAGGCATTTTCCCCAAAATCATGTATGTTACAAAAAGTTTGTTTTAAAAAAACTTGTATGCTTCTATCAACTAAAATTTACCTTTTTTAGTTTCTGTAACAGCTTAGTGTGAATTTACTAGGAATTGGGTGTGTTTATTTTTATCAAGATTTGGCAGAAAACCCCACCTCATTGGTACTGTTAAGTTAGAAGTAGCAGAAAGAAACTTGACCCCAGGCAGACTTCCTAGAGCATTAATTTATAGACTGCCTTGGCATTAGAGAAGGCCCTCAATTCCTTGCCACAAAGAAACAAGTACTGAAACTCCCAGGCAAACTCTTTCACGCACTCTGTAGTATACCTACCTGTGTCAGGTAGTCAATCAGAGCTAAGTGAGCCTTCTCCAATTCAGCCCCGGAGAGCACAGGCAATGGGTTGGGATACTGCAGCTGCTTTCTGTAGTCTGTGGGCAGCAGGTCAGGGTACAGGCCCATCACATGGGTGGGATCTATATGGAAGGTAAACATGATTCCTCTGGAAAGGAGCCCAACAATTTAGGGATAAAATAAAACAGGACTATTACTATAGCAAAATAAGTTCCAGACTGATTTAAAAAAAAAAAGACTCTCGGTTCATAAACATTCAATGAGCTGTAGACTTACGATTTGAGCACTTTTTATACATATGTTAAAATTCACTAAAACATCACAAAAATGGCCTGACTATATTCAAATACACACAAAGAATTAGAATTGAATATTTATCAAGCCTCTGAAAGTAGAGAATAAAAAATTTCTAAGGAAAAATGCTGATATTGAAGTAAAAGAGATCAAGAGACTTAACAATAAAAAATTTACGTCAAAAAAAGAAACATTACTAAAAAAAAAAAGACAACAGGCTAGGGAATATACTTGTAGTATATACGGCAAGAGGCTAATTTGTTGATTACAAGACTGGGCAGCATAGTGAGACCACATGTCTACAAAAAAATTTTAAATTCGCTGGGCATGGTGGCGTGTGCCTGTATCCAGCTACTTGGGAGGCTGAGGTGGGAGGATCGCTTGAGCCCAGGAGGTTGAGGCTGCAGTGAGCTGTGATCATGCCACTATACTCCAGCATGGGCAAGAGTGGAGACCCTGTCTCAAAAAAATTTTTTAAAAGAGGGCAATATGTTGATTAAACAAATTCACATAAATTGGTAATAAAATGTAAGACTTCATTTGATAAATGACCAAAAGACAAGACCAACTGACAAGAGAATGTGGGAAAATGTTCTGCTACATTAAGAATCAAAATGGTGCACATTAACAATGTCAAAGAGGTGACATTTTCCTTCTGCCTTAGAATTTATGGTGTTCTCACAGATGCTCGCAATTTTTTTTTTTTTTTTTTTTGAGACAGGGTTTTGCTCTGTCTCCCAGGCTGGAGTACAGTGGCACAATCTTGGCTTCTTGTAGTCTTGACCTCCTGGCTCAAGTGATCCTCCTGCCTCACCTTCCCAAGTAGCTGGGACTACAGGTATGTACTACCCTGCCAGCTAATTATTTTTAAATTTTTTGTAAAGATGAGGTCTCACTATGTTGCCTAGGCTGGTCTTGAACTCCTGGGCTCAAGCAATCCTCTTCTCTTTGGTCTCCCAAAATGCTGGGATTATAGGCATGAGCCACTGTACCTGGCCACTCCCCAGACTGTAATAGCAAAATGCTGTAAGTAGCCAACATATCCCCTCACTGCCACTGGGGGCTGGTTAACCGGTTATATAATTTACAGTGCACCAGTGCTGTGGAACACTATTGTATAGGTCAATTGGCACTTCCCATCTATTTCTACTCCTTTCTACTCCTTTATACCCACAGGGGCTATAAAACTGAAAACTACTTTTATCAAACTCCCTAGCAGTCAGGGTTCTAAGTGAAAATCTGGTTCCACCCAGAAACAGGATATGAGATTTGGAAACTGAAAGTGAGATGGAAGCCTCCCTCTTCCAGCTCATGAGTGTGTGCAGCCAGACTTGGCATTTCCAGTGTCTGGTTATCAGCTCTGCCATTCCGTAGAGGCACCTGCCTGGATACAGCAACCTGCACCCAGTCACCAGCTCTGTGGGAACTGAGGATACTACAGGGCTTAGGCTATGGAAGCAGCAGCAACTTGCTGACCTCTGGATCACAGGGATGTGCCCACATCAATGTCCAGTAACGGAACCCTGTCTTCTGCTCATTCAGCTCATCCAACAATCTGTGTGTCTATATGTAGTAAAATATACATGCCACAATATTTATCCTTTTAACCATTTGTAAGCATACAATTCAGTGGCATTAAATACATTCACATTGTTGTGCAACCATCACACCATCCATCTCCAGGACTTTTCCATCATCTCAAATTGAAACTACCTTAATAATAAACAATTACTCCCTATTCTCCCTCCATTTCAACCCCTGGGAACCTCTATTTTACCTGTAGTCTCCATGAATCTGCCTACTCTAGGTATTTCAGATAAGGGCAAGTTCTCTCTTCCAGGCTATGTGGAGTCTTGGTGGGAGGATAGCTCTAGGGACCTACCTTTGCCTTCAGAAGCAGAGGGAAGCCAAACCTCTTTCTCCACCCCTAGTAGAGTCTGGGGGTCAGACCATGACCTAATCCTGGCTAATCAGATCCCTTGATCTGGAGGAAATGATGCAAGGATGACAAGCAGCGTGGTACACACCAACATGTATCATACATCCCATCCTATGTGCTCCTCTTAGGTAACATGACACTCCTCCATGAAGAGGGGAAGTCTGATGAACTTCCTTGCCTTGAACCTGGCAGGACTCTTGTAAACCAACAGAATATAGAAGGAGTGAGAGTCACAAAAGACACTGAAGCTTCTGCCTAGGTCTCTTAGACACGCCTTCCAGAAAGAGCCAGCTGTTACGCATGAGGACATTCAAGCAGCTCTGAAGAGAGACCCACTTGGACAAGAACTGAGGCCCCTGGCTCCAGCCAGCACCACTTTGTCAGCCATATGAGTGAGCCAGCTTGGAAGTGGATCTTCTAGCCCCGATTTCAAATGATGGTAGCCCAGTTGACGTAAAACTGCAACTGCCTGAGAGATCTGAAGCAAGGACAGTGCAGCTGACCCCTTCCCAAACTCCAGACCAACAAGTACTAACAGAGATGGATGATTACTGTTACTTTAAGCCATATAGTTTTGGGGAGATTTGTTACGTAGCATTAGATAGCTAATACACTAGCAGAGGGCAATTTTTATCAAGGACGCAACAACAGAGGAAGTAGCAGTGGCAACGGCTAAGAAGGTGGCTATGCTAGTGCAGGATGGCCCAGCCTGTCCTGGCTACAAACTGATCATTGTCTGGCTTCCTGTTTTGTTTCCAGCTGGGAAGGCCTCCAGAGTTCCCTTCGTTTCCATCTATTCCCCAGCCTAATCTCCCATCAATTTTATGAGTTCTTCCAACTGTCATTACCCTAATATTCCAATAAACTCTGCTTAATTTATCCAGATTCTACTTAAACAATCCAGAGTTGGTCTCCATTGCTCACAACCAAGAATCTTGACTGATACAGGGAATTACCACAGTTCATTACTAGCCAAGGTTGAGGAATGGTGGAAAAAAGGCAAAGCAATGAAGAGGAGAAAAGAGGAGATGCTAGTATGATGTAGAGTCAAACCAAGTATATATAGATAGATTGATCCAAATTAAGCAAAACTGGAATATACAGTTTTGAATATACAGTAATGAAATTCAATACTAATAACATCACTTACAGAGCACTTGTTAAGTGCCACACACTGTTCAAAGCACTTCATATAATCCTTATAGCAGCACTCTAAGGTAAGCAGTAGTATGATCATCTCTTTTTTGCAGAGGAGAAAGCAGAAACACAGAGAGGTCCAGTAACTCTGCCAGACCTCAGGCAGACCCCAGGGTACCTGCTCCTTGCCACTACATTCATGTCTAGAGGTTTCAGGACACTAAGAAAAGGAAGAGCTTCATGGCACTGTCCTGTGTTGGCTCTCAAAAATGATCTGCAGTTTAATCCAAGGACTTTGGTTTAGAACAACATTCAATAAACACTAGCTGATCAAATACCCATTTGTTGAACTGAATGACTTTCTGCTACCTTTCTCTAATGGCAAGGGCATATCATACTGGAAAATTGGGAGTCCACATTTATTGAGAAGACCAGATTCATAGGATTAGGAGTATAGATATGTAACCACTGTGGTCACCCCACAGGATCTTGCTAGGTATGAGGATCAATTTAGCTGAGCCTAAACCTTCTCCATTCTCAGAAGTCTGTTATCATTTCTCCCCATACTTTTCAGGCTCCCCTCCTCCATTAGTTCCTTATATAAAGGCCTCACCACTTGTTACCTGTGCCAAGTTTAGCAAAGACCTGCATGGACTCATCAAAACGCTTCTGGCAGAAGAGGTTGAAGGCATACAAGTTCTTGATGTGATGAATTTGTTGCTGCTTTTCACTGTCGGAATCATCTTTCATTTCCTAATAACGGAGCAGAATATGTAAGAGCTCACTCACTCAATAAATATTGTTCAGTATGTTCTTGATGTTAGAGAAGATGCTAGGAGCTACAGACGCCAAAGTGTACAAGACAAGGCTGGGCACGGTGGCTCACGCCTGTAATCCCAGCACTTTGGGAGGCTGAGGCAGGCGGATCACGAGGTCAGGAGATTGAGACCATCCTGGCTAACATGGTGAAACCCTGTCTCTACTAAAAATACAAAAAAATAGCCGGGCGTGGTGGCATGTGCCTGTAGTCCCAGCTACTCGGGAGGCTGAGGCAGGAGAATCACCTGAACCCAGGAGGTAGAGGTTGCAGTGGGCCAAGATCGTGCCACTGCACTCCAGCCTGGGTGACAGAGTGAGACTCCGTCTCAAAAAATAAATAAATAAAATAAAAAATAAAACAAAGTGTACAAGACAGCCACATGCTATCTGCCTTACAACCTGCCCTTAGTGTCTAACTGTAAGACTGCTAAGTAACTACGCAATTAAAACACAACAGGGTTTCTACAAGATGCCTAACCGGTAATCCTGAAAATTGTCATGGTCATGAAAAACAAGGAAAGATAAAATGTCACAGACCAGAGGACACCAAGGACTCATGACAACTAAATGCAATCTGATTTCTAGATTTGATTCTGGAACAGAAAAAAGGACACTAATAGAAAAACTGGCCAAATCTGAATAAAACCTAGAGTTTAGTTTAAAAACACAAAATAGGGTAAGAGTGATGACAAGCATGTGGGAGGGGTCCCCAATCCAGTCTGAGTCGGGGGTCCAGGATGGATTCCAAGAGGGACCTAAACTGAGACATAAAGGATGAGTTGGGCCAGGCACGGTGGCTCATGCCTGTAATCCCAGCACTTTGGGAGGCCGAGGTGGGTAGATCACCTCAGGTCAGGAGTTTGAGACCCAGCCTGGCCAACATAGTGAAACCCGTCTCTACTAAAAATACAAAAATTAGCTGGACATGGTGGCATGTGCCTGTAATCCCAGCTACTCGGGAGGCCAAGGCAGGAGAACTGCTTGAACCCAGGAGGCGGAGGTTGCAGTGAGCCAAGATCATACCACTGTATTCCAGCTAGGGTGACAGAGCGAGACTCCATCTCAAACAAAAGGATGAGTTTGAGTTAGCTAAATGAGGCTGAGCACGTGACAGGGAGGGGAAGAGGAGCATGTACTCCCCAGCAAAGGAGACAGCACATGCGCAAGGCTTTAAAATGGCAGAGAGAGCACAGTGTACTCAAGGAACGAAACACATCTGGTGGGCCGGGCGCGGTGGCTCACGCCTGTAATCCCAGAACTTTGGGAGGCCAAAGCGGGCAGATCACGAGGTCAGGAAAGACCATCCTGGCCAACATGGTGAAACCCTGTCTCTACTAAAATACAAAAAATTAGCTGGGCGTGGTGGCACACGCCTGTAGTCCCAGCTACTCAGGAGGCCGAGGCAGGGGAATCGCTTGAACCCAGGAGGCAGAGTTGCAGCGAGCTGAGATTGCACCACTGCACTCCAGCCTGGCGACAGAGGAAGACTCTGTCTCGGAAAAAAAAAAATGGCACGGTTGGGAAAGGTCCTATTCTCAGTAAAAGCTAAACAAATGCAGCTGCTATGAGCTTTGCTTCTTCCTCATAACCTATTTTCCCCTTATACCTCTTTAGCCAATCTTTATCAAATTTAGTTTTTTCTTTCAAAATGTCTCTCAATTTCCCCCTTACCTTTCTTTTCCTATTACCGCCACACTAGTCCAAGCCATCATCAACATGTGGCTGTCCCTGGTCTCAGCTCTCCTGCTTGGTGCTTCAAAGGCTTCCAAAACCTGGTGCCAGCCTCCTTATCTAGCTGAGTCCCAAACACTTAGGCCATACCTTCTTCTCCAGTCAGGACAGGCTCCAAATACGACAGACATAGGCCACACTTTACACTTCTTTAACTTCTTCTCCATCTGGAATGCTCCATTTCCTGCTCTTGATCCTAATCTAACATATTCTTAAACGGTCAACTCAAGTGTCCAGCCGTAGGATGCCTTTTCCAGCCCACAGTGAACTGTCCCTCTCTGACACTTGGCTCCAGGACTTATCAATGCCAAAGTTTAGTTTGTAATTTCCCTCTGAAAGTTCCATTATGTTTGCTTATCTATTTAAATAAAAGATAGGTTCTTCCTGGACTAACATGATGTCAATCAACCTTTTTTCGTCATAAAAAGGGCAGAGCACAAAATAAGTATTAGCCTAGAAAAGAGAAGGAAAAATGGGAACCCACTTCCATTTTCTTTACCTGAGATTAAACAACCTGAACTAGGAAGATCACTGAAAAGACTCTGAGACCTTCCTGGTAAGAAAAATAGACTAAAGAGTTTCATACTGCATAACCTTTTTATAAAGTTCAAAAACTAAATACATTACTTCCATATGTTAAATATATGTAAAAGATTAAACATATGTGTTTAATCATTAAATATATATTTAAACGTATAATAAATATGTTTATATATTAAATATATATTTTAAATACATATGTAAAAGACTAAGCTCATGATAAATACAAAATTTAGGATAATGATTACATCTGGAAGAGAGGCAGAGGGATGGGATGGGAAGGATTATAAAAGTTATAAAAGTTATGGTTCTTGGGTAGGATGGTGAGTTCATGGGTATTCACTGTATTATTTTTAAAAATGAAAATAAAATAATACAGGACAATGCATGACTAGAAAAAAAACACTAAGATGCTGAAATTCAGTGCTCTAAGAAAGCAATCATCTTTATGGAATATTAACTATGTCTTACTATTAAGATCAGATTTTTATTTTAAATCCAGAACATATATATCCAAAGTAAATGTTCTTCACGAGTAGCCACCATAGGTAACTAAAAGTATCTGCATTCTAAAATAGTGCTTTCCTTTTAGAAATAGTTTACAGGATACTCTAGAAATTCAGTTTTATTACTATTAACTTCATAAAAATCTCTTCTTTAAAGTATCACTATCTGAGGCTGGGCATAGTAGTTCACATCTATAATCCCAGCACTTTGGGAGGCTGAGACAGGAGGATCACTTGAGCTCAGGAGTTCAAGACCAGCCTGGGCAACAAAGTGAGACCCTGTCTCTACAAAAAATAAAAAAATTAGCTGGGTGTGGTGGTACATGCTTGTGGTCCCAGCAACACAGGAGGCTGAGGTGGGCTGATCACTTGAGACCGGGAGGTCAAGGCTGCAGTGAGCCAAGACTGCATCACTGCACTCTAGCCTGGGTGACAGAGTGAGACCCTGTCTTAAAAAAAAAAAAAAAAAAAAAAACAAGAAAAAAAAAACCTCAAAAAACCCCCAAATACATAAAGTAGCAATATCTGGTTTAACAACTAGGTTAGGCTCAGAATGACTTTTGGTTGTTTCCTAAAAGCAAATCCACCCCCTACAGATGACAATAATCATCACTGACGATGTTTAAAAGAACAAGACACAGACTCTGACATCAACATTGGAACAAGAGGTGGTCACTATTTTGCTGTGAACAAGATCCCTTGCAAACATTATAGTAAGCATCATAAATATAAGACTGCAGCCTGGCTGAATACAACAACTTGAAGTAGTTTCAGAATATCAAAAGAAAGCCTACTTATCCAAACATAGGAGTCTACTGTGGAAAGGAATTTTGAGGGGTCCTCTGGTTGTTGCATTCAACTTGACTATAACAGTATATTTATGATTGTAGGCTAAACTTTAATGTCTGCATTGTCTTTAATTTTTCATGACCATACAATATCTATTAAATTATTTTATTCTCCCATTAATTTTTTTGTTTGTTTTTTGAGACAGAGTCTCGCTGTGCCACCCAAGCTGGAGTGCAGTGGCATGATCTTGGCTCACCACAACCTCTACCTCCTGGGTTCAAGCAATTCTCCTACCTCAGCTTCCTGAGTAGCTGGGATTACATACAGGTGCCTGCCACCATGCCCAGCTAATTTTTGTATTTTTAGTGGAGACAGGGTTTTGTCATGTTAGCCAAGCTGGTCTCAAACTCCTGACCTCAGGTGATCTGCTAGCCTTGGCCTCCCAAAATGCTGGGATTACAGGCATGAGCCACCGCTCCCGGCCTCTCACATTAATTCTACAAGGTACTATTACTATAATTGATATTCATTCTATATTTGACAGATAAAGTGAAAAAGTAAAATCACTTAGAGTTACATAGATATTTTATAGTGGAGTCAGACCTAGTATTCAAGGCCCCGGACTTTCAGCTATGTGCTTATTCTACTAATCCAAAATAAATATGAACATTGAAACCCAAATCACCTACTTTCAAGAACAATAAGGAAGGCAGACTAGTCAGGAACAAGACTTACTGCGAGCTGCAGAGCCAATTCAAACTGCTTGTCCTGGAGAAGTTGTTGGATTTGGGTTGCCATGGGGACAGGGATGAGTCTCCAAACAAAATGATTGCTGGCCACATAGATAATGTTTGATCTGGAAGCAAGAGTAAGAATATTAGCAAAAGATCACAGGCTTTGTGATGACACAGGTGACTTTACAACTTTGGGATAATATACAGCCATAGCAAAAAAAGAAATTCCTTACCCTCCTGAGGTAATGAAACGGGGCCTTTGCAATTCAATGCTTTGGACCAAAAGCCTCGGTTCAAATGTTCGGATCTCAACATATCGAGGCAACACTGCAATGATGTAGGGAGGCTGGTGCTCTGTGAAGGAGAACATATACAGCAGTTGTTCCGGTCTAAGGCTTTGCGTTTATGGAGTGTTTCAGCTGCCCATTCTAAGACACATTTAAATGGATCTCCAAAAAGTCCCCTAGTCAAATATCAAGCCAGGATCTCACACTGTGATTCAGAAAGAAAGAAAAAAAAAATTGGCCTGTAATCCCAGCAACTTGAGAGGTTGAGGTGGGAAGGTCACGTAGGCCGGGAGTTTGAGACCAACCTAGGCAACTTAGTGAGACACTGTCTCAACAAAAACATTTTTTAAAAAATTAGTCAGCTGTGGTGGCGCACACCTGTAGTCCAAGCTACTCGGGGGGCTGAGGTGGGAAGATCATTTGAGCCCAGGAGTTTGAGGCTGCAATGAGCCATAACTGCACCACTGCACTCCAGCATGGGTGACAGAGTGAGATCCTGACTCTAAAAAAAAGAAAAATAAAAAAAATTGCTTTGCTTGAGTTATGATAAGAGAAATCTCTTGCACAAAAAAGAGACATCAGCTGTGCTGACAGTCGCCGGATCCCACTCCTGCCTTATTCCCCAAAGAACTGGATAAAAGTTTCACTTGCTCCTTTTTTCATCAGTCACAAAGCCAGGCCAGACAAAGGCCAGTTGCAGCTGCCCATAACAATGCATCAGTGGGAGAACCAGGTAACAGAACCTCTTCTTTCATTCTCTTAGAAAGGTGGCGGGAGGGGGAAAGGCCGGATGCAGTGGCTCACACCTGTAATCCCAGCACTTTGGGAGGCCGAGGCAGGTGGATCACGAGGTCAGGAGATCGAGACCATCCTGGCTAACATGGTGAAACCCTGTCTCTACTAAAAATACAAAAAAATTAGCCGGGCGTGGTGGCAGTTGCCTGCAGTCCCAGCTACTCGGGAGGCTGAGGCAGGAGAATGGCGTGAACCGGGAAGACGGAGCTTGCAGTGAGCCGAGATGCACCACTGCACTCCAGCCTGGGCGACAGAGCAAGACTCCATCTCAAAAAAAAAAAATAAATAAATAAATAAATAAATAAAATAAAAATAAAAAATAAAAATAAATAATAAATAAAAAAGAAAGGTTGGGGGGGAAGGCAAATTCTATTTTCCCTAAATTACTCTAAGGGAAGAGTTCCACATTTCTAGCCAATGTTGTTTCTGCTAAAGATTTTCACAGAGAAAAGGTGTGATGCTCCACCTGATGGCTGCTATGGTTTGACTATTTTTATTCCTCCCCAACTTATGCATTGGACACTTAATCCTCAGTGCAAGTGTTGGGAGGTGGGGCCTAATGGGAGGTGTTTAGGTGGTGAGGCTCCAACCTCATCAACAGATTAATGCACTATAAAAAGGGCTTGTGGAGTGGGTTCTCTCTCTTCCGCCATGTGAGAACACAGAGCTCATCTTTCTCTTACCCTTCTCCTTCCACCATGTGAAGGAGCATCAAGAAGGCCCTTACCAGACACCAGATGCCGGCACCCTGATCTGGGACTTCCAAGTCTCCAAAACTGTGAGGAAACAAATTTCTGTTTTTTATAAATTACCTAGTCTGTGGTATTCTGTTATAGCTGCACAAATGAACTAAGACACGGCTTAATGGTACACAGAGAAGGTGGCTGGACGGACTTCTCACTGAAGGCATTTCTATTTGATACTTGCTGTCAAGTCTTACAATTGTTTTCCTCTATTATATTTAAAAAAACACCTTTCATTCATCTATCCATGACCCCAAATTTACCCTTCTGATCCAGCACAAATTACTGGGTTATACTCCTTTTCTTCACTCTTCCTCTCTCTTTTGAAAATAACTTTTAATATATCCACTATATTTTTCTGTACTTTTTGACAAGCATGTGACAGTCCAAAGCTTAAAATGCTGGATGAAGCAGAACAATTCCATACAGTGCGAAAGAAGTCAGTATGCAAAAAGCAGAGCTGACAAAACCATAAAATCATTGCAAATCAAGTCTTCCAATATTTAAGAAGTTGTATGGTGAAGGAGATTTAACATAAATGGAGGGAATTTAGAAAATAAGCAACACAAAACATATCTTTAAAAACACACATCTCAGAACAAGACTGAATAAAGATCTGCTTTACCTTACAGTGAACTGTAAGATAAATTTATTGTTTGTATACTATATGAAACATAATTTCACTAACTTAGAAATAATAGAAATATTTTCTATGACTATATTCTGTGCTATATCAAGAATTAGTAAAGAACTACAGTGAGATATCACCTCATATGCCTTTAGGATGGCTACTATTAAAAAAAATGAAAATAACAAGTATTGACAAGAATATGGAAAAACTGGAACCCTTACGCACTGTTGGTGGGACTGTAAAATGGTGCAGCCGCTATGGAAAACAGTATGGTGGTTCCTCAGAAAATTAAAAATAGAATCACCATATGGTCCAGGAATCCCATTTCTGGGTATATATTCAAAACAGGTGAAAATCAGGATTTCAAGGAGATATTTGCACACACATGTTCGTAGCAGCATTATTCACAGCAGCCAATGGTGAAAGTAACCCAAGCATCCCCGAACAGATGGATGGATAAATAAAATGTGGTGTATACATACAGTGGAATATTATTACCTTTTTAAGTAATTATTTTATTACTTTTTTAAGTGGAATATATATTACCTTTTTAAGGCTGAACCTTAAAAAGGAAGGCATGAACCTTGAGGACATTATGCTAAATTAAACAAGGCAGTCACAGAAAGACAAATACTGTATGATTTCCCTTATATGAGGTATCTAGAAGACGTCAAATTCATAGAAGCAGAAAGGAGAATGGCGGCTTCAGGGACTGGAGGGAGAAGAACTGAGGAGTTGTTAATGGGTATAGAGTTTCAGTTTTGCAACATAAAAAAGTTCTGAAGATCTACTGTACCACAATGTTAACATACGTAATACCACTTAACTGTACACTTAAAAATGGTTCAGGTGGTAAATTGTATGTTATGTGTTTTTTACATTTAAAAATAAAAATGTTTTTAAAAGTAAAAAAATTAGTAAAAAGCAAACCACTAGATGCATAATTACCACATAGAAATTTAACTTCAAAGAATATATTCATAAAAATAATTTCTTAGTGTGTCTAATTTGCTAATATTTCTAATTATCCTTTTTTTTTTTTTTTTTTTTGAGACACAGTCTCTCTCTATAGGCCTGGCTGGAATGCAGTGAGTAGTGTGATCACGGCTTACTGCCGCCTCCATCTCCCAGGCTCAAGCAATCCTCCCACCTCAGCCACCCAAGTCCTGGGAATATATGCATGCAGCACGATGCCCAGCTAATTTCTTAAAAGTATTTTTTGTAGAGACAGGGTCTCACTATGTTGCCCAGGCTGGTCTCAAACTCCTGGGCTCAAGCAGTCCTCCTGCCTCAGCCTCCCAATGTGCTGCGATTACAGGCATGAGTCACTGCACTGGTTTAATTATCCATTTTCTGATAAAAAGTTTTTCCTATTATATTTGTAATTTATACTATCAATGAATAGTACAATAAAATGTCAAAGCTATGAGGGAACTCAGAAATGAGTAACTTGAGAACTAAGTTGTATTTCTATCATTTTGAATGCTACTGCTATTATGCTGATATTTTTCATCTTACCAGAAAAATGAAATTAAAAGCATATTGTTTTATATTGAATTTTTTATTTTCTTTTTATGTTGGCCTCATTTTGAAAAGTTAGTACAATTTTCTTCAGTGCTAACTTGTATAACATATGTAAAATTTCTTTCTCCTTTTAAAATCTGTCCCACTTGAATACGTTCTCATTTAATTAAAAAGGTAATCTATAACAGAAACCCCTTTGGTTGTCATATCTATTGTTGACAATAGAGATGGTCTGGATCTCTTTATATCTCCAAAAGTTGGGAGACTGGCTGGTGTACAGCAGGCATATAAATAATGACTGACAAGGATAATGATGCAATTATTCAGCAAGCATTTTTTTACATGCTCTGAAGTTTCAGGCACTGTACTATGCAGTAAGGACTCAAAGTGGATCAAGACATGCATCCAGACATCACAGAGCTCCTACAGGAACAGAGGAGACAGATCGCTCACGTGTGACAAGTTGCTGTGACAGAGATACCTGAAAGGGTTACGGAAGCACCAAGGAGAAGTGACTAATCCTGCCTGTGGGTCAAAGGAGACCTCACAGGGCAAGTGCCTCAAAACATTCTTCAGCAGTAAGACACAGACATGGTTTTGAGAAGCACTGATGAAGGCCCCAGGCACTAACGAAGGTTGGAAAACAGGAACTCTCACCCTGGGAAATCAGAAACACGCTTGACTTTTACATGCCTCTTAAACTCATCTACCAAAGTTCCTCTTCTGAAGGGAAAACAAGGTCCCCTAGAACATCAGGAAAGCCTCTCATAAAGCCCCATAAGCCCCTCAAACTTGTTACTATCCATAATCCTGGGCCTTTTAAAATACTGACCTTTTGATTTCTCTTCCTTCTAGTCTACTCATCTCCAACCACAACCAGAACAATCACCCTAGAACATGATTTTTTTTTTTTTTTTTTTTGAGACAGGAGTCTCGCTCTGTCACCCACGCTGGAGTGCAGTGGCGCAATCTCGGCTCACCGCAACTTCCCCCTCCCTTCAAGCAATTCTCCTGCCTCAACCTCCCAAGTAGCTGGGACCACAGGTACACACTGCCACACTCAGCTAGTTTTTGTTTTTTTTTTTTCGTGTTTGAGACGGGGTTTCACCATGTTGCCCAGGCTGATCGTGAACTCCTGAGCTTAGGCAATCTGCCTGCCTCAGCCTCCCAAAGTGCTAGGATTACAGGCGTGAGCCACTGCGCCTGGCCAGAACATGATGCTTTTATCAAGACATTCTACCATTTAGGAATCTACCGGCCTCCCAGACCTTCTCACGGACATCTACCAACCAGCCCTTTTTCACTGCTCTGTAATTCAGACCACCTGTGTCAAGTCAGGCTCTGTAATACCCTCTCCCAAACTGGCATGTCTTTGGACTTCTACTCATTTATCAGGCTTTCTGCCTAGATTGAATGGAAATTTTTCTTCAAGCCAGGTTCCAAACTCCCTGCCTGACCTAGTCCAGTCTTACCTATGTAATGAAACTTCTTCCTAATTAAACAACAAACTTCCTTTTCTCTGAACTACTGAATTTTAACTCATCCAATTTAACACCTTAAGCAGTGCCTTGTTTCGTCCCTTTATCCAAGACTGTAACCCTTGTCTCCAGAGACAGGGGTCTTTAAAGACAGAAAGCTTGTCAGTACGTCCCACTTCACAGCAGTAACTATTTTAGTAACGCTCACTCTTTCGACTGAAAATAAAATGGGGCAAGAGTGGTTATATGCTTCTAGGCAATTCCATTGTGGAGAGCTGGGAACCTGAAGCAAGCCTAAGAACAGAAGCACCTAATGCATAGAATAGAGGCTGACACCTAAATCACCTGAATGTTGTCTGTGCCTCTAAGCTACAAAAAAAAAAAAAAAAAAGCAACAATAGAAAAACCCTTCAACATGGAATTACTACATCAAAAACCCTTCAATATGGAATTACTCATACTATAGGAATACACAAGGAATTTCCACTAATTTCCAAATGTAGTCTATTTGGCAGAGGACACAATCAAAACTCTTAAAAAAAGGAGGAAGAAGAAAACTAAGAAGTAAAAAATAGCAGTAGATAATCACTTCCTAAAATAAACATTTCTGTTTATATGTTTTCCCCCTCTGGAGTAAAACTCAGCTTCTTCCAAGAACTAGACTATCCCATTTTTAATGACCCTAAAATGTCATCTATTTATAAGAAGGGGAACTGAAAGTGAATGACACAATGTAAACCAGTCTGCTAAAGCTACGAATGGGACTCCGTTCTGCAGGAATGGCACACAACCCCAACCCAAAGTGGGAAACAGCAGCTACTGTTGGTCTCACCCATGGCCACTGGTATGTCCGTCCAGTTCAGGGCACATTTCTGTGTGCAGATCCCTTCCTCATTGAGTACCACGGTGAGATCATCCTGGCCCACAGCCACTTTTCCATCTGCCAGAGGTGCAACTAAGGGCTCCAGCTGTTTTCCTGTTGGAAAGAGCTCTTTGATGGACCCCTTTCCATCCACCTATAGGAAGAAACAGAGTGAGTCACCTAGCATTCCCCAGCCAGAGGTAGGAACACAGGAAAAATCCAGATAGAACCCGAACCCTAGAGAAGCCAATAATATTCCTTGTTTGACATAAGAAAATGTTACAGAGTTTATTATAAGAACCATTGTTATCACAATGTAAAACCCATTCTCTAATGCAAAGGAAAGCATCTAGCCTGGCAACTGACAATGCCAGGTGCTGGCGAGAATGCAGAGCAACTAGAACTCGCATTCACTGCTGGTGGGAATGCAAAATGGTGCAGCCGTTTTGTTTGTTGGTTTCTTACAAAGTTTAAGATACACTTGCCATATGCCCCTTAAAGATACACTTACCATATGCCCCAGCAATCCCATTCCCAGGCATTTGCCCAGGAATGAAAATGTATGTTTACGCAAACACTTATATGCAAATATCTTAGCAGCTTATTCAAAATTGCTAAACATTGAAAACAACTTTTTTTTTTTTTTTGGAGACTGAGTCTTGCTCTGTCGCCCAGGCTGGAGTGCAGTGGCGCAATCTCGGCTCACTGCAACCTCCGCCTCCTGGGTTCAAACAATCCTCCTGCCTCAGCCTCCCGAGTAGCTGGAACTACAGGCGCATGCCACCAAACCAGGCTAATTTTTTTTTGTATTTTAAGTAGAGATGGGGTTTCACCGTGTTAGCCAGGATGGTCTCGATCTCCTGACCTCGTGATCCGCCCGCCACGGCCTCCCAAAGTGCTGGGATTAAAGGCGTGAGCCACCGCGCCTGGCCGAAAACAACTTTGTCCATCAATTGATGAATGGATAAACAAACACCTTGCCATAGACTACTATTCAGCCATGAAAAAGAATAAACTATTAACACACACAACAACATGGATGAATCTCCAGTGCATTCTGCTAAGTGAAAGAAGCTAGACTCAAAAGCCTACATATTGTGTGATTCAATTTATATGACATTCTGGAAAAGGCAAAGCTATAGGAGATGAAGAACAGATGAGTGGTTACCAGAGGTCTGGGAACAGAAGGAGAGGCTGACTTCAATATGAGGGAATTTTGGGGAGTGATGGTAGTATTGTGAATCTTGATTGTGGCATTAGTCACATAAATATAAGCATTTGTCAAAACACAGAACTGTACACCAAAAAGAATAAATTTTACTGTAAGTAAATAAGTAATTTCTGAATAGCCTGGTCCTAAAGCAAGGTTTCCCACCCTGAAGGTGATGTCAGCATCCAAGGTAGTCAGATAACTGAGAGCCTTAAGTCCAGCTTTTGCTCAGTTCCCTTATTCCTTGTGAGCTCTCTCACCATCTGTAGGCCTACTTGCTATTGAGTCAGTGGCACAGCAGTGACTCCTCCAGGAGTCTGCAACTCTGATGCTGATAAAATTAGGATATTCAAGTGACACAAAGATGGAACAAATATATTAACAAGATAACAATGGGGCCAGGCATGGTGGCTGTAATCTCAGCACTTTGGGAGGCTGAGGCAGGAGGGCTGCTTGAGCCCAGGAGTTTAAGACCAGCCTATGCAACATATTGTGACCCCATCTCTACAAAAAATACAAAAATTAGCTGAGCATGGTGGTAGTCATCTGTGATCCCAGATCCCAGCTACCTGGGAGGCTGAGGTGGGAGGATTGCTTGAGCCCAGGAGACGGAGGTTGCAGTGAGCCAAGATCCTGCCACTGCACTTCAGCCTGGGTGACAGAGGGGTGCCCTATCTCAAAAAAAAATAAATAAAATAAAATAAACAATGAAGAGCTCACCCAGTGAAAGATAGAGAGAAAGGCTTCTAGAATTGCCATGTCTGAATTACAAGGGGTGTGAAGCTAAGAGATTTAGATTATTCAATGAAATGAACAGTGTATCAATCTTTTCTACATATAGTATGCATATTGGAGAAAAACAATGTCATGGATATTTACAACTTATGTTAAGAGAAAACACAGGTTATAAAACAATTGTATAGCATGGTATTTTTACAAATAGGATGGAAGCTCATATACCAAGAAGTTGGCAGTGACTATTTCTGAGTGTGGGGACTATGGTTGATTTGTACTTCCTTTATCTCCTTATCTATATTTTCTGTAACAAACATGTGTAAAAACACGTGGCTTTTGAAATTTAAAAAAATAGTGAGAATCACTTTTAGTACAAATATACAAAAAGATTTGACGGCAGGAGAGGAAACTCAAAGTCTTAAAAATACTTAAGTTTATACTAAAATTAGTTTATAATTCCTAAGCACTGAAGCCTTAGGATAGCAGTCCATGATGATCCACTGGACAGAGGCAAACAGCCTTCATTATCTGTCCCAATAGTAAAATACACACTGTGGATCATCATTATGTAAAGAACTGAGCGTTGACTCTTGGACTGACTTAAGTTACAAAGATATCCTATTTGTGAAAAATGCTGAGCATGAATGATAACTACACATAAAAATAACAAATCCTGTTATGCCAAAAGCTCTACTTAAAGTGGGCTCTTGACCTGGAGTTCGGAGCAGATAATCATCTTCCCCAAGATAAACTAATGATATTTGTAAAATAATAAGATTTTACCCTTATTAGGTAGTAGTCTCTCTTGAAACCCACACAGATAGAATTTTCACACCACGCCATGGACTTGGGCACATCTGGCACACTAAAGTCCCCCTGAAAAAAGAGAGCAAGGATCTGAATGAAATAAATATTTTTTTTTAAATCATGACTTTCCTGTTATTCTGCAACCTCCATTCTGCAAAACAACCCTCATCCTCATCGGGCACAATTCTACAGGCACAAGGCCAGGAAACTACCCTTAATAAAAATACAAGTCCATGAACTGGACAAAGTACATTTGGAAAAGGTGAAAACCCACTTTGAAATAAACCAATCTATAAAAACACTGTAGAATCATATTACAAGTAGGCATCAACGAGCTCTCATGCACTTCATACCAGAGTATTCATTTGCGTAGAATGACAAGACTGGAGTCCTGAACTTCATTAGAACCAAGCTATTGCAGCAGCTCCTACCCAACCATGGACCAAGAACAGTGGACTTACCTGCAATTCATGAAATTCCCTGTCCTTCCAGAAATAGAGCTGCAGCTTCTTTTTTACTGCCACACACATCCGTAACACCTCCTCACCGGTCTCTGTGTGCTGGGAGGAGACACGCAGAGCAAATGAAAATACAATGACCCTCTCTAACTGAGTGATAACTAAATTAGAGATTGTCTACCTTGAAACTGCTACTAATCTGAAAATTCCCTGTAACACAGTCATCCTGCCAGGAAAGCTGAGCAGAAGAACACCATTCTCTAAGATGCGCTAAGAAACAAGTGACTGAGGAACACTTCCTCCCGAATGGTTGCCAGCCAAAGACCACAGCACCAGCAAATCACATGGACATTCACAATTCAGAGGAGAAAATCCTGGGGCAGTCCTTCCCCTATATAACTCCTCCCCCCTTTTTGCTCTTAAATATTTCTTGCTCCTGGCTGTCAATGCATGCTGGGTCAAGGGTGACCATGTGCCAGTGACATCAAGCCCACTTTTGAGCCTTTAAAGAGCAAGGAAAAGAATATTCCTAAGCATCAAATGATGCTGTGTCAATGTAGAACATAAATGCTAAAAAATGGTGAGTAGAGAGAGGCGTGAGGCAGATTCTGAAGAATGCAAGAATGATAAATTGGCAAAAATAAAGAGAGATGTCTTTTCTGAACAATGAAAAGTCCCTAACGACAAAGACCTCAGTGATCTGTTTAGAACAAGAGTCCATTTAATGTCTTATAATTACCTTCATGATATTGTTACAGTCTTGCTTTCCCAATAATGGTTTGTCCAGGATGAGCGTTCTTGTCCTTGGTTAGCTGCCTCTTGCCAATAGCATTAGATTCTCATTAACCCACACACAGGGAATGCAAATGCTTCAACTTCGCACTATGCACCAATAGAGAAATTTCTCTAATACAATTAAATATTCTCTTTGGGCCGGGTGCAGTGGCTCATGCCTGTAATCCCAGCACTTTGGGAGGCCAAGGCAGGTGGATCACCTAAGGTCGGGAGTTCGAGACCAGCCTGGCCAACATGGTGAAACCCCATCTCTAATTTAAAAAATACAAAAAATAGCCGGACGTGGTGGTGCACGCCTGTAGTCCCAGCTACACAGGAGGCTGAGGCAAGAGAATCACTCGAGCCCAAGAGGCAGGGGTTGCAGTGAGCCGAGATCGTGCCACTACACTCTAGCCTGAGCGTCAGAACAAGACTGCATCTCAGGAAAAAAAAAAAAAAAATTATCTTTGGAGTCTCTGTTGGGTATGGATCATCAATGTCATTCTTCCCATCTAATGGTAGGAATGATGTAGGAAAGACTGTATTGATTACAGCATAAAGCCAAATTTCATCTTGGGTAAACTTACCTGGAGGTCACAAGTAAACAGTGATGCTCCCTTTGCCTTTGAAACCGTAGTGATTTGTTGAAATGTCAATAGGTCATGGACATAAATGTTATTTTCTGTTTGGGAGGAGGTATAACATCAGGATCAATGATCATAATTCTCTAGCATAGCCACTATCGAGGCAAAAAAAGTAACTGTGTTAACATCTAGAAGAAGCAAATGGCAGATGTTGGTTGAAGATGTCCCTTCAGTTTCACTAAGATGATTCATTCTCACCTATAACCAGTACAAAGCATTTAAGAGGTCACTTGGTCTTCTAAACTTGGATATTTTCTTCCTTAAACATTTGAGCTTGGCCCAGCATGGTGGCTCACACCTGTTATCCCAGCACTTTCGGAGGCTTAGACAGGCAGATCACTTGAGGTCAAGAGTTTGAGACCAGCCTGGGTAACACGGTGAAACCCCATCTCTACTAAAAAGACAAAAATCAGCTGGGCATGGGGGTGGGTGCCTGTAATCCCAGCTACTCAGGGGGCTGAAGCAGGAGAATCCCTTGACCCGGGCGGCAGAAGTTGCAGTGAGCCAGGGCTGCACCACTACACTCCAGCCTGGATGACAGAGTGAGACTCCGTCTCAAAAAAAAAAAATTGGGGCTGACTTGAGTAAAAGAGATCTTTCACTTCCAAAGCACTCTTTTTTTTTTTTTTTGAGGCAGGGTCTCACTCTGTTGCCCAGGCTAGAGTGCATCAACAAAACGGGCATGATCTCAGCTCACTACAGCCTTAACCTCCTTGAGACTCAAGTGATCCTCCCACCTCAGCCTCCTGAGTAGCTAGGACTACAGGCATGCACCACCACACCTGGCTAATTTTGTTTATTTTTTGTGGAGATGAGGTCTCCCTGTGTTGCCCAGGCTGGTCTCAAACTCCTGGACTCAAGCGATCCTCCTGCCTTAGCCTCCCAAAGTGCTGGGATTACTGGTGTGAGCCACTGCACCCAGTCCAAAGCACTCCTATACTCTGTCCATTTCAAGTCTGAAATTTTATGATGCAGTATTTGTACAAGAAATGGCTTTCAAAGCTACTCACATTAGGAGGCTCCAATTAGAAAAGGGAAATCCCCTGTGGATTTTGTACTAACCCATGGCAAGGATTTCTTTCCTAGCAAAGCAATCAAAATAATCATTTTACCTGGGCTTCAAATCTAGTTTTAGTCATGAGGATTAAGTTACCTCAGATATTTATCTGTGGACCCAGGAACTACATTTAACATGATTTTACATCATGATTTTACATTTAACATGATGTTACCCTGGGCCCCAGGGTCAACAGCACAAAGTGTGAGACCAGCTTCTAGTCCCCTGCATGTCCAGAAAAGGCCTCACTGGCTGCCTTCTATGAAACCATGGTTTTTCACATGAGGGCCTCAACAGTGTAGCCCTGCTCTGTCTCTTACCTGATATCCTGCCACTCTTCACCACATATCCTTAGTCTGGCCACAATAAACTATTTGCCACAAACTGCCACATCTCAGGGCCTTTGTTCTAGTTGTTCCCTGTGTTTGTGATATGCTGCTGGTCTCTCTTCCTACTGAAAGTCTAGTTGTCTACTAGACAATATAGTCCCTCCCATTACCAAGATTCTACAAAACTTTTTATAAATTTTCACTGTAACTTACCACATTGTAACGTGATTACTTCCTGTCATTTAGTCTTCGTAATCAGAATGTAAGTCTCAAAGATAGCAACCATGCCTCACTGAACTTGGTATCCCCAATGTCTAGTCCAGACTTTGCATAGAACAGGCTCAATAAATATTTGATCAATGAACGAATGAATGAATAAAGTGAGACTCCTTGGAGAGCAGAGTTCGAGTCTATGGAGGATGCTGCTGCCTTTATTACTCATGTACCCTGTTATACCAGGTTTGGAACACGTCAGTTCGTTGTTAAGTAACCACTATCAAATTAACCATGAAAGGGTTAATTAGGTCATATCTTTTCTTTTTAGACACAGGATACAAATGCAACTCCTTTTCTTACCTAACAAGCTGACCAGAATCTTAAACTGGGAAACCACATGGATCTGGAAAATAGCAAATCATGAGACCCAATTAAACATTTCTGACAAGGTTTAGCAAATGTTCATTCAATAACAGTACTAAAAAGGGACCACGGAGCCTATCCAGTTACAGGGATCTCACTTATTTTTCTGGGCATTATAATTTCCGTGATTATCATTTCTGCTTGTGAGAGAGGATCTCAGGCACATGATATATGGGCAGAGACCCCTGCATAAATGGAAGGTCAAAGAGAAGAGGATTCAGAGTTAATAAATAACATTACCAAAGTTCTAGTTTGACAGGGTCTCATATAAGTCAAATATTCTTGTAAGGACTGCCATCACTGCTTACCTGCTGAATCTTTTTGGAGAAGTTCTTATTGGATTTCTCCAGTGTCACTTCAAATCTGTTGCAACCTATGGAAAAGAAATAAACACTGGTAGTTCCAAATACAGGGATACATATAAAAACCACTACTAGAAAAATACTGCTCCATACTGCTCTCCTACATAAATCTTTAGAAGTTCCTGAAAGACTAAAAATCAGAGATCTAAATAGCCAGCTGTCTTACAAGCACTGTAAGATGCTTTCAACTCCAATTTTAGAGCAGGGCGTTTCATGCACCTTCACTCAGCATCAGCAGAAAGGATCACACAAAGTTTACTGAAGCTGCAAGGTACCTGTGAGTCTGAAGATCTTATCTTCCAAAATCAGTACCTTGGCAAAGTGTTCCACAAGGGAGGGTGTAAAAAGTAACAGGCAAATATAAGAGCCCAAGCCATGAAACCCAGCCCAAAGCATCCTTAGATCTAGACCAACTAATTTCCAGCAACTACTCTAAGTTCTGTATCACGGAGACAGAGCAAACACTCAAACCCATCTCCAGAGCTAAAGCAATTCAATGCGTCTACACTTACTGCCACTTTCAGGTGATGCTACATCTGCTGGCACTGTTACAAAAAAGGGGAAGAAAGTCATATACCATAAAAACATGTGAATTCAGCCTTGCTGGGGATGACAAAAATATTCAGCCTCAAAAGTCACCAATGAGTCAAAAAGAGAATAATTATCATCATCATCATCATCAGAGCAGCTATCATTAAGCAATAACTACATACTGGGTTCTGGGTTTAAAACTTTATATATATTTTTTTCTGTAAACTCACAACTACTCCCAAGAAGTAGGTATTATTATTCCAAGCTCATATTTGAGGGGCCTGAGGGGTAAAGCAGTTAGGTAACAGCCAGTGAGGGAGCCTGCAAGCAAACCCAGGCTGACTCTAAAGCCTGTGCTCTGAGCCCACGCCCTGCTACCTGCCTTCTACTTCATGGACAGGATGCTCGCACTGCTGACCTGAGGTGTTCCCCACAGCTAGCTCTGCCCTTGCCCTCTGGAAATCAGGGAGACTCTTTGGGGCAGGAAATCAGGGAGACTCTTTGGGGCAGCCATAAGAACTCATGCCACCAAAGCTGGTCTTACTTCTTCCATGTGTCCCTCAGCAGAGGGGATGAAGAAAGGGCCCTAAAGTTGCAGGAAGTGTGCCCTGGTATTCTGCTGTTACATTTCATGAGGAAAAAAAACAATTCAGACACTTCCTACGCTTGAAAGCGTCCTATTATTGCACTTAATACTTCTCTTTTCTTGTTTTTTTTTTTTGTTTTGAGACAGAGTCTCATTCTGTTGCCCAGGCCGGAGTGCAGTGGTGCGATCTCAGCTCACTGCAACTTCCACTTCCTGGGTTCAAGCAATTCTCGTGCCCTCAGCCTCTGGAGTAGCTGGGATTACAGGCATGTGCCACCATGCCTGGCTAATTTTTGTATTTTTAGTAGAGACAGGGTTTCACCATGTTGGCCAGGCTGGCCTTGAACTCTCGACCTCAGGTGATCCACCCACCTCAGACTCCCAAAGTGCTGGGATTACAGGAGTGAGCCACTGCCCCCAGCCTATAATTCTCTTTACAAATAGAATTTTCTAAGGCAGAGATTCTTGAACTTTTTGTCTTAAAATCTTGATAATCTTAAAAATTACTGAGGACCTCAAAGAACTTTTTTGGGGGTTATATACATGAATATTTACGTTAGAAACTTAAATACATATATTTAAAAACATGTATGTATTTAAAAATAACAATAAATAACCCCATAAGTAAGAACCCACATCTGCTTCTGCATTTAATCTGTTTTGATAATTTAATTTGTTTTGGTTGAAGTATATGACAAAAAATCTGTCCTCATATATATAGTTGAAAAGGGAAAAGTACTTTAATAGATTTTTCAGATTCTTCTTTGATACTACACCAACACTTAACAAATGTAATTTCTTGTAAAGTGAAATCTCACACCTGTCAACTAACTTTTCATTTTCTGTTACGTCAAAAAACATTGGTCTACCTTACACTTTGAATGTATTTTTTACCCACACATGATTTTAAAACTTCATGCATTAGTCATTTGGAAAATATTGGTTCACTGAGTTATGCAGACTTTCCAATCCAGATCTACATTTCATTATACGATGTTAAAAAATGACACTCATTATTATCACCCCCAGTCTCATCAGAAAAAATCTTTAATTATGGAGAAGCTGTCACACTCAGGGGAGTGAACACAAGTTTTCCATAATTCTAATTTTTTTCTTAAAAGCTCTAACTTTATCATTCACAGCAAATACTGCCAGTTGTTTACCTTAAAGTAACAGATTCCCTTTGTTCATAAAAAAAAAAAAAAAAAACTGCCAAATATCCAAATGGTCTGAAAAAACTACAACCTGTCATTCTTTCAAACAAAAACAATACTCCCTGAGAAAAGTAGCCAGTTTAGCTTGTAACTCAATCACATAAGCATTTTTCCCTTGAGACAGCCACCGGACTTCACACCTTAGCACACAGCAGAAGTGCTTTATGTGTACTTCCCATTATATCATATGAGATTACTAAAAAGATGTCTTGCCAAAAGTCAAAATACAATAAAAATAACTTTTACTGCCTAACCAAGAACATTCTTAAGTGAAACTAGCTTAAAAAACAAACAAACAAACAAAAAAACCCAAAAAACTGGCTAGGTGTGGTGGCTCACGCCTGTAATCCCAGCACTTTGGGAGGCCGAGAAACCTCCCAGGTGTAAATCACCTGAGGTCAGGAGTTAAAGACCAGCCTGGCCAACATGGTGAAATCCTGTCCCTACTGAAAATACAAAAATTAGCCAGGCGTGGTGGTGGGCGCCCGTAATCCCAGTTACTCAGGAGGCTGAGGCATGAGAATTGCTTGAACCTGGGAGGGGGAGGTTGCAGTGAGCCAAGATTACACCATTGCATTCCAGCTTAGGTAACAAGTGTGAAATTCTGTCTCAAAAAAAAAAAAAAAAAAAAAAAGAAAAAAGAAAAAAAGTAAATAAATAAAACCCATCACTTGAGGCAAGGAGTTTGGGGCCACCCTGGGCAAGAAGAGACACCTCATCTTTACAATAAGTGAAAAAACTATCTGGGCATGCTGGTGTGTGCCGGTAGTCCTAGCTGCTTGAGAGGCTGAGGCGGGAGGATCGCCTGAGCCTAGGAGTTATAGGTTGCAGTGAGTCACGATTGCGCCACTGCACTCTAGTCTGAGTGACAGAATGAGACCATCTCAAAAAAACCAACAAACAAAAACCCACTGTGAGCACATGGTGAGAATTACACAATGACTATCAGTACAGCTTGGTACCACTTTTTTTGTTTTTTTAAAAAAGTCTCTATTTGAAGTTAGGTACTACTGTTCTGATTTGTGTTCAGGTGCTAAGCAGTTTTAATTACCATTCCTTTTGCACCATCATTGTAAATGTCAATACAGTGAAAAAAAAAAAAACAAAAAATGAAATGTTTTAGTGTTTCTGCAAACTTGGTTTTGTCCTTGTAGGTCCTCTGAAAGGATCTTGAGGATCCCCAGGGGTCTAGCGACCACACTTTGAGAACACTGCTCTAGGATGACAGCATGACTGAAATAAACCTAGAGTTGTAAAGGCCTCAGACATGAACTAATCTAATCCCTCTCAGTTCAAAATAAGAGTAGACTGGGCTGGGCACAGTGGCTCATGCCTGTAATCCCAGCACTTTGAGAGGCCGAGGCGGGCGGATCACTTGAGGTCAGGAATTCCAGACCAGCCTGGCCAACATGGTGAAAACCTGTCTCTAAAAAAGTACAAAAATTAACTGGGCATGGTGGTACGCATCTGTAGTCCCAGAACTTTGGGAGGCTGAGGTGGGCAGATCACTTGAGCCCAGGAATTCAAGTCCAGCCTGGGCAATCTGGTGAAACCCCATCTCTACAAAAGATACAAAAATGGCTCAGCCCAAAATCTCCTTAAGCTGATAAGCAGCTTCAGCAGTCTCAGGATACAAAATCAATGTACAAAAATCACAAGCATTCTTATACACCAATAACAGACAAACAGAGAGCCAAATCATGAGTGAACTCCCATTCACAATTGCTTCAAAGACAATAAAACACCTAGGAATCCAACTTACAAGGGATGTGAAGGACCTCTTCAAGGAGAACTACAAACCACTGCTCAACGAAATAAAAGAGGACACAAACAAATGGAAGAACATTCCATGCTCATGGATAGGAAGAATCAATATTGTGAAAATGGCCATACTGCCCAAGGTAATTTATAGATTCAATGCCATCCCCATCAAGCTACCAATGACTTTCTTCACAGAATTGGAAAAAACTACTTTAAAGTTCATATGGAACTAAAAAAGAGCCCGCACTGCCAAGTCAATCCTAAGCAAAAAGAACAAAGCTGGAGGCATCATGCTGCCTGACTTCAAACTATACTACAAGGCTACAGTAACAAAAACAGCATGGTACTGGAACCAAAACAGAGATATAGACCAATGGAACAGAACAGAGGCCTCAAAAATAATACCACACATCTACAACCATCTGATTTTTGACAAACCTGACAAAAACAAGAAATGGGGAAAGGATTCCCTATTTAATAAATGGTGCTGGGAAAACTGGCTAGCCATATGTAGAAAGCTGAAACTGGGTATCTTCCTTACACCTTATACAAAAATTAATTCAAGATGGATTAAAGACTTAAATGTTAGGCCTAAAACCATAAAAACCCTAGAAGAAAACCTAGCCAATACCATTCAGGACATAGGCATGGGCAAGGACTTCATGTCTAAAACACCAAAAGCAATGGCAGCAAAAGCCAAAATTGACAAATCGGATCTAATTAAACTCAAGAGCTTCTGCACAGCAAAAGAAACTACCATCAGAGTGAACAGGCAACCTACAGAATGGGAGAAAATTTTTGCAATCTACTCATCTGACAAAGGGCTAATATCCAGAATCTACAAAGAACTCAAACAAATTTACAAGAAAAAAACAAACAACCCCATCAAAAAGTAGGCGAAGGATATGAACAGACGCTTCTCAAAAGAAGACATTTATGCAGCCAACAGACACATGAAAAAATGCTCATCATTGGCCATCAGAGAAATGCAAATCAAAACCACAATGAGATACCAACTCGCACCAGTTAGAATGGCGATCATTAAAAAGTCAGGAAACAACAGGTGCTGGAGAGGATGTAGAGAAATAGGAACACTTTTACACTGTTGGTGGGACTGTAAACTAGTTCAACCATTGTGGAAGACAGTGTGGCGATTCCTCAAGGATCTAGAACTAGAAATACCATTTGACCCGGCCATCTCATTACTGGGTATATACCCAAAGGATTATAAATCATGCTAGTATAAAGACACATGCACACGTATGTTTAATGCAGCACTGTTCACAATAGCAAAGACTTGGAACCAACCCAAATGTCCATCAATGATAGACTGGATTAAGAAAATGTGGCACATATACACCATGGAATACTATGCAGCCATAAAAAAGGATGAGTTCATGTCCTTTGTAGGGACATGGATGAAGCTGGAAACCATCATTCTCAGCAAACTATTTCAAGGACAAAAAACCAAACACCGCATGTTCTTACTCATAGGTAGGAATTGAACAATGAGAACACTTGGACACAGGAAGGGGAACATCACACACCGGGGGCCTGTCGTGAGGTGGGGGGAGGGGGGAAGGAAAGCATTAGGAGATATACCTAATGTAAATGATGAGTTAATGGGTGCAGCACACCAACATGGCACATGAATACATATGTAACAAACCTGCATGTTGTGCACTTGTACTCTAGAACTTAAAGTATAATAAAAAAAAAAAAAAGTGGGAAAAAAACCTAAAAAAAAAAAAAAAAAAAATCTAAGCAGTGCTAAAAATAAGATACAAAATTGGGTTGGGCATGGTGGTGTGTGCCTGTGGTCCCATCTACCTGGGAGGCTGAGGTGGGAGGATGGCTTGAACCCAGGAGGTTGAGGCTGCAGTGAGCCAAGATAGCGCCACTACACTCCAGCCTAGGCGACAGAGCAAGACCCTGTCTCAAAAAATAAAGGAGCAGAATGAAGCCTAGAGATGTCTATTGAGGAATGTTTATACTCATGTTTTAGAATCAACCAATTAAAAACACATTTATTGAATAATTACTAGGCTAGACATATCAGAGGATAAAAATGTCACTGGCTCAACTGAGCTCCAGGGAAATGACTCAGATCAGATCAGAGCCTACGATCTCTAGACCTAGTCTTTTTCTTGACCCTATTATCCCCTCCCTTTCCTCAGAAAGACAGTCTACCCATAGACCTATTTAGGCTTGAAATATCTCAAATCTAGAAACCAAATTAACCCTAAAACTAATTCACACAGGCCCAGGTCTATTTCTGGCCCACACCAGGCCAGATCTGGGCCAGAACTAAACTGTTCACCAAGAGTATAGGGAAAAATGCCATTTCTTGAAGAAAAGTTTCAAATCAGAATTTGATTTCCTAATTGTCTATATTTAATCTACCTACGGCAAAACCAAGGCCCAGGAACATTAACTAATTTGTCAAAGTTGACATGATAAAACGATCACAGGGCAAGGAATAGTTGCCACCAGGGTTCCAAGCCAGATTAACACTAATATTACCAGTTTAGGTCTATACTGTGTTGAGACTTCATTTATAAAGTCTTGTTTTCAATTTCTGATCACCACTTACATCTGAAAGCAAAGCAGAGAGTCAAAAAACAGTTGTTGAATGCTGAATAAGATAAGCATTTTTACCTTTAAAATTAAAATGTGAGCTTAATTTTAAAATTATAGACCAGGCAAATATCACAGAATGCAAATATTTTGGCTCTGAGAACTAAAAAAAAAATTTTTTTTTTGAGACAAGGTCTGTTGCTGAGGCTGGAGAGCAATGGTGTGATCATAGCTTACTGCAGCCTCAACCTCCTGGGCTCAAGTGATCCTCTCGCCTCAGCCTCCAGAGCAGCTGGAATTATAAGCACGTGCCACCACATCCAGCTAATTTTTTGTAGATAGGGTGTTGCTATGTTGCCCAGGCTGGTCTCAGACTCCTGGCCTCAATCATTCCTCCTACTTCAGTCTCCCAAAGTGCTGGGATTATAGGCATGAGCCACTTCGCCAGCCATGAGAATTAAAAAATTTAAAACATTAAAACAAAGATCAACAATGTACTGCTCCAGGGCCTAATTGAAGCTTTTGCATGTTTTGTAAATAAAGTTTTATTGGAACACAGCCACACCTATTCATTACATATTGCCTACAGCTGCTTTCATGTTACAATGGCAGAGTTAAGTAGTTACAACACTGCAAAGCCTAAAATATTTATTCTTTGGACCTTTTCAGAACAAGTTTGCTGACCCCTGATTTAGAGGACAGTTGAAAAACTTAGAAATGAAATAAATTCTCTATTTTGTTCTCTGGTTTCTTTTCTTACCCTGCCTCAGAAACTGACCAGGATATCTTCTCTTTCCCGAGTGCACTAGTAAGGTGCTTTTTCCCCCAATGTTACCCTTGCTCCAGGTTCCAAAACAGAGCTCTATTTATCATAAGCTATCTCTTAAGCTATTTACCAGAGAAATATATATTATATTGAAGGGTATGAAATCAACTGCAGATTTCTGTAGAGTGGCTCCAGGGCATAATACCTAAACACATCTATGCTCCATAAAGAGAGCACAGAAATGAAAACAGGGAAGGGCAGTGAGGTACTTTCTGCCCCAATAAAAAACACTCTTCAACAGAATACATTTCAAATACTTTAGTTATTACTCTACATTACTGACAGTCACATTTGGTTAGAACTTTAGTTTTCACAGTTTCTTCAAGCCTATTATTGCATCCGCCCCAACAACTTTGTGAGACAGAGTTTATAGAAAACTGATGTTGGAAAGAACTTGCTCACAGTCATGCAGCCAGGGGGAAGTGCACATGAAGGCAAACCCTGGTCCTCTCTTCTTGGTCTACCTCATAAGCTAACAAGATATTTTAAATCAATGTTGCCTAATTTTTTTTCCTACCACCACACCATATATACAGGAATCTTATGCCCATTAGTAGTATTTCTTATTATTGGTAGTGAGTCTCTAAGAAAAGAGGAGGAAAACAACCGCCTCCCCTTTTCTTAGAGACTCACTACCAGTAATAAGTAATTCAGTAATAAGTAAATCGCAATTCATCCTCACCTCCCAAATGCAGGTAGGGCAATACAATTTGGAGGAGAAAAACCCTAGGCATTCTCAAGTCTTCTCCCCATTTTCCCACCATGCTCCCTCTAACCTTCGATCTCTTTTAATGGTCCAGGAATAACTGTTTTCACAGTTGTATACTAGCTGACTATTAAAATTTATTTTTTTGCATGAGCAATGTGCACTTACCAACGTCCTTCCGAATCCTATAGAGAAGAAGATGTCCTTGTTTGGTTCCCACAAGAAGCCATTCCTCTGGAAAAAAAAAAAAAAAACAGCTTTGAGAAAGGTCAATCAGCTTGAGTATAACCCTATTTTTTTAGCTGGGGCTTGTAATCAGAAATCAATGTGTCAAGAAAATGAGTTGCTTTTGATAGCAGGTGTTTTGCAAAGCTAAGGAATGTTTATACTCATGTTTGAAAATCAACCACTTAAAAACACATTTATTGAATGATTACTAGGCTAGACATATCAGAGGATAAAAATGTCACTGGCTCAATTGTTTTAATGTTAAACTAATAAAAAAGATAGAAGGGCTTTGTATTTTTAAGATTAAATGATTATGATTTTTATTTTTTGTTATATATATACTTTTATTAAGATATATATCTTTAGATATATATTTTTAAATTCTGCTAAAAAGAATATGATGAAAGTTTATAAAATCACAAAATGGAAGTACAAATGTGAAACCAGGTATCCAACCTCAGAAACAGTAGCTAAGAGGCATCCTTTAAATGCTTTTACTTTCAGGAAAATAAATGACATAGTGTAATAAGCTTACAGAATTCATTATCTCAAAAGATAAGTCTAGTAGAAAATATTTAATAACAAGTGTTGATGAGAATATAAAGAAATTAGGACCCTCATACACTGCTGGCAGGAATGTAAAATGGGACAGCCACTTTGGAAAAGTCTAGCAGCTCCTCAAAAGGCTAAACATAGCTACCCTGGGACCCAGCAATTCCACTCCTGGGTACACACCAAACAGAAATGAAAACATATTCTACACAAAAACTTGTACACAAATGTTCACAGAAGTATTATCTGTAATAGCTAAAAGATGGAAACAAACCAAATGTCCACCAACTGATGAATGGATAAACAAAATGTGGCATGTCTATATAATGGAATATTAGCTAACAATGAAAAGAAAGGAAGGATGGACATATGCTACAACACAGATGAACCTGAAAACATGATGCTAACTGAAGGAAGCCAGATAAAAGGCCACATGATTCCATTTATATGAAATGTCCAGAGTAGGCAAATCCAGAGGCAGAAAGATTAGTGGTTGCCCAGGGCTGGTGGGCTTGGGGGAAAATGGAAAGTAAATACTAATGGGTACTGAGTTTCTTCTGAAAGTGATGAATATGTTCTAAAATTAATTGTGGTGATAGTTGTACAACTCTGTGAATGTACTAAAAACCATTTAATTGTACACTTTTTTTTTTAACTTTTATTTTTTTAAGATAGGGTTCCACTCTGTTGCCCAGGCTAGAGAGCAGTGGTGTGATCATGGCCCACTGCAGCCTCCACCTCCCTAGCTCAAGTGATCCTCCCACCTCAGCCTCCTGAGTGGCGAGAAATACAGGCATGCACCACCATGCTCAGCTATTTTTTAAAAAATGTTTATAGAGATGAGGGCTCACAATATTGCCCAATCTGGTCTCCAACTCTTGACCTCAAGCAATGCCCCTTCAGCTTCCCAAAGTGTTGGGATTACAGGGATGAGCGACTGTGCCCAGCCAAATTGTACATTTTAAAAGATGGTCTAGGCTAGTGGTTCTTAAACTTTAGTGTATCACAATTATTTGAGAGTTTGTTAAAATACAGAATGCTAGGCTCTACCCCGGAGCATCTGATTTAGTAGGTTTAAAAGTAGGCCCAGGAATTTTTATTTCTAACAACTTCCCAGATGATGCTGATGCTGGTGGTTCAAGGACCACATTTTGGGAGGCACTGGTCTAGGTAAAAAGAGGCTCAGAAAGAGTTTAAATAATTACCCTGACAGACCCATATTACATCATTCAAGGAAGGTAAGCATGTACAGATACTTCCTTAGCTTTTTGATAACATAAAGGTCACTCATTCCTTTCATAAACTCTCTTGATTCTTGACCTCTGTAAAATAAAATCTTGGATAATGGTACAAATAGATAACTTTTATTGAGCATGTATTGTGTTCCAGGAAATGCTAAACACATCTGTTATTTCACTAATCCTCACAACTATCCCTTGAAGTAAGTCCTTTTTTCAAATCCCCATTTTATAGATGAGGAAGTTGAGGCCTAGGGAATATGTAACTTTTCCAGAGTCACACATGTGGCAAGCAGCAGAGTTGGGATCCCAACCCCAATTTGTCTGATTCCCAGCCACATGCTGTGATGTACTTACTAAGGCACCCATGTCAAAAAAATGGGTGTCAGCCAAAGGTTGTCTGAATGGCAGTAGTTACATTTATAAAAACAGGTCAGCATCTACATTCCTTATCCAAAGGATCAATAGTATTTCTCCAGGATGATGTTCTTAGTCATCCAGAAAAACAGAGTGATTCTATTTTCTTTGATTTCGGGTCTTAAAGGAAAGGCAGGTCACAAAAAGTAAGAGCACTGTGTGCTCTTAATAAGTTGAAATCAGAAATAACAGCAGCTCTAATGAAGGCTGGAGATTTATGCTGCGGCAGAACATGAAAAAATAAAGAATTCATTTTGCAATGTTTGCTTTGTAAAAGACACTATATTTAGAACTTTATAGATATCATGATATCAAGCAATTTGGCAATACTAAAGTTGATTTTTAGGCCACCCACTGATATTTCAGATATAAATAAAATGAAGTGGAAATTTTTTAAAAATCCACTCATAACATACATAAAAATCTATAACCAAAACAAAAGGCCAACATAATGTTCATCATCTTCCCCATCCTTCTCTCTCCACTCTGTCCTCCAAATCCCCGCCAGTTCCTGCTTTTCTTTATCTCTTTTAATAGCCTCAGCTTCCTCCCAAGTTGGCCAGGGTCTATCAATTTTACCTCTAATGGTACCTCATGACAGCCTCCTCCTATAGAGTCTCTCTGGGGACCCCTGTGACAGCTTCAACTGGTCTCATTCACTCCATGCATTCTCTCACATTTGCTGTCAGTTATCTTAGAGCAGATCTCTGATGCTGTCACACTGGGGCTTAAAAAATCCTGTGAAGCTACACTACCAAAATATGAAGTCAAATTCCTAAACATGACATTCAAGAGTCTATTTTCCATTTTTATTGAAATGTTTCTTGCCAATAGATTTTTTAATTTACTTTTTTTTTTCTTGTGAACCCAAACTAAGACATGCCAAAACATTTTAAAAAATCAAATGTCTAGGAGCCGGGCATGGAGGCCGAGGTGGGCGAATCACCGGTGGTCAGGAGTTTGAGACTAGCCTGGCCAACATGGTGAAACCCCGTCTCTACTAAAAAATACAAAAATTAGGCCGAGTGTGGTGGCTCATGCCTGTAATCCCAGCAGTTTGGAAGGCCAAGGCGGGCAGATCACCTGAGGTCAGGAGTTCAAGACCAGCCTGGCCAACACAGTGGAACCCTGTCTCTACTAAAAATACAAAAAAAATTTGCCAGGCATGGTGGTGTGTGTGCCTATAATCCCAGCTACTCAGGAGACTGAGGCAAGAGAACTGCATGAACCCCAGAGGGAGAGGCTGCAGTGAGCTGAGATCGTACCACTGCACTCCAGCCTGGGTGACAGGGCAGGACTCCGTCTCAAAAAAAAAAAAAAAAAAAAAAAATTAGCCAGGTGTGGTGGCGAGCACCTGTAATCCTAGGTACTTGGGAGGCTGAGACAGGAGAACCACTTGAACCCCGGAGGCAGAGGTTGCAGTGAGTGGAGATTGTGCGCCATTGCACTCCAGCCTGGGTGACAAGTGTGAAATTCTGCCTCAAAAAAAAAAAATTAATTAATTAAAAAAATAAAATGTCTATTCTACTGGTCATAAAAGGGAATCAATCTGATGGATTAAATTCTCTGAAAACTTTTAAATCAACCTGATTGATTACATGTGCCATTAGCCAGAGGACCTATCCTATGTTGGGTCCTCTACTCTCTAGGACAGGTTATTTAACACAGCTGTGCATGCACAACACAGAGGATGACAAGCCTGCAGAGCACGCGCAGCATGGGATGGACAGTGCCTTCTGAGACTCAATACAGTAACACACAACAGAAAGCGAGACATACTATGCAAACACATAACGCACACATAAGCAAAGCAGTATCAGCCCTAGAAAACTCCTGACGGCCTAACCCTGAGCCACAAGGTTGGACTTAATTCCTCCTGAGAAGGAGGGCTAGGCCCTATTGCTCATAATTACCCTAATGGAGCTCCTTCCAACAGTGCAATGCAGTCCAACTTCATGTAATAAATTCCATTTCTGGCCCAATGCTGGCCACTGCAGGGAACACAAAGATGAGTAAGATAGTAGTCACTTCCCTTCGTTGGGTAACACGGCAAATAACAGTACTTCTCATCTGGGCATAAGCCCCCAATTAGCTGCATTAGAATCACCTGGACTTATTAAAAATGCACATTCCTGGGCCCTGCACATGGAGATTCAGATTCAATGGCTTTGAGGTGGTACCCTAAAATTTACATTTTAAAATTTAACCTTGTTGGCTGGGCAAAGTGGCTCACGCCTGTAATCCCAGCACTTTGGGAGGCTGAGGTGGGCGGATCACCTCAGGTCAGGAGTTTGAGACCAGCCTGGCCAACATGACGAAACCCCGTCTCTACTAAAAATACAAAAATTAGCCAGGTATGGTGGTGGGCGGCAGTAATCCTGGCTACTCGGGAGGCTGAGGCATGACGGTGGCTTGCACCTGGGAGGCGGAGGTTGCAGTGAGCTGAGATTGCACCACTGCACTCCAGCCTGGGTGACACAGCGAGACTCAGTCTCAAAAAATAATAATAAAATTAAATTAAATTAAATTAAATTTTGTTATTTGTTTTTATGAAACATTTATGTAGTTCCAAAGCTAAAACGATGAAAAGTCTAGTTTCTATCATTGTCCATTTTATCCTCTCCTCTCCCTTCTGCTATGGGCATCATTTTAGTAATTTTTGACTTATCTTTCCATTGTTTCTCTGGAAAATATAGGTATGTATATATATATATAGACATACAGATACTCATATATACACATGAAGTCTGCATTTTTTACAGGCTTTGAATATACATTCAAGTTTGAGAACCAGGCTCTAGAAGCAGACATGATTCACAGGACATGTGACCTTGGAAAAATTTCTTAAATTTTCTAAGCCTTCTTCTGTAAAATGGAGTCTTTATTTTATAAAAGCCTAATACAGATTAGCATTTAACAACTGCAAGCTATTACTATTCATATTAACATTATTCATTAAATATATATTTAATGAATACCCATTGAGTCAGGAAACGTTTTAGGTACTGCAGATATAGCAATGTAGAAAACAAAGATACTGCCCTGAGGGAATTTATATTCTAATGTGGAGTGAGAGAGGCAATAATAATTAAATATATAAAATAACAGTAAATGGTGACCCATGATTAGAAGACAAAGCTAAGAAAACAGCACATTGGTGGATGTGGCAATCTCTTTCATATAGGATACGTAGGTAAGGTTTTGCTGATTTGGGTGACATTTCAGCTGAGAACTGAGTGAAATGAGGAATGAACCATATATACAAAGGCAAGTGAGTGCCAGGCCGAGGAAACAGCAAATGTAAAGGCCCTGAGGTGGGTATGTGCTTTGTGCATTGATGGAACAAGGAAGGCTGTGTGGGACTGTGTGGGACATGGTACCAGAAAGGAGTGAGAGGTAAGTGCACAGGAGACAGGGAAGTAATCAGGGCCTGATCATGTCAGATGTTGCCAGACAGGGTGAAAACTTTGGAACTTATTCTAGTTGTGATGTGATACCATAAGAGGGTTTTGAGCAGAGGATGGAATCAGATTTAGGTTTTCAAAGTTTCACTCTACCTGGTAGATAAAAAACTGAAAATAGCACACTGGCAAATATAGGGTGATCAATGAGAAGACTACTACAGTAATTCAGGTGACAGATGATGGTGCCTTCAAGAGTAGTAATCATCAAGATAGAGAGAAATGACTGGATTTCAGATTTATTCTAGGGGTAGAACACACAAGATTTGCTGATAGATGGGATACAGTATAAAACGGAATGAAAGAAGTCAAGAACGATTCCAAAGCTTTTGGCCTTAGTCAAAGGGGTAAATAGAAATGCCACTTGCTGAGATGTAAGATACAGGAGGACAGGCATATTTGAGGGGAGAGGAATCAAGAACGGTTTTGGCTATGCTACTAGACATCCAAATGAAGATGCTGAAAAGGCAGCAGGATTATACAACTTTGTAGTTTAGAAAGAAATCATCCTCATCATGTTCTCCTGATTTCTATTTCCCAGGAGACAGAGTATGTTGTCTCTAAGACACTTACACCTCAAATATTATTTGGCCCCGTGTGACCTGCCTCTGGAAGTTCCTGGACGAACTTTCCATCCAAAGGTACAATGTAGTTAAAAAGGGGTAATGACTAGAAAGAGCAATAATTACTGCTGCTCAAATCTGGAAATAAAGCACTTTTGAAGCAGGAGGCAGTTAATGGCCTCTTGTAACCTAATATGTACCTAAACACCTTAGGAAGCAAAGAGCATTTCTCCTGTTCGGTGGGTGATCAAGGAAGGCCAAAAGCTACCTATCGTTTCAAAACTGTGTGCCTGAAAACCACAGGTGCAAGGAATCTTTACTGTGACAAAGTGGAGTTGGTGAGAGTCTAGGAGCACTATGTGCTAATGGTCCAACAGGAGATCAGTCAAGGATTCTGACGAGCTAAGTCAAGTGTAGCAACAGCTGCATTAATCCCTTTCAGAAACATATGTCCTTAGCTGAGTTGGGTACCCCCTCATCCATGTTGCAATAATAGGCAGCATATGTCTCTAGTATTATAATCTGTTCACGTGTATTTGTCCCCCAATGTGTGTCCTAGGAGCACAGGCACTGTTTCTTATTCATCATTGTATTACTGTCCCAAGCAAAGAGAATGGCCCGTGTAGGCACCTAATAAGTATATCTGATGAAGCAATGGGGGAATTAATCCCTTCATGCAGTGTCAGGTCTTTCATTAAAAACTTTTTCTCCTCCTCTATTTAAATGTTTAATGAGAGCATTTAATGACAGAAATTGGTTTTCTTGAGATGTCTGGAGGAAGTAGGATTCTCCTCTTAACCCAAAGGACTAGAACTGCTTACTGTGGAGGTATGATTTTAAAGAGACCCAGAGCTGCTAAAGGAGGAAGGGTGCACATTAACATGAAAATTCTTCGTGAAAGAACCCTACAGAAGAAGTCATGAAGAACTCGGCAAGGATGACTCGGTGACACTGTGAACAGCTGATGCACATGGTATCAGACACCGCCAGATTCCATAAGGCCCATCATGGTTACCTATCTAGCTCAGTATAAGATCTGATTAAGGGATCTGAATCATCTTTTTATGGTCCTTGATTTCTAGGACCTAAACATTAAGAGGAAAGTTAGAAATGATTTCCTTGGTCTTGGGGGCTGGTATCAAACCAGTCACTCATAGATAAGAGCACAATGTTCACCGTTATCCCTGAAACCTTCATTTGTATTTCAGAGCACACAAGAGATGTCTGTCCCGGCCTTCTGCACTAGTCAATCCCAAAAGGACTATGCTAGTTTTTATGGGTTAGGTTTCATGACAGTCTGGAAACTCTTCCGCCTACAGTTAAGTAACTTGGACACTTTGGATATAAGGTAATCAACCGCTTGGCTAGATTCAAAGGTTAGCTAACTACATGAGTTCCCTACAGGAATGAGAAATGAATGAATGATCACTAAGGGGAAAAAAAAGCATATGGTGTTAACTCGTTCAATGCCCCCAAAACCAGGGTTGACTTTCATCTAGAAAACAACACAAACATCCGGACAACTTCAAGCCCCTGGCAGGCTGAGAACTTCTTACTGCTTTGGCCCTCTAAAATGAAGACTTCGTGGGAATCAAAATGGGCCAAAGCTGAGCACAACTAAAAAGGAAAGCTCATCCTCCCACTCTGCACAGGGAGCAAAAGCAAGGGGAACTCCCCTAAATGACTGGAACACTGGGATCACCCAAGCCGCCCCACAGACATCGATGTCTATAGCCGGTGGTCATCTCTCTGCCTTCTCTCATCCCAAGCCCCTCTCGTGTAGCATCCAACCGAAGCCCACACGGATGGACGCCTGTCCACTTCCCCGGCCTCAGAAAAGATCCGGGCCGCTCCTGTGCCGATTCCGCCTCGGCCCCGCGGCTCACCCCAGGCAGCCAGACAGTCGATTTGCAGAGGCAGCTTTTCTAGGATCGGCACTGGCTCGAAAGCGTCGTGCATGGCGGCAAGGGGAGAGTCGCCACCGCCGTCTCGCCCAGAGTGTTCTGGGCCGGGCTGGGGTCCGGAACGAGGCTGGGCTAAGGGTAGACCGGGAACCGGCCAGGAGCCCCCCGGCTACAGGCCCTTCAACAACACAGCCATCGTCAACCCCGGACTTCCTGCTAGTTAGGCCCGCCTCTTCCGCAGCCGAAGTCCCGCCCCTTCCTCCCGGTGCACTCTCAAGGAATTGCTTTGTTGCTGGGTTGCCATTGTCACTCTGGACCCATAGCTACTCCATCCCGAGTAGCCATGGGCTTACCATAGAAGGAACAAACTCTTAATCTTAGAACTGTTTTAGGCAGTGGGCGTGATGGTTAAAAACTCGGCCTTTGGCGTCAGACCTCAGACGGAGATCTACCAATTAGGAAATTAGCTGTGATTTAGAAAATTTAATATTTCGATGCCATACTTTCCTAATCCGCAAAATATTTGTAAATACCTGTGACCTAGTGTCGTGAGCGCTTAGCAACACCTGACACACACTAAGCTCTCAATAAGTGGTAGCTTTAGTATTACCATTATATCCCAATTAGTACAAGCACCTTACCTTTATGCTTTCATGGTTGTTCTAGGCCAGTGGTTCTGAAAGTGGTTCTAGACCAGCAACAACAGCAGTAGCAGCAGCACCTGTGAACTTGTTAGAAATGCAAAGTTTCAGGCCCGTTCCAGTTCTACTGAATCTGAAACTCGAAGGGAACAGCAACCTATGTTTTAATAAACCCCAAGGTAAGTCCATGCACTTAAAAGCTTGAGAACCACCATTTGTTGGGGGAGGGGGCATATTCTGTACAATGTAAGATGTTTAACAGCATCCCTAACCTCCACCCACCAGATGCCTGTATCTTCCCCACAGAGGTTTAAAAATGTCTCTTTGCCATATGTCCTCTGGGAAGCAAAATCACCCTGAGAACCACCATTTGAGGCCAATGCTTTTCAAATTTAATGTGCATACAAATCACCTAGAGACATTGTTAAAATGCCTCTTTTGATTCAGTAGGACCAGAGTAAGACCCTCAATTGAGCACCAAAAATCTCCCAGATGTTGCTGGTCCCTGGATCACATTTTGAGTAGCAAGAGTTTAGGCAAGAGATGATTCACTAACTCTCGGAAGTCAGTGAAATAAGCCTCCTTTTAATTTGATGACCACATTCCTACCAATTCAACTTTCTAAAGCTGTCTTACATCCTAATATTCCTTTTAGGAAGGTGTCATGGCTTTTCCTCCTATAGGACCTGGGACCTGCACTGTCTGAGGTTACCTTAGTATTCCCCTTGAAGACTTAAAAAACAACAAAGTTTGGGCTGCAAGAATGATCTATATCTGGTAATTTCCCCCTAGGAAAACATCAGATAGGTCAAAAAATTAAGCATTTGGGTTTAAAGCAAAAATGTAAAAGAAAAAGGGTAAGTCTGTGATATGAAGTAAAAAAAACGTCCTGGTCACTTTATTTTTACACAATATCAGTTTCTTCATATGTAAACTAGGAATACTTGTCCCATCTTTACCAAATGCTGTTCTGATAATCAAGTGAAAAGTACTTTCAAGTAGTCAAAAACATAAAAATTGCTAAACAAATCCTGTGTTATAGCTGATTTTCACCATAGAAGCTGATCACCTTCTTAAAAATTTAGAATTACCAGCTGTTGTGCTAGAAGAAGGTCTAGTACCTTTTTGTTCAGGCCCAAAACTCTAAGGTTTATATTGTTTTACAGATTAGTGCAAAGCTATCAATTTCTTCTGAACCTGTCCTAAGAAATGACACACTATATCCATTGCCAGTAATACAGAAAGCTCTAAGTAGAATTATCAGGGCCCAGGCTATAGAATTTGAACTATACACTCCTGCTTAACACAATGGGTTTTGGTATTTTTTCCCTAGTCTCAAGTCAACATCAAAGCAGCCTAAAAAAATAATTTGACCAACTGTCCTGCTGCATTACAACTATTATTCATCTGCTAAGTTTTAATATGCAATAGCAGCATGCAACAATACCACCAGCCTTTGGCTAATGAATTACCATGAGAATATAGTCAGTTCTTCAGATTGCTGTTCCTCAGAGATACTTCCTAGGAAACTTTTTTTAAAATCACCATAGCAAAGAGTTGTTGAGAAACTACCTAAGGGTTAACACTTTCACTGCAGTATGAGTCAGTGAAGATTGTGGTCATGTGGTCATTGGTTTTAACAGAAAATAAGACAATCTAGAATAAAAGCCATAGAAATAAATTTTTCATGAGTTTGAGAGAAAGGGTCTTTAGAAAAAGTTTGAAAAAAAATGAGAAAAATACATTAATTTTGTTAAATTTTTTTATATTAAAAAGTGGCATGAACTTTTTATGTAGAACAAAAATCTTGGGAAGGCAAAATTGGATAAAACCATTAAAACAGAAATAGAGTGCTTCAAATGAATCCCATCACCTGGTGATGTCCCTTATAAACAGTCTCTAAACCAATACCAGATACCAGAACAGTCCATCCATCCTAAAGAACGAGCAGCAGTCCAGGGCCTCCACGCTACTTCATGCAATAACTGTTTAAATTAAGCCAGCAGGACCTGTTTCCTTTGTATAAGCTACCACTTCTGAAGCATTACAGTTCCTCTAGCATGGTGCTCAATCACAGCACTTGGAGCACCTCTCTGCATAAAGGCAAACAAAACATTGCCTAAGGACCCTGCAATGCCACCCTTGGAGGCTTACAAAACAGTAGTTAAAAGTTTCAGAGTGTGCACCACATTGCCAGCAATGGGATGTGTCACAATAGCAGATGTCAAAAGAGTTAAGCTAATATTTCTCTTTAAAGTACATCTGAAATAGAAAAATCTTTAATATACACCATTTGTAAACAAAATTGCACTTGATTTTGCTTTTTTAAATGATCTGAATCATACTGTAACAGTTTCTCTTTTTTTTTTTCTTTTGATCATTGATAGAACTATGGCTCCTTAACGCAGAAGGGCCCTTTTTTCTCAAAACAACCTCTGCAAGATGTAACCTTGACTTCCCAGGAAAATGAAAGGTAGTTAACAATTTCCCCCATCACCTATGTAACTCCCTAAATAAATAAAAATTACAGGCAGTTGCTCCTGGAGATTACATATTATGGTGTTGATGACAGTCTTTTAGAAGACGTTAAACATTTTAGTTTGTCAGATTAAAAAAATGAAACATTACAGAAAGTTCAGGAACAACACACTTAAGTTGCATGAACATCCATGTCAGAGTCTGGGAGGAAAGGGGGCAGCAGTGTTGTAAATAAGAAGCTCGTAGATTTTTCTCATCTTATGAACTTGTTTTCAGTAAGATGTTCTCTTTGTTCTGACACCTCTCGCCAACTCCAATGCCCAAAGATCAAGGAACAGATCAGGATGTCATTGCTTCCTTTAATCCCATGGAGCCGTACAGAAGACTGACACAGATGCTGATCTCTTCCCTGATAGTAGCCATCTTTAACTGCATATCTTCCCATTCCTTACTCCATTTTGGACCTTTCAAAGTGTGTGATCATTCGTTCCTAAGGAAAAAAAAAGGTTGAAGTATATTAGGTTAAAATGATCTATATTCCAAATATCTTCTATACAGACTATCCAAGCAAACATCTTCTACGAGTACTTTATGTTAATTAAATGTTTAGAGAAATGGTTCCTAAATATTTATGAAGATTTTGAACATACAGATGTCCAGACCTCACCCAAGAACAACTAAATCAAAAGCTCTAGGCTTCTGGACAGAAAATCAGCACTCAGAAGGAAATGTATAGAGTCAGTTAAGATGACTAAACAAATATTTACATAAGATTAGCTTTAATAAAAATGTGTAACTCCTCTAATTCAGGAATTTAACTTGAAGACCCAGTAAAGGATGAGGGCAAAGACGTGCACCTAGTTAGCACTCTGCACTTTAGAATGGTTAGGAGGGTTGATTTGTTATGTGTTTTTTTACTACACTTTTTAAAAATCATGTAAAACATAAAATTACATTTAATTTAATATAGTATTTACAGTATCCCATTTCAATTAAAATAATTAATGTACTACCCTTAAATGTCTCTTCTTAGGCAATTTTATACCTTAGAGTTAATTTTCATTTTTCTTTTGCTTCATCTGCGAAGTACCTCTCATTATTGTATCACAAACTGACAGAACTACAAATCCTTTTTGAATATAATCAATCACATCAGATAATCTATAAATGTTTCCCTTTTTCTTAAAAGTATCCTTTCCGATGCTCTCTGTTCTCCACTCCATCCAAGCCTGGTGCCCAGCTGCCAACCTGAGAATTTCTTACATCATACTGGGAATTTTTCTTGTCTCTGTGTTGGACCCTTTATTTCCCAGATCCCAAGTCTTTTTCTTAGCTTCCTCATTTTTGTGGAGAACATTTTCCACTACTTTCTTCAGAAACTGCATCTAGGACATCAATTATTTTACTTCTTGTGTGACTAGAAACATCTTTATTTTACCCTCATAATGATAGTTTAGTTGAGTACAGAATTCTAGATTGAAAATAATTTTCCTCAGAATTCAAAGGCTTTGTTCTGGCTTCCAAAGATGTTGCTGAAGAGCCTTATGCCATTTTGATTCCTGGTCCATCATGTAAATTGTTTCTCCTGTAATTCATTTAAGGTCTTTTTCAGTTTTAAGGGAAAAAAAGCCCTTGGAGAAAGTGGTGTCAGCAAGATGACAGAATAGGAAGCCCTGGACCCTCCTTCCCTCTACAGACACACTGATTCAATAATTCATGGAAAAATTCCCTTTGTGGGAAATCCAGAAACCAGTTGAGGGTCTTCTGCACTATAGGAAAGCATGAAACCAGCTGAATCAGAGTCGGCAGAAAAACCTGAGGCACCCTCTTGCCATAATTCTTCCCTTCCCATGGACCCAGCACAGTACATGATGGGGAGGAAACCCTCAGCTCCCAGCTTCTTTTTGCAGAAGGAAGGAAATGACTGGAATGTACATCCAACATTCTGACTTTTCTGGAACCTGCACGAGAGACTGTTTTCTGTCTTGCCTGAGTCCGAGAGCTAACAACAAAGGGCCCAGGTTGGAAGTTGCTGACATCAAAAGTGGAAGTTTGGACTAGCAAGCATGAGCTGCTCCCCCAGCTCAGTGCAGAGTAAGCAGGTAGAATCCCCAACATCCCCAAATCCCAGCTTTTCCCTAGGGAGGAGAGATGGACTGTGAAAATGTTCCAACTTTGTAAGAGGTTACCTGAGGGAATGGTTTCTGTAGGGAATGGTTTGAAGCACAGATGGGACCAGTATACTTTAGGTGCCTGGGGCCAGTATGAACAAAAAAAGAGCTGGGCTATGCCACTGGCTCCAGGAGACCCATGATACAGCAGATAAACACAAAAGGGAGCTAGAGATTATAAATTCCTGGGGAGGGAAAAACCCAGCAAATCCCTCTGACTGGGAATACATATGCAGAAGTCCAGAAAAGACATAATACAGAGTGGGTTAGAGAGGCCATCAGAATCTCCATGCAGGATGATTGGTGAGGGTGTTCTCCTGTACGATGCTAGTCCACGAACACTGGAAAGGTAACTGTTTTTTTTTCTAATGCACTGAAACCAACACAAAGAATTAAGGAAAATGGAGAATCAGAGAAACATGGCCCAAACAAAGGAAGAAGATAAATCTCTGGAAACCAACCCCAGTGAAACAGAGGTATAGGAATTATTTGAAAGAGAATGCAAAACAACTATCATGAAGATGTTCAACGAACTCAGGAGAACAATGCATGAACAAAGTAAGAATTTCAACAAAAATATATAAAACATTTTTTAAAATATGCCAAGAAATTGGATAACCTAGAACAAAATATATAATTCCTAGAAGTATACAACCTACCAAGACTGAATCATCAAGGAATAGAAAATCTGGGGGGGCGGAAAAAAACACACAACCTGGTAAGACCTACAACAAGAAAGAAGATTCCATCAGTAATCAAAAACATCCCAACAAAAAAACAGCCTAGGACCAGATGGCTTCTTTAGTTGAGTCCTACCAGGTACTTAAAGACAAAGTAACACTAATCCTTCTTAAACTCTTTCAAAAAAATTAAAGACGAAAACATTTCTTTGGAAGGAACTTCCAAACTTATTCTACGAGGCCAAGATTACCCTAATGCCAAAGCCAAAGACATGACAAGAAGAGAAACGATAGGCCAATATCCCTGATGAGCAGACGCAAAAATCTTCAATGAAACACTGGAAAACAGAATTTAACGGCACATTAAAAGACTCATACACCATGACCAAGTGGAATGAAATAGAAAGCCCAGAAATAAAACTACACATACATGGTCAACTGATCTTCAAAAAGAGAGACAACACTACACAGTGGGGAAACTGACAGTTTCCTCAACAAATGGTGCTGGAAAAACTAGATATTCACATGAGAAAGAATGAAAGTCACTCATCTTCACTATACACAAAAATCAACTCAAAATAGATTAAAGACTTAGACAAGTCAAAATAGATTAAAGAATTAGACATAAGATCTGAAACCACGAAACTCCTAGAAGACAACCTAAGTTTCTTGAAATTGGTCTTGGCAGTGATTTCTTGGCTATGACACCAAAAGCACAAAGCAACAAGAGCAAAACAGACCAATGGGACTACATCAAACTAAAAAGCTTCTGCAGAGCAAGGGAAGCACACAACAGAATGAAAGGCAACCTACAGAATTGGAGAAAATATTTGCATTCTACATACAGTCACGTATACTTAATGGTAGGGATACGTTCTGAGAACTGTGTCATTAGGCAATTTCATAGCTGTGTGAACTTCACAGAATATACTTACACAAATCTAGATGTTATATAGCCTACTACATACCTCGGCTATATGGTATAAGCCTATTGCTCTAGGCTAAAAACCTGTACAGCATGTTACTGTACTGAATACCAAAGGCAACTGGAATACAGTGGTAAGTATTTGGGTATCTAAAGATATCTAAACATTGAAAAGGTACAGTAAAAATACAGTATTGGCCGGGCACGGTTGCTCACGCCTGTAATCCCAGCATTTTGGGAGGCCGAGGCGGGCGGATCACGAGGTCAGGAGACCGAGACCATCCTGGCTAACACGGTGAAACCCCGCCTCTACTAAAAAAATGCAAAAAATTTGCCGGGCGTGGTGGCGGGCGCCTGTAGTCCCAGCTACTCGGGAGGCTGAGGCAGGAGAATGGCGTGAACCCGGGAGGCAGTGCTTGCAGTGAGCTGAGATGGCGCCACTGCACTTCAGCCTGGGTGACAGAGCAAGACTCCGTCTCAAAAAAAACAAAAAACAAAAAACAGTATTATCTTATGGGACCACTGTCATATATGTGGTCCGTTGCTGACTGAAATGTGGCATAGGACTGTATCTGATAAGGGTTAATATCCAAAATATATAAGAAACTCCTACAATTCAACAGCTAAAAATCAACTAACTTGATTAAAAACTGGGCCAGGGACTGGAAGAGACATTTCTCAAAAGAGGGCTTCCAAATGGCTGACAGGTATATAAAAAAAAGCTCATCATCACTAATCATCAGAGAAATACAAACCAAAACCACAAGGTGTCACCTCACACCTGTTAAGATGGCCATTATCAAAAAACAAAAAACAAATGTGGGCAAAGAAAGAAATTGGAACCCCTGTGCATTGCTGGTGGAAATGTAAAATGGTGCAATCACTATGGAAAACAGTATGAAAGCTCCTCAAAAAAATTTAAAAAACAACTACCATATAATCCAGTAATCCCACTTCTACATATGTACCTAAAAGAAATGAAGCAGGATCTCAAAGAGAAATGTGCACTCCCATGTTCACTGCAACATTATTCACAACAGCCAAGGTATGGAAATAACCCAAGTGTCCACTGACAGATAAATGGATGAAGATAACATGTTACATATATACAATGGAACACTTGTCAGCCTTAAAAAGGAAGGAAATTCTGACATGTGCTACAACTTAGATAAATCTTGAAGACATTATGCTAAGTGAAATAAGCAAGCCACAGGAGGACTAACGCTGCATGATTCCACTTATATGAGTTATCTAAAATAGAACTCAAAGGCAGAAATAGAATGGTGGATGCCAGGGGCTGAGGGAGGGGGAAAGCAAGAGTTGCTACTCAACAGGTATAAAATTTCAGTTAAACAAGATGAAAATGTTTTAGAGATCTGCTGTACAACATTGTGCTTATACGTAACAATACTGTAACGCACACTAAAGGAGTTAAGAGAGTAGATCTCATTGTTATGTTTTCTTACCACAAAAAAGCCTTATGTATACTTGCAAAATCTTGCACAGTGTTTTCACAGAGGAAAATATGAACAGATGGCTGAACTCAGTGCCACCAAATTACTATAGCAAACTTGCATTCCCATGAAGGGCACAATCAGTTTTCAATTAATCAGCCTTCTCTGCTTATAGCAGCTCATGGAGAGCTGAAGTACAAGGGAAGCCTTAAAGGCAAATAATTAGCAGAGGAAGACCTCAAGAGGAAGATGTGGGAACAGCAGAATATACCACAGAAAGCAAAGTGTTATGGAGATAGGTTCAAATCTGAATGGTAGAGTTCTCAATTATTTCAATACATATAACAGCTAAGGAATTTGATACTGTACATGCTGTGTCAAATATCATGTCAGTGGGAAATGAACAAAACATTTTTAGCAGCCAATTCAACACAATGAATCAGAACCAGACAAGATGCTTCCAAAAGGCTTCCTGAAAAAAAACAAAAACAAACAAAAATTCTATAATGACCTAATATTCAGAACATGTCCAGAACTAGTTTTCATGAACTCAGGCCACTATTCTTTTTCTTTTTTTTTTTTTTTTTTTTTTGAGATGGGGTCTCACTCTTTTGCCCAGGCTGGAGTGATGTGATCTCAGCTCACTGCAACCTCTGCCTCCAGGGCTCAAGTGATCCTCCCACTTCACCTCCCAAGTAGCTGAGACTATAGGTATATGCCACCATCTCCGGCTAATTTTTGTATGTTTTGTAGAGATGGGGTTTCACCATGTTGCCCAGGCTGGTCCCAAGCTCCTGACTTCAAGTGATCCTCCTGCCTCGGCCTCCCACAGTGCTGGGATTACAGGCATGAGCCACTATACCTGGCCCACAATCCTAACATAAGACTTCATGTGAAGCCTTCTAGCTGTATGGAGGCAAAGTAAAATATTAAAAACATAAATATTAGAGGTACTAATTATAATCCTTACTATCTGAAGAAGGTAGTGACATCAATATTATTAAATAGTAGGTAACAATTTAGATTTTGTTTTGGTCTACTATATTCCTTTCTCAGTATTTTTCCTTATTATTTTTGCCAATATTAGAGTTAAATTTGCATTTCTTACAGACAAAAGAACTAGATGGTGGAGAGTACTGTATTTACTACCCAATTTAAACAAAAACATTCTCAAGTCTGACCATATAACTTTGAAAAGAAAAGTGAAACATGTATAGATAGACAGATGCAAAGAAAGGAAAGATTCTTGAATGTTTGAACTCTATTAGTATTTCTATTCTTATCCTTTTCAACTATATAAACTATAGTTTTCAGGCCACTACTGAGTCAAATAAAGAGAATTTCCATGAACAGACGATTCATGACTTTCTATTTAGTCACCACATACACAATTTATGCACGTGAATTGAGTACCAACCTCATCTGAATCCAGAAGGGCTGGAAGTGCTCTGCAGAGAGACAGAAATACTAAATTGAACAATGTAAAATAAAGCCATAAATGGTTCATAAAAGACACTGGAATAACGCAATTAAAAGCTTTATAATTATCTAAGATTTGCGTTTTATTAATGGCCCTTTTAGGGAAAATAAACAGCAAATACAATAAGCAACAGTTACAGAAACTGTATAGAAAAAAACATATTTTGCAATGCGACAGGACCAATGTTTCATTAAAATTATAGCCCTGGAAAGGAACTAAAAATTTCAAAAGGAGTATCCTATTCATTTTAAGATCTACTACATAGCTAAATCTTTCTAAGCAGAAATGTCATCTGAATGAATAAACCCAATTAATTTTGTTTACAGATTATTCCTATCTTTTAATTATTTTTCAGTATCTTGTATTTTCATGAGTCTAACTTGCTCATTTAAAATAATAACAAAGTAGTACTAACTTCGAAATAGGATTCTTGTGGTAATCGTTCAAAAACTTACACATCTGTCACAGAAGAAGGAACGTTCTCTTCTACCCACTTCAAATCATCTTCCTGCTGGGAACATACAAATACCACTCATTACTAAAATGCACCACATAATACATCTCAAGTAAGGACATAAAGATCTTAAATCTTGTCTTTCATATAATTCTGTAGTCGTACATTCACAAATAGGACTGCTGACAGAAAAGTCAAATATTTTAATTTTTAAAAACATTTTTAAAAATCCCTTTGACCAACATCTCCCCAGTTCTCCCACAGCCCCTGGTAACCACCACTCAACTCTCTGCTTCTAGGAATTCAACTTTTTTAGATTCGACGGAAGTGAAATCATGTGGTATTTGTCTTTCTGTGCCTGGCTTACTTTGCTTAACACAGTATCTTCCAGGATTCTTCACGCTGCTGCAAATGACAAGATTTCCTTCTCTTCTGAATCTAAATAGTATTCCATTGTATATCAAAATGCACATTTTCCTTATCCATTCATCTACTGATGGACATGCAGGTTGATTCTGTATCTTGGCTACTGTGATTAATGCTGCAATGAACATGACACTGCAAGTATCTCTTTAACATACTGATTTAATTTCCTTTAGGTATATACCCAGTGATATGAATGCTGGATCATAAGGCAGTTCTATTTTTAATTTTGAGGAACCTCCATACTATTTTCCATAATGGCTATACTAACTCACATTCCTATCAACAGTGTACAAGGGTTCCCTTTGTTCCATGTCCTTGCCAACACTTGTTATTTCTTCATTTTGATAAATGCCATTCAAACAGGTGTGAGGTGTTATCTCATTGTGGTTTTCATTTGCATTTCCCTGAGGATTAGTAATGATAAAAATTTTTTCATATACTTGTTGGCCATTTGTAGGTCTTATGTTAAGAAATGTATATTCAGGTCCATTGCCCATTTTTAAACTGGGCTATTCGTTTTCTTGCTACTGAGTTCCTTATATAAATTGGATATTAACCCCTTAACAGATGCAATGTTTGCAAATGTTTTCTCCCATTCTGTAGGTTGTCTTTTCACTTTGTTAATTGTTTCCTTTGCTGGGCAGAAGCTTTATAGTTTGATGTACTCTCACTTCTCTATTTTTGCTTTGTTCCCTGTGCTTTTGGGGTCATATACAAAAAAAAAATCATTGCCAAGACCAATGTCACAGAATTTTCCTCCTGTTTTCTTCTAGTAGTTCTACTGAGGGTTGGAAGATGGGACAAAGAACAAAGACGAATGGAAAAGTCATACTTACTGCTTTGTTAACTTTACTATTTCCATTGGGTTCTTGTTTGGTACTTCTCATTTTCATTCCTTCTGTAGAAGAAAATAAATATACACTGTTTAACTTTGTGAACAGACCAACTATGTCGGCAAAATGGATTCAGAACTTTTTCTTTTTTTAAATTAAAAGCCCCAAAGTTACTTATCATAGTTTTATTTTAAGCTTCCTAATACTTGTGAAGTATACAACAGATGTTTCTCCATCTTTACAGGTAAGCTGGGAAATTCAAAGCAAAATTTTTAGCTCACTTCTAGCAAGTAAAATGGATACTTAATGTGCACTTACTTACTGAATTTACCATGCCTTCATCTTAAGATTCACACCCTTATTTTCTTAACCCTAACTTCATCCCATACCAAATACAGGAACAACACAGTTATAAAATAATAAATAATGTACTTATAGAAAAATAATATTTAAAGTACTAATAAGAGGTGAATTTTATTATTACCAAAGCTTTCTTTCAGCATAGGCTCCTTTTGTTCATCCTCCTCCTCTTCCTCAGACAATGGTGAAAAGGCAAACCTAACAGAACCAAAGTGAACAGAAGGAAAAAATTAGAAAACTTCAAAAACTGCTATACCAGTTGCATTTTACAAAACTAATTATTGAAACTGCAATTATAGTAATTCATTAAATCAGTTTAATAATAAAATTTCTTCCCCTTCAGAAAGCTCTTAATTGCCTATATTAGCAAAGGAGAAGCAGGACAGTATTGTATTTATGAGTGCAGGCTCAGCTGAATACTACCTGTGACATCAGACTAGTTACTTAATCTCTCTGTACCCAGTTTCCTCATCTGTAAATAAGGGGATAGTAGAACATTACTCATAGGGGTGTTGTGTAAAAGTAAGTCATTACAAATAAAGTGCTTAGAACAATACCTGTCACATTTAGCAGACAGTCAACAAATGTTCATTCATAAGGATATGTATCAAATAGAGTTAAGTAAATTCTCATCTAATTTAAAATCGCAGCCTTCAAATTGGGAGTTAAGAGAAGGGAGGCCTATTCCAGGTAATTTAAAATTTCAGTTTACAAGTGGGAAGCTCAGAAGATGAAGGTCTGATCTGGTATATCTCAGATGCCTTTCCTTAACAACTTCCAAGAGATTCAGCAAAGCAGCTCCCAGACATGTAATTCCTAGAATGCTTTAGCTTTTATTTATTTTTTTTATTTATTTTTTATTTTTTTTGAGACGGAGTCTCGCTCTGTCGCTCAGGTTGGAGTGCAGTGGTGTGATCTCGCCTCACTCCAAGCTCTGCCTCCTGGGTTCACGCCATTCCCCTGCCTCAGCCTCCCGAGTAGCTGGGACTACAGGCGCCTGCCACCACGCCTGGCTAATTTTTTTGTATTTTTAGTAGAGACGGGGTTTCACCGTGTTAGCCAGGATGGTCTCGATCTCCTGACCTCATGATCTGCCCGCCTCAGCCTCCGAAAGTGCTGGGATTACAGGCGTGAGCCACCACGCCCGGCCGAATGCTTTAGCTTTGACCTCACTCTATACTTCCCATTTTATTGTTACCTACTATTTTCATTCTACCTTGCTTTTAAAACTCTCTTTCATGATAAAAATTCTTAATGAACTAGGAACAGAAGGGAACATCTATAACTTGTTAACGGGTAACAAATTCCATGGTAAATATCATAGTTGATGATATCAGAGAAGCATTTAATGTCAGAGTAAGATGAGAGGGCCCACTGTCATTGACTCTATTCAGTATTATACAGGAGGGCTTAGCCAAGCTAATAATATAAGAATCAAAATTGAGGCAGGAAGATTATTTGGCAAAAAAGGAACATGTAATGATTACTTTAGACAAAAATCTATCTGAAAAGAAAATGTGGAAATTATCAAAACTAACAACATAACAGGAGGGTTGCTGGGAATGATATACATTAAACAAGCAAGCCGGGCATGGTGGCTCATGCCTGTAATCCCAGCACTTTGGGAGGCCGAGGAGGACGGATCACTTGAGGTCAGGAGTTTGAGACCAGCCTGGCTTACAAGGTGAATCCCCGTCTCTACTAAAAGTACAAAAATTAGCTGGGCATGGTGGTGGGTGCCTGTAATCCCAGCTACTCAGGAGGCTGAACCAGGAGAATCCCTTGACCCTGGGGAACAGAAGTTGCAGTGAGCCAAGATTGCACCACTGCACTCCAGCCTAGGCAACACAGCGAGACTCCATCAAGAAAAGAAAGGAGAGACAGAGAGAGAGAGAGAGACAGAGAGAGAGAGAAAAAGGCAACAGCATTCCTACATATTTGGAAAAGCTGTATATATTTTTAAAGGTTGCATTCGTAAGAGCCACAAAAATTTAAATCAGAAATTACAAAACATAATTCAAAGACTAAAAAATGGAGAGATGCCATAGTCAAGGAATTATCAAAAATACATATATAATCTCCCTAATTTATTAATTCAATTAAGTTCCAATCAAAATCGTAATAGGTTTTCCTAGAATTAAGCAATCTAAAATTTTTATTAAAAAACAAAAGCTGGGTGTAGTGACACGTACCAGTAGTCTCAGCTACTGAGGAGGCTGAGGTAGGAGGATCCCTTGAGCCCAGAAGTTTGAGTCTAGCCTAGGCAACATAGCAAGACTCCATCTAAAATAAAAAAATTTTAAAAATAAAGGGCAAAAATTCAACACCAAAGGCTTTTTAAAAAATTTTTTGAGACAGGGTCTCGCTCTGTTGCCCAGGCTGGAGTGCAGTGGTATGACAATGGCTCACTGCAGCGTCGACATCCCAGGTTTAAGTGATCCTCCCACCTCAGCCTCCCAAGTAGCTGGGATTACAGGCACGCATTACCATGCCCAGCTAACCTAAAACAACTTTTTTTGTAGAAACAGGATCTTGCTATATTGCCAGGGCTGGTCTCAAACTCCTGGGCTCAAGCAATCCTCTCAGCCAGACCTCCCAAAGTGCTGGAATGACAGGTGTGAGCCATCACGCCTGGCCAAAGGCTTTTTTTTTTTTTTTTTTTTTTTTGAGAAAGAGTTTCACTCATTGCCCAGGCTGGAGTGCAATGGCACGATCTCGGCTCACTGCAACCTCTCCCTCCTGGGGTTCAAGCACTCCTGCCTCAGTCTCCCAAATAGCTGGGATTACAGGCATGTGCCATCACGCCCAACTAATTTGGTATTTTTAGTAGAGATGGGGTTTTTCTAGTTGGTCAGACTGGTCTCGAACTCCCGACCTCAGGTAATCTGTCTGCTTCAGCCTCCCAAAGTGCTGGGATTATAGGCATGAGCCACAGTGCCTGGCCCAAAGGCTATTTTTAAAAGAGCCAGGTAGTATGCGGCTGAGCCTGCACTTATATGATTACGGGTTCAGGCCCTCCAGATACCACGGTTTATCAGAAGCCTAGGGTAATTCAGACAGTGTGCTACTGATGCAGGACCAGAACAGAAGAGAGTAGAGAGCCTAGAATCAAGTAATTCTTGGTGGATGAACATCTTGCTTGTGATTTTTTTTTTTTTTTTTTTTTTGGAGACGGAGTTTCGCTCGTTGCCCAGGCTGGAGTGCAATGGCGCGATCTCAGCTCGCTGCAACCTCCGCCTACCGGGTTCAAACGATTCTGCTGTCTCAGCCTCCCAAGCTGGGATGACAGGCGCCTGCCACCACACCTGGCTAATTTTTGTTATTTTTAGTAGAGATGAGGTTTCATCATGTTGGTCCGGCTGGTCTTGAACTCCTGACCTCAGGTTATCCACCCGCCTTAGCCTCCCAAAGTGCTGGGATTAGAGGCATGAGCCATCGCGCCCAGCCTGATTGTGAAATTTTTAAAAAGTCATTAGAGAATAATTTTTTGACCTCACCTTAGGCTAGATAAGAATTTGTCAAAATAAGATGCAAAATGTACAATCCTTGAAGAGAAAAACTACTCCATATTTCTGAGATTTTGTATGATTAAAAACAGCATAAAAAAATCAAAAGATATATTAACTGGCAGAAAATATATGCAATACTTAGAACAAACAAAATATTGGCATACAAAATATATTAGAAATTCCTACAAATTGGGCCTGGTATGGTGGCTCACGCCTGTAATCCCAGCATTTTGGGAGGCCAAGGCAGGCGGATCGCTTGAGCTCAGGAGTTTGTAACAAGCCTGGGCAACATGGCAAAACCCCATCTCTACAAAAAATACAAAGATTAGCCCAGTGTGGTGGAGCACACCTGTGGTCCCAGCTACTCAGGAGGCTGAGGTGGGAGGATCATTTGAGCCCAGGAGGTGGAGGTTGTAGTGAGCCAAGGTTGCTCCATTACACTCCAGCCTTGGCTTCAGAACGAAACCCCATCTCAAAATAAATAAATTCCTACGGATCAATACATAAGTGACTGTTACAGTCTGAATGTCTGTCCCCTCCAAAACTCATGTTGAAACCTAATTCCCAGTGTGACAGGGTTGGGAGTTGGGCCTGATGGAAGGCGTTTAGGTCATGAGGGCTCCACCCTCATGAATGAATTAATGCTGTTACATAAAGGGTTTTCTGGAGTGGGCTCTCCCTTTTGCCCTTCCACCTTCTGTCATGTGACGACCCAGTAAGAAGGCCCTCACCAGATGCTGACACTGCGAGCCAACAAATTTCTGTTCATTATAAACAGTCTGTGGTATTTTGTTATAGCAGCTGAAAATGGACAGAGACGATCAATAAGCCAATAAAAAATAAGCTAAAGATCCAACCTTAAATACAAAAAGTAACAATATTAATTCTCATCCACCAAATCTGCAAAAATTAAATAAAATGATGGGACATAAAACAAGTGAAGAAGAAAAAACCTCTCTCATACCATTGTTGTTAAATATGCAATTTCTTTCAGGTTTCTTTTGGGAACGTAATCTGGAAATACTTTAAAAATTACAAACACACATATCCTTCAACCTAGCAAATCCAAGCCCACTCATTAAATATTTCTTGAGCATGTGCCAGTGTGTAGTGAGAAATTAACCTTCATTGACTAATGTGAGGTGATCCCTACACCCATAAAATGTCCTGTCTTTATTTGCCTGGGGACTTTGCCTGACAGTGTAACAGTATGGTTTATGATAGGGGCTTTGGGCCATGCCATATCAGCTCTGACATCCAGAGGAAATGGTATTAGCCTGACTGCCAGGAGGGGTTGGAAACTAAAAGTCAGCAACAGAGACAGTATGTGATTGAGCCCCAGTAAAAACTCTGGACATTGAAAGCTCAAATGAGTTTCCCACATTGGTAATAGTCTGTGCATACTGTCACATATTTGGCTGGGAGGAGGTAACACCGTCCAATAAAAATCTTGAGTGCTGAACATTAATGGGCTTTCCTGGACAGAAACAATGTATTACTACATTTTTGTTGCTGGGGAAAAGAACTGACTTGATGTACTTCCTCAGAAGAGAGACAGAACACCAGGAAAGAAAATACAGATTTCCCCAGACTCTACCTGCTATCACCATTTTGTTGTAATACACCTTAACTGTGAGTATAACTGTACGCTGCATCCCATGAGGCCTTCTAGTAAATCACTGAACATTAGGATGGTCTTGAGGACCCTGACACACCTCAAACTGGAAATATCCCAAATGTCCATTAATAAGAGAATATGTTAATTTAACTGTACTACACATGTCCCATATTTATGCTATCCATGAAAATGAATGAGTTCAATTAAACCTGTTACACTGGAAGGAATCTCCACAATGTACTGTTACGAGAGTAATGGAAGATTCCATATGTGAACAGGGAAAAGACACATTATAATATGCAGTTAACACTGAAGTCACGAAGAAAGGGGGCAATGTTTTAAAAGAAAAGGGGGAAAAAAAGAAGAGGGAAGGTAACGCAAAAATTTTTTAATGACTGAGGAAGGGAAAATATTTAAATACAAATACAGCTAGTGAGTAACCAGTAGATCAACAGACGGATATAAAAGAAGGGTCTCCAGAATGTAAAAGTTCTTTCTCAATAGTGTGATTTCGTATCTCCTTTATTTTCTTTCATGACTTTATTCTGACTTTTTTCGATAAATACATATAAAGTGCATAGTTTGAAATGTCAGCAAGGCCATTTTCATGGAGTAAAAGGATTTCACCTATTTTCTGTTTCAATCTTTCATTGGGTCTGGTTATAAAATTAGTCGTTTATACCATGTTACCCTTTTCCTTCTTTGGAGGTATGGCCGTTTAATATAAGCTCTTAACCATCTAAATGCAAATGAGGGGGGAAAAAAGGCATAATCACAAAATAAAGCCAGGCAGTTCCTAAATGACTGAAATTTGCCTATCATTGGACAAATCAGATTTACATATAGATTTTTAATTTCAAAGTTGGTTATGTACGTTTTAATTTTACCCTTTCTATCATTACAAAGTGAGCTGGGCTGCTGGTTACAGAAATTTTCTTTCCTTCTAGACACTAGACAGGAGAGACTCAGTATACGTGACACAATTATATCTTTTGTTTTCTTTGAGACAGAGTCTCACTCTGTCACCCAGGCTGGAGTGCAGTGGCGCCATCTCGCCTCACTGCAACCTCCGCCTCCGGGTTCAAGCAATTCTTGTGCCTCAGCCTCCCGAGTAGCTGGGATTAGAGGTGTGCACTGCCATGCTCGGTTAATTTTTGTATTTTTAGTAGAGGTGGGGTTTTGCCGTGTTGGCCGAGCTGGTCTCAAACTCCTGGATTCATGTGATCTGCCCACCTTGGCCTCCCAAAGTGCTGGGATTACAGGCATGAGCCACCGTGCCTGGCTGACACAGTAGATTACATATCTATCCTCCCTTGTTTACTATACAAATACTTACAGGCATACTTGGTTTTATGGTGCTTCATTTTACTGTGCTTCCCAGATTTTGCGGCAACCCTATGTCAAGGAAGTCTATTGGTACCATTTTCCAACAGCAATGTGCTCACTTTGTGTGTCAGCATTTTTTTTTTAGAGGGAGTCTCGCTCTGTCACCTATGCTGTGCAGTGGCATGATCTCGGCTCACTGCAACCTCTGCCTCCCAGGTTTAAGCAATTCTCCTGCCTCAGTTGCCCAAGTAGCTGGGATTACAGGCGTCCACCTCTACACTCAGCTAATTTTTGTATTTTTAGTAGAGACAGGGTTCCGCCACGGTGGTCAGGCTGCTCTCGAACTCCTGACCTCAGGTGATTCGACTGCCTTGGCCTCCCAAAGTGCTGGAATTACAGGCGTGAGCCACCACGCCCAGCCCCTGTGTCGGTATTTTTTTTTTTTTTAGCAATGAAGTGTTTTTAAATTAACGTGCATACATTTTTTAGACATAATGCTATTGCACACATAGTAGACCACAGAATAGTGTAAATATAACTTTGATATGCACTGGAAAAAACAAAATATGTATGTAACTCAATATCTGCTTTATCGTGATGGTCTGAAACCAAACTTGCAATTTATTTCCATAGTATGCCTGTGTATTTATCACAAAATGTCAGAGCTGAAAGGAACTTCATGTTGCTGGGTTTAATTCCCTCTCAGTATATAGAAAGGAAACTAAGGCCAGAGAGGTGGAGAGGCCGCATGCCAAAAATCATGAAGGTAAGAGGAGAGCTGAGATAGGAACCCAGTTCTTCTGATTCCAGGCCCAGTGTTCCTTCCACTGTATGACACAGCCCTGATACTGTCCCCCAATGCACCACCCCTAATTGATGACATGGTCATCTCATGTTAGCAGAATAAACAGAAGAGTCCAAGAACCTCTGGTTGTTTGCAGATGGTCGCCAGAGAACCATGATGACAAAGAGGATCATGGAGAACAGCAAGCGCCAGATGGCATCGTCTACCCACAGCTCCCGCCAGTCCTACAATACGGGGGAGAAGTACATCATTTATACATGTTATCTTAACCCCTTGTTCATAAAGCCTTTGGCATAGAACAAAAATCACTTATTTGTTCATTCAAGTTATGTTTACTAAGAGCCTGCTACGTGCTTAGTACTGTGGTAAGTGTGGGGAAACAAAGTGAATGAATGTAGTTTTTGCCCTTGTAGTGCTTACTGTTGTTAAAGAAAATGCATCAATGGAACAGAGTATTTGTCAAAGCTTCATCATCCCTCCGAGAAGCCTTTAAGAAAGGGTTTTATACAGGGTTAAGAGAAAGTTACCTTATACAGTGTAAGAGAAAGTTACATTAGGTTGGTATACTTTATAATTTTCATTTTCATTATTTATTTAATAAAATAAGAGCCTTAGCTGCTTCTAAAGAAATCCTACTGTCACAGTCTTTGAGCTCAGATCTTAAGGACGTGGCTTCTATTCAGATTAGTATTATTTACACATATGGTACTTAATATTTAGTGCTCTGGACTTCTTAAGATTTTTAGTTAAAGTAAGACTGGGTTATAGCACACTGTAGTTATAACTTACAAAATTCTCTCCCAAAACTGGGAGAATACAGTCAGAAACAACAAACAAAAAACTATCTACTATACCAAGCACCACGATAGTACAGAATACTTAGGAGGAGGGAAGTATCACAACCCTCAGAGTAGAGACCTAGCTCTAATTTTTTATAAGGTATATAACAGAAGAACCTTACCACTGTCATCAACATCATCAGTTGTTTATAAGACAGTACACTATTCATAAATGTGCTTATAACTCACCGACTGACATGTCACTATTCTGAACTTCATGGTTGTCCAGATGATAAACACAATGGATGCTAATAGTAAATGAAAAACCAGGTCAGAGTATGAATGCTGGTTTACATCCCCAATTACATTCCCCCATTTCCGGTTAAGTGGAATCCCACACACCCCAAACCCCCAAATACATCACAATTCTACCAGTTATTTTAACAAGTGTATTCAATACAAATGTACTGTATACCTGCTATCAGCAAGGCTCATGATACATACTCTGGCCAATGCTTTCTGTATTTAAAGGATAATTTGGTAATAATTTTATTTGCCATCTGGCTACATCAGTAACCATTGTGGTTGGAAAATAAGGTATTGGAAATATAGCTCTTTCCAGCATTATCAATATAATTTTTTTCCCTTTTATCCTTAGTATAGTAATGCTAATTTTTCTTTGGCTGGTCAGATGAAAAAAAAATGGCTGATAAAACGACTGTAACACAAACAGAAGAGCTAGTTCCAATCATAAATCAGACCTCACTATTCCTGGTACAAGGGTCAGGAGGTAGGCAAATTAGCCTAGTTTGGTTACAGTCCACCTAATATCAATTTTTTACATATGCTTGCTGACATATGTAAAAGCACTGTAATAGCAATGTACTCTAATCTAAAATTCTACAACTATTTAATAAAACTAAACAAACATGTGGTAATGTCTTCTAAAAGGAGCACTCTCTGGCACTTAAGCTAACTAACCTCAAGAAAAAGAATGCCTCAAGAAAGAATGCAAATAGAAGAGGGATAAATGACGAGCTGAAATATGAGGTTGATTTCCAGCTACTGTACATAAAATAAATGGTTCTCAACTTTTTAAAAACCATAGATCTTTCTGAGAATTTGACAAGAGCTAAGAACCCTTTTCCAAGTGAAATATACAAAACTTTCTATGCCCACCATGGCCTTTCAGGTTAAGAATCTCCATTCTAAACAGATCACATTTGAACTCCAAGAAGAAAGTCCCAGACTTACCTGCCACTGCCAAAATAAGCGTGTTGGTGAAATGCCGATACAAAGAGAGTTTTACAATGTTCCTCCGAAGTTTTAATAGCTTCATCGTTTGAGTCAGGCTAATAAATATGTGTTTGCAGGTCAAGGAATTCAACATTCAGAAAAAACCGTAAGCTAGCCAATTAGTTTTCAGGTTTCTTTGAGGATCTCGGGTCATGCTAATAAACTTATAGATCTCTCAGAGGCCTTGTAGCTCTCTTATTCTCACTTAATCTCACAAACCCCTCAAGATTAATAAGTAAGTCATCATTTTATTTTCTTTTCCTTTTTTTTGTGAGGCAAGGTCTAGCCCAGGCTAGAGTGTAGTGGCACAATCACGGCTCACTGCAGCCTTGACCACTGAGGCTCAAGCGATCCTCCCACCTCAGCCTCCCAAGCAGCTGGGACTACAGGCATGTGCCACCATGCCTGGCTAATTTTTCAATTTTTTTGTAGAGATAAGGTCTCGCTATGTTGCTCAGGCTGGTCTTAAACTCCTGACCTCAACTGATCCTCCTGCCTTGGCCTCCCAAAGCACTGGCATTACAGGCACGAGCCACCATACTTGGCCGAAAGTCATCGTTTTCAATGAGACATTAAAGAGAAGACAGAACAGGATAAAGTAAGAATGTACAAAATCACAAGAGGAAAAAGTATAAAAAAGAGAAAGGAAGAGGCTTTCTAGAGCAACAAAAAAAGACAGAAAATAAATAGAGAAACGGTAGAAGATAAAGTGAACATGAGTAACAGGCAAGGGACAAAGAGTTAACATCATCTTCTCTCTCCCTTTAAGGTGGGTAGCTCTGTTCTCATCTGTCCAGCAAATCTAGTTGAGGGTCATAATTATACTCGTGCCTATAATCTCCCAGAGATCTACACTCAGTTCCCTCATGCCATCTTAAGGAACCTGCCATCAGTTGTCTGCACTATCCTGAATTAAGATGACCTTACAGTTGGTTGAGAAGCTCATACGGTTTTCTTCCAAAAGCAATGACTCTCCATTTTCAGAACATTATTCTCAAGTGGAAGTTGCCAGAGAAAAACAGGAGGGGAATTGGTGCCTACTAAAAATGGTATCTGCTCTCACGTTCAATGTTCTTTTCTTTTCGAGAAAGGGTCTCACTCTGTCACTCAGGCTGGAGTGCAGCGGTGCGATCTCAGCTCACTGCAACCTCCGCTTCCAGGGCTCAAGCAATTCTCCTGCCTCAGCCTCCCAAGCAGCTGGGACTACAGGCGCAAGCCACCAAGCCTGATGAATTTTTGTATTTTTTGTAGAGATAGGGCTTTGCCATGTTGCCCAGGCTGGTCTCAAACTCCTGAGCTTAAGGCAATCTCCCCATCTCAGCCGCCCAAAGTGCTGGGATTACAGGCATGAGCCACTGCACCTGGCTCAATTTTCAGAATGAGAAGCAGATACAAAAATAAGGGATTTGGCACTTGCTCTGCCCTTACAGAGCCTTAGCTGTTACCTAGTCATTGGGTTATCTTACTATACAATCCATTCCTACCTCCCTCTTCTCTCAATGCTTGCAGAGGTTCACAAAACACTTGGAAAGATACTAATCTAGAAAAGCTTTGGCTATTTAGACCGAGGACACTTTAACTGAAAACTCATACCGCAACCCACTCAAATTCACAAAACAATTTTGTTTACATTCAGTTTTTCAACAGTCACAATCTATCAGGTCAGTAATAATGAAAACTGCTAAAAGGACCAAATATATAAAAACCAAAACAAATTCAATATAAGATAAAGTCCAAAAACTTGAATCCTTTAGCCATCAGGCCAAGCCCCTAATATATAAATTTAATTTTAAAGAGCAGGAGAAAAAGATTGCTCAAATAGAAGCTTGTTTGTTATCTGCTGGTTGACTCTGCCTGTAAATGAATCAATTATTTATTCTGAAGGGTGGAAATCTTCAAACAATTCCAAGCCAGCTTTTGAATGAGGCAAGAAAACACTCACTCCATAAGGGTTAAAACCTGCTGAACCTACACAGAGTTTCAGAAAAGTCAAAGCACCTTACATAGTTCCTGAAATCAAATTTAAGGATCAAAATCTTTTCATAAGTTTCAAAGCATTTAAGAATTGCTAGAGGCTAAAAGGCAGAGCAGGACCACCGCAGCCAGTGATTCTAACACTAAATGATTAGGTACACAAACAACAAGTGCAAAATCAAGATGAAATGCTCACTTAAAAGAAAAAAGCCAAAAGATTTTATCTTGAGCTCGGTCCACAGTCACCAATTTCCAATTTGATTTTTAAAATTAAAAAAATAAAAACAAAAAAAACTGCTTACCTGAACCCTCAGGTTGTTAAGACTTAGCATGCACTATTCCCCACGCTAAGGAGTAATCAACAAAACTGATAAAAACTCTTTGCAGAAAGATCAATGGAAACCCATCTCCAAGGGGAGAAAATGGACCTTCATCAAACAAGCCAATGAGAAGGATATCCACCAGCACAAGGCAGTGTCTAGGAAAGCCAAGGGGATAAAGGCCAAGGAAGCAAGATCAGTCTGGGCCTGCAGACAAAGAAAAAGAAGTGGTGAAAAACAGATGTCTAGAGAGGCACAGAGAAGAAACCACCACATGATTCTGCATTTACATAATCATTGGAATGTTTTTGCATTGAACTGAAAGAAAATAAAAAGAACATTTGACACCTAATCATTCTTCCCTTCTTATAAACCATCACGTAGAATATACAGCTATAAGCATTTCACATAAATTGTCATTTACAATCTCGAAACATACTGCTAACTACGAGTTTTTCATATATAAAGATCCATGTTAACAAGTGACCATATTTCAAAAAAGTTCTAATGTTTATAAGCCCCATCCTTAATCTATCATTTCCTATTATTGCAATTTTGGCTGCAAGTCTGAAAAGACTTGTCTCGTATTTAAAAAAAATTACTGCATCATATACAAAGAATTTTTAATTTCCAAAACTGTAATATTTTACAAATAAGAGCTCACCCCAAAATAAAATGTAACGCAATTATCTGTCTGAAAAACTACGCTGCATGTTTCCAGTTTATATAGAGTATGTTTTTTATATAACCCTAATTACCCAATCAACAGGCATTACTGAAAGGATATCCATAAAATAACACAGGCGTCAATTGCTGAGAGGGCCAGGTTTACTATCAGAGTCAAGGGATAAGAAAAATACTATAGCAACAGCAGAAGAAAGAAAATGAAATTGACAGAGGGTTAAAGTTGCTAAAAGTCTAAGAGAATTACACATAGAGGACAGTGTGATTTGAAAAGCAAATGTGCATCCACAAAGTGTCTGATTTAAGAGGCAATTTATTGCAAAACATATTGAGCCCAGTTTTCTTGTGAGCAAAGCCAAGTTTACAGTTTTTACGATATTGAATCTAATAGGTTGCTGTGGAGTCTTTTTTTTAAAAATAAGAAAATTAATTGAAATGGCCTAGAGAACCCTACACTTCTTCGTATTAATCCAGTGGTAACATAAATTTCTTTTCTTCTCTTTTTTAAGGAAGAGGTATCACTCTGTTGCTGGAGTATAATGGCATGATCATGGCTCACCACAGCCTGAACTCAATCAGTCCTTCCACCTCAGCCTCCCAAGTAGCCACGACTACAGGCGCCCACCACTACTCCCAGCCATAAATTTTTTTTATCACTTAGATGCTTTGGTTTCCTTCCCTGGCAAAGGGAATAATTATACAATTCTCAAAAATGGTGTGAAACTTCATTAGCTGCATTTTTTTTTTCTTTTTTTGAGACGGAGTCTTGCTCTGTTGCCCAGGCTGGAGTGCAGTGGCACGATCTCAGCTCACTGCAAGCTCCACCTCCCGGGTTCACACCATTCTCCTGCCTCAGCCTCCCAAGTAGCTGGGACTACAGGCACCTGCCACCACGCCCAGCTAATTTTTTGTATTTTTTTTTTTTTTTAGCAGAGACAGGGTTTCACCATGTTAGCCAGGATGGTCTTGATCTCCTGACCTCGTGATCCGCCCGCCTCGGCCTCCCAAAGTGCTGGGATTACAGGCATGATTACGCGCCCGGCCTCATTAGCTGCATTTTAAGGAAGTTTTTGAAACTGAAATGTTGACTAAGAAACAACAGTTACTTTAGATTAGATTAAGTAGTAAGTGTATGACTCCAAAGTCTGCCATTTACACAAGAACTTCAGTCTGGATTTCAGTCTGGATTCCATCGATTAGAAAAAGAAAAAAAAAATGCAAGTCTACTGCTTGGGAGGAGGAACTAAAACAATTAGCAATTTGGAGACAGGTGGAAAAGCATTCATTCCGGGCACACGCTAAATTTACAAAGCTCTAATAGATTAAAAAGAAAACATGAACTATACATATATTTTGAAAATCAGAGCCCAAAAGTGACTTAAAGCAAACAGAAAGAAGCCCACAGACATTTCCGATTCACACTGTCAAGATGTAAACAATATAATTGAACTGACCACAGAAAATGAGATTAAGCAGTACTAACCCCAGTAACTCTGAGGACCCCTTCCATGCCAGAGAACAAAAGATAGAGGGCTCCTGCTACTACAACCTTATGAAGAGTGACTCCAAGGCGTGGCCTAAAGAGGAAGCAAGGAGATATTTGAGTACATATGGGACAAATCCCGAAACAAGCTAAGTAACAGGAACTTGTGTTAATTAATATAGACCAACAATTTAAAGCAATAAATAATATACACTTCATTCACCTAAGAGAAAAAAACTAAGACCTTATGGTCTTAAAACAAGATAGGGAAAACTACAACTTAAGATCTCGTGTCTGGTTACCACATTTTTAAAAAACCTTTCCTCAGAAAGTTTTGAAATATATTCACAAGTAGTATAATGCACCCTTATAAACCCTTCACCGAGGCCCAACAACCACCAACCTATGGTCAGTTCTGTCCCATGCATACCCCATCCCCTTTCCACCCTTTCATATTCTCTTGATGCAAATCCTAGACAGTATATCTTTGATATATTTCAGTATGTGTTTTTAATAAATGAGGACTTTATTTTTCTTTGGTATTTCAATGGCTACAAAAGGGCCTTTCTTTTTTTCCCCTAAAGAAACAGGGTCTCACTCTATCACCCATGCTGAAGTGCAGTGGCCTAGTCACAGCTCACTGGAGCCGTGAACTCCTGGGCTCAAGCGACCCTCCCTCCTCAGCCTCCTGAGTAGCTGAGGACTACAGGCACGTCCCACTACACCAGGTTAATTTTTTTTTTTTTTTCGATGTTTTGTAGAGACAAGGTCTTACCATGTTGCCCAGACTGGTCTAGAACTCCTAGGCTCAAGCGATTCTCTTGCATTGGCCTCCCCAAGGGCTGGGATTACAGGCATGAGCCACTATGCCTGGCCCACAAAAGAAACTTTTAAAAAACATCACCAAAATACCACCATCAAATCTAAAAATTCTAACGATTCCTTAATATAATCAAATATCCTAATGCGGTTCATTAAATAGTATATTTGCAAGCTCGAAATGTAATATATGAAAAGTCTTCTGAGCAACTTCTGTTTGAAGGAGAAAAAGTCTTAGATCCTTGAGATTCAAAATCCTACACAACCAGAATCCACATGTTAACAAAATCCTTAGGTAATTCCTTGGTGTAGTGTAGTTTAAGATGCGCTGCCTTAAATCATGTCTGCATAGGCCTTACCAATATTTGTTCTTATATTTTTTGTTATACATTGGGGAAAACTCCATATGAGCAGGGAGTTTTCTCCCCATTCATCTTGGAAACCTAGAATACTTCCTGGAATATAAGAGGCACTCAAATAATTGTTAAATAAAAAAGTTTTAAGAATTAAAATTCCCCGTATCTCTAATCCCATTTAAAGCAAAACTCCTTTAATTGAATAAACAAACTTAAAACAACGAACCTTAATCCTACTTAAAGCACTATAAAGTGATGCTATAGCATTACTTAATCTCACTTAAAGCAAAATTCCTTTAAATAATTGTCTATATTATTCTAATTATTATTATTCTAATTCCTCTCCTCCTATTCTCTCTGGAACTCTCCCCAATTAGGCTTTTGTCCCTATCACTTCACCAAAACTATCACTATGACCCTCCATATAGGTAAACTCAATGGCCAATTCTCACTTGACCTATCAGGATCTCTTGACACAATCACTTCCTCCTTGAAACACATTCTTCAGTTTTCTACCCACCTCACTGGTCTCTCCTCAATTTCTTCTGCTAACTACTTCATCTTACAGACTTCTAAATAATATTAAATATTCAAGGGCCCAGCCCTTGGACCTCTTCTCTATATATACTCACTTCCTTGGTGACCAAATCCAGTCTCATGACTTCATTTATTTATTTATTTAACTTTGGAGATGGAGTCTCGTTCTGTTACCCAGGCTAGAGTGCAGTGGCATGATCTTGGCTCACTGCAATCTCCACCTCCAGGGTTCAAGCGATTCTCTTGCCTCAACCTCCCAAGTAGCTGGGACTACAGGCGCATGCCACCACACCCGGCTAATTTTTTGTATTTTAGTAGACGCAGGGTTTCACTGTGTTGTCCAGGCTGGTCTTGAACTCCTGACCTCAGGCAATCTGCCCGCCTTGCCCTCCCAAAGTGTGAAGATTACGGCATGAGCCACCGCGCCTGGCCCTCATGACTTTAAATAATATCTTTACCTTCATGACTCCCAAACTTTTATCTCTGCCCCAACCTCTCCCCTTTGTTTCCCCTACTTAGTTATCTAATTCAACTCCAATCTTGCCCCTGCTCCACACTTATTTCACCTAAGGTCTTCCTGAACTCAGTAAATCTTCAATTCCATCCTGTCATTTTATCAGATCAAAACAGTTGGCATCATCCTTAATTCCTCTTCTCTTTCATATCACACACCTGATCCATCAGCAAATTCCACTGGTTCCACCTTCAAAATATATATAGAATCTGATCTCAATTAAGCATCTCTTCCCTTGGGTATACATACAGCTCCCTCACCTCCTTGAAGTCTCTGCTTAATAAATGTCATTAAGTGAAGCCCTCCTTGATCACCCTATATACAACTGCAAGCTCTAGCTCCTGTATTACCTGCTCCACTGCACTTTCCACAGACATATTAAAATATTTTACTCACTTAAATTTTGTCTTTGTCCCCTCCCTCCACAAATGTAAGCTCAAAATCTTCTGTTTACTTGCTATGTCCCCAGGGCCTAGAACAATGTCTCGAAGAATGCCTATAGAAGACACTCAATAAAAATAAAATTTTTTGGATAGAAAAATATTTTCAGACAGTTACAGCAAGAATGCGTTTCCCATAAAAAATCTAATTTGCAAAAAATATTTTGGAAGTATGGAAATATATTTGGAAGTATGGAATACATTTGGATTTGGAAGTATGGAATATATTTGGAAGTATGGAAAATGAAACACATTTTCCCAACATTTACAATGCTACAAAATTTCAGATACCTTTCTTGTTTCAGAATTATTTCTTTTATCAACTATTTCAGAATTACTACATCGGGAACACGCAATACTGTTTAAATTTAATCAGCATTTTAATTTGCTCTTCCATACAGGAAGTTAATACTTACTTGACGATGCCATATCCCAGACTGACTATGATGACCAGGGTTCGAGCCAGTGAGCGTTTCACTGCTGAAAGCAGCTCTGCAAGGATCAAAGCACCTTGGACTATGAAAGAGAAGGGGAGAAATGGCACCATAATCTAGGTTTGGCAACAGGCCAGATGCCAATACTAGACTGCTGCTTTCTACACTCTTCAGAATAAGCATTGATATTAGTCCTGCTAAAATAGAATACCTCTTCCGCAGTTTTTACAGTATACAAGCTGATGCCACTCACAATCTTACTCATGTCTATGTATGGCAATCTGGGTGTGCTCAACTCAGCTCCCTCCCCCACCTGCCCCCAAATTCACTAAAACCCTAATAGAATACCTCACCCTATATGGACAGTTTGTGGCATCAAGACAATTTCCCCCATTTTTAAAAACTGTGAAATACAGCTACACATAGAAAAGCACAAAACACACTCGTGTACACACTTGTTGGCATGTATAGTTTAACTTTTTTCAGATCTATTTTCAAGACCTTTCAAAGACCAGGGAAAATCTTATCAGTTTGTCTCACAATAATAATTATGACTAAATTAAATGGTCTGACAAGAAAAAACTGAAGCAATCACAAAAAACTACAGTATAAAACAACTTCTGTCATTACCGGTTCACCTTACTAAACCGTAAGCACTCTCCTATTTTCTTGATATGACTATATTTTATCAGTTAGATGCACTTTCCCACCACATTTTGAGGTTTTCTAAATCAAGGTGTGTCTTACAATCAGTGACATTTTACAATTAAATTCACAGGTTTACTTTCTTTCTTAGATGTATAATGGTGCCTTAGAAATCAACGGAAATTGAGATTTGATGTTAATAATCATTTCCAAAATGGCCACTACTGTTGTGACTTTTGTGAGCATATTTCAGTAAAATTACTCTTACATCACTGAACTCTTAAGATTAAAAACAAAAGTCAGAATCATAGTGATTCTGCTTAAGATATTGTAATAATTAAGTAATTGAAAAGTTAAGCCTATGTAGTGACTGCTGACCTTAGGAATATTTTCACACATCTCACCTTCCAACCACTCAAACTGGCAAAGATTTTCTGGTTACTTACCAGATTCTCCTTTGTATCGGATATTCTGAAATTCTGCATAGAAGACAGCTTTCTCAAGCATTCCCAGGAAGATGACAGCACCAATCCAAAACTGAATTCTCAGGAGATCTCTCCAGTAGCAGGCAGACCATGCCAGCCACAGAACACCAAACAGGACATATACAATACACATCACCATGAAAAACTGTTATCAAATTGGGTAAAAGATAAAAAGGAGAATTAGGGCCAAGAGCCAAGTCTGTAGATTTAGAATCTATCTATCTATCTATCTATATATATATATATATTTTTTTTTTTTTAAGAGATGGGGATTTGCTAAGTTGCCTAGGATGGTCTTGAACTTCTGGACTCAAGCAATCCTCCATCTCTGCCTCCCAAAGTGTTGGGATTACAGGCATAAGCCACAGCGCCTGTCCTGAATCAATATACAGTCTTATAACAAGTTACAAAAACATATTCTACCTTCTAGTTAAGAAATAATTCTTCCTTTGGAGCTTAACACTAACTAATATGAAAGCATTATCTTGTCTTGAGCAGAGGAAGACTACGTATGAACTTGTCCTCAAGAGCGAATGCTCTCATATGTATATATGTATGTGTGTGTGTGTGTATATATATGTATGTATCACATATGTATACCATATAAAAGGTGCTCTCTATTATACACACACACATATATATGGTATATATAGAGAGCACTCAGCCTGCTCTCCTATCGTAAAAGAGCTTTTTCTGGTCAGGCGTGGTAATTCACACCTGTAATAGTGTTTTGGGAAGCTGAGGCAGGAGGATTGCTTTAGGTCATGAGTTCAAGGCCAGTCTAGGAAACATAGCAAGACTCTGTCCCTACAAAAAATAAAAATTAGGCCAGGCATGGTGGCTCACGCCTGCAATACCAGCAATTTGGGAGGCAGAGGTGGGCAGATTACTTGAGGTCAGGAGTTCAAGACCAACCTGGCCAAAACATGGTGAAACCCCATCTCTACTAAAAATACAAAAATTAGCCAGGCATGGTGGTGCACACCTGTAGTCCCAGCTACTCAGGAGGCTGAGGCAGGAGAATCGCTTGAACCCAGGAGGTGGAGGTTGCAGTGAGCCGAGATCGTGCCATTCCACTCCAGTCTGGGTGACAGAGTGAGACTACGTTTCAAGATAAAAAATAATAAAATAAAATAAAAATTAGCCAGGCATAGTGGCACACGTCTGTTGTCCTAGCTACTTGGGAGGCTAAGGTGGAGGGTAACTTCAGCCTGGAGTTTAAGGCTGCAGTGAGCCATTATCCATTATCATGCCACTGCACTCCAGCCTGGGACACAGAGTGAGACTCTCTTTCTTTTTTTTTTTTTTTAAAGAAGGAGCTATTTCAGCTCACGATCTAAAATTATATAGATGAAGACAACACTGAAGAAGAAAAATGGCATGATGATTAGGATACATCTAGAGGCAAGGAAACACAACAAAATAGGAAAACTATTAAAGGGAAAGGAAGAAGAGAATAATCATGAACAAAGAAAATTGAAAATATATTAAGGATATTCTGAGATACAGATGTATGCACACATACACACATACACACACAAAATGAAGAGAAGGGAGCTTCATCTTTTTGTTAATTTTTTGTTGTTGAGACAGTTTCACTCTGTCGCCCAGGCTGGAGTGCAGTGGCACGATCTCGGCTCACAGCAGCCTCTGTCTCCTGGGTTCAAGCAATTCTGCTTTAGCCTCCCGAGTAGCTGGGATTATACGTGCCTGCCACCATGCCCAGCTAATTTTTGTATTTTTAGTAGAGAAGGGGTTTCACCATGTTGGCCAGGCTGGTCTCAAACTCCCGACCTCAAGTGATCTGCCCGCCTCAGCTTCCCAAAATGTTGGGATTACAGGCATGAGCCAGGGCACCCAGCTTCATTTAGTTAATGTAAGTAGGATCAGAAACGATAGAGTTGTAGTAAAAAGTGCCCCCCTATGCATCCTAGAGAGAATGTGAGATGATCTTTGAGGTATTTCCACAGGTCACTGACCCCTTCATTATATGGATAAGAAAATGAGGCACACAAGGGTATACTGACTCTCTCAAAGTCCCAGTATAATAAGAAATAAATCCAGGACTACAAGCAACATTTTCTGAATTGCATAGGAACAATTAATCAAAAAGAATACTGCCACAAAACATGGGACAATCTTTGAACCCAAAACCATCCAATACTGAGGTTAAATAATATAAAGTCACTTACAATCATCAAGGGATAGTCTTCAAGTGTGAGGTATTCATAGGGACCCTTCACTTCAACAGTCACTGCCAAAACAGAGTCCTTAAAATTAATTTACAGGATGCAGAAATTAAACAAAAATATTGCCTAATATTTGTTTAATGAAATTAGTAAGAATTGCATTGGGTCATTTACTTTTAGGCACTTCAATCCTGGTCAATATTACATTATATTTGTACAGCACTTGGAAAGTCATTAAGTGTTCTCATAGTTCATGCTGTGTCCTGCACAGGCTTCCATGCCTCCACCATAGTCTGAAGTGGGAAGGCTCTTTTGTTTCCATACTCACATCTTAAAAAAGACTAGATTGAATATTTCCTCCACACAGCCTTCTCTGGCTGCCCATCTGGAACAACTCTACACATACTCTAAATTCTAAACATACTTCATATGTACTTTTCCTTACAACACATCAGTAAAATATGTCTTACAGGACTTCCTTTTTACATATTGCCATCTTCTTTGTTTTCTATCTTTCCTCACCTGTATTTTCCTATTGCTTTACTATTTTCTCATGGACTCCAATTTTCTTTTATTGCTACATTCATGTATCATTTTCAGAATGAAGGCATTGGAAAAAAACTTAAAAATTTAAATTAACTCACACAAAAAAATATACCATCCCTGATACAAGATTGAAATCTAGCTTCACAATCAGGTACCCTAGATGCTCACTCCAAAACAAAAATAACTCAAAAGTTCAGATGCTTCGAAGCAAAGCTCCATCCAATAAACACAGAATTGAACTTCCCCAAAACCTGCTAGTTAACATTTTTCAAAGAATTTGTTAATAACAAAGTGTTTAATGAGACAGAAAAAGTAACAGTAATAACATAAATCTGAAAGACATATTTGCCTTAGTAAAGCAAACATTGACTAATTTTAAGATTATCTGTAATTTAAAAAACTATTTCAAGATGGACAATTTTATTATTGTATTGATAAAACAATTTGGATAAATTCTAGGCATAATTAATAAATAAAAATCTGACTTGAGTGGTGATCATCCCTAGAGACAGACTAATAACTGTTCATTCAACAAAAATTCCTTACTAGCTTCTGATATACCATTATTTAAAGTAAACTACATCCAATACTTACATGAAAAAAAGAGCATTCCATAAGAGCAATTATAAAAATTTCAGAGCAGAACTATTATTAAATCTATACCTTCCTAATTCAATAAAAGAGTAAACAAAATAATTAGTACATACTTGGATCATATTCTTTGCTTACTCTATGCCTTGGTCAGCAAAATATAGCACATGGGCCAAATCTGGCCACCAGCTTTTTCTGTTAATAAAGTTTTATTGGAACACAGCCACATCCACTCATTTACATATTGTCTACAGCTGCCTCTGCATCACCTCGCAGAGTTGGGTAGTTATAATAGAGAAAATATTTACTACCTGACTCTTTAAGAAAAAAATCTGTTAGCCCCTGCTCTATGCTAAAATATACATTTACTAAGCACTTATTATTTGACAGGCCTATGGAAAACACAGCAGATAGAAACATGAGTAAGATGTTTTCTGCCATCAAATGGGTAACCACCTTGCAGGGGAGAGGGAGTTGAAAAGCTACATAGAGAACTATCCCTCTCAGCCAGACTAGAAGGATAAGTATGTATTTTCCAGAACAAAGTAAAAAGCCTTCTAGGTAGAGGAAATAACATGAACAAAACAGCTGTGAAAATGTGTGGTCTATTTAAAGAACAAATATAGTCTGAGACTGCACATAATACCATATAGTAGTAGTGTTTTGACATAAGGCAGCAAAAGGTAAACTGGAACAAGTTGTAAAGAGTTTTATAAACCTTGCTGCAAAATGTAGACATTTTATAGGCAATGGGGAGCCATTAAAGGTTTTGATGAAGGGAAGAAAAATGATAAAACTGTATTAGTGACGATGTACCTTCTCCATTCCAAAAAAAGACTGATACTTTTAAAATGAAAAAACAAGGCCAGGTGCAGTGGCTCACACCTGTAATCCCAGCACACTTCGAGGCCAAGGCGGGCAGATTACTTGAAGTCAGGAGTTCAAGACCAGCCTGGCCAACATGGTGAAACTAAAAATACAATCTACTAAATAAAAATCTAGTAGATTTAATAATTTAGCAGATAAATAATAATTTAGTAGGTTGTAAAAATACAATCTACTAAAAATACAAAAATTACCTAGGTGTGATGGTGCAGGCCTGTAATCCCAGCTACTTGGGAGGCTGAGGCAGCAGAATCGCTTGAACCCAGGAGGCAGAGGTTGCAGTGAGCCAAGATCACACCACTACACTCCAGCCTGGGTGACAGAGTGAGAATCTATCTCAAAAAAAAAAAAAGAAAAAGAAACAAAACAAAAAAGGAAATAAGCTCAAAAACAAGACAGACATTTCCAAGAATCAAAACAGAAACTCAGAACAGTGCACAAGGCTGACTCCATGATCATGTTGGGCTCTTGGGCCAAAAGCAGGCTATGGTAGTTGGAAGTGCTGTCCCTATGGGATCTATGGTAGTTGGAAGTACACTACCAATGTACTATGGTAGTATATGGGATCATTGAAGCTAGTAGGTTTCAAAGAAAAAGAAGAGGGACCAGAGCCAGGCTGGATGCATGAAGAAGCTGAAGTAGGGTGGAATACAGCTTCTCTTCCAACCTTTTCAAAGAAAGAAGGTTGAAAATGAATACTGGTAACTGTGCCTTGAGACTATAATCCATTAGAAAGTCATCGGCCTAAAGAGACAGGAGGATACACATGTATCAGTGAAGGGGAGAGGGGCAGGGAGAGAGGGAGAGGGAGGGAGGGAGGAAGAGAAAGAGAGAGAGAGAGAGACAGAGAGAATATGCGTGTGTGTGTCAAAACCAAGCAGTGGTAACCCAGAAGTTCAACAATGATTTAATGTTAGATCAGTTAATGTAATGTATGACATTAACTTATTAAATGAGAAAGCCCATATGATCATTTAAATCAGTACAATTAAACTATTTGATAAAGCTAAGTATTCATTCTCAACATTTTTTTAAAAAAGGAAACTATTCTCATTAAACTAGGAATAGAAAGGAACATCCTTAACCAAATGAAGAATATTTCAAAAGTTCTACAGTAAACATAGTACTTAATGGTGAAATATACCAATACAGCCAGTAAAGTCAGGAGCGAATTAACAGTGGCTGCCATCATTGTTTCTATTCCATATTCTGCTTAAGAAAGCAGGGTAGGAAAGGGCCGGGCACGGTGGCTCACCCCTGTAATCCCAGCCCTTTGGGAGGCCAAGGCAGGCGGATCATGAGGTCAGGAGATCGAGACCATCCTGGCTAACACAGTGAAACCCCATCTCCACTAAAAAATACAAAAAAATTAGCTGGGTGTGGTGGTGGGTGCCTGTAGTCCCAGCTACTGCGGAGGCTGAGGCAGAAGAATGGCATGAACCCAGGGGGCGGAGCTCGCAGTGAGCCGAGATTGCGCCACTGCACTCTAGCCTGGGCGACAGAGCGAGACTCCGTCTCAAAAAAAAAAATAACAAAAAAAAAAAAAAAAAAAAAAAAAAAGCAGGGGAGGAATGGAAATTGCAAAAATACAAAGAAGAAACAAAGCGGGAAACCACAGGAAACAGACCAGTTAGGAAGTTCTTGCAAATTCCAGGTAAAAGATGATGACTCTATGAACTAGGCAGCAACCTTGGAAAGGAGAACACTTAAATTCTTGAGACATTAAAAACTACCAATGTTAATTAATTTTTTTTTTTTGAGACGGAATTTCGTCTTGTTGCCCAGGCTGGAGTGGAATGGCGCGATCTCGGCTCACCAGAACCTCCATCTCCCGGGTTCAAGTGATTCTCCTGCCTCAGCCTCCTGAGTAGCTGGGATTACAGGCATGTGCCACCACACTGAGCTAATTTTGTATTTTTAGTAGAGACGGGGTTTCTCCATGTTGGTCATGCTGGTCTTAAACTCCTGACCTCATGTGATCTGCCTGCCTCAGCCTCCCAAAGTGCTGGGATTACAGGCATGAGCTACCACGCCCCGGCCAATGTTAATTAATTTAAAATTTCCTTATCTCTGGCTTGGTGACCAAGTTTTGACAATTCTAGTTCAGAATACTGAAAACATGTTAGTAACTAAAAATTTTAAAAGCAGGAGTGTCAAATGAAGGAAACAGAAATCTGATACCCATAATACCTAATAAAAAAGCATATGTAAAGTACATGAATGACATAACCAGATAATAACATAACCATTAAAAAAAAAACTGAACTTACTGGTAAAAAGATTACTCAGTGAATTTTCTTTTGATGATTCCTTTGAGGATGAAATGCCAATATGTACAATAAATATGTATGGTGCATCTTGCCAAGTTTGCAATGGTTCATGCATTGCCTAGAAAGGGAAAAGGGCATCACATCTGTAAATCTTAAGAATTAAGAGCACAAATTAATAATACAATATGCAAATTTTGCTCCAGAATGTGCCCAGAAATATGGTAAAGTCCTTCTCCTTCATTCATTGAAACATTAGGCACAACAAACCAAACAAGCCTAGTGCATAAAGTAGGCTAGATTATGAATTACTAAAAGGCAAGATACCATGTCTTATACACAAAAATCACATTTAACATATTTTTTTAATGAGGAAACCCCCAACTAAAATCACTAAATTTAATCTCTGTTTAAGCCATACTAGGATACTAGTTTGTGTTTTATGCAGACATTACAAAGGAATTTAAATAATTATGTAAATCACCTTAAACAAAAATTAATGATGGTATCAGTAAAATGAATTCTAATCACCAATTCCTGAATCTAATCCCTTTGTTCAACATGCTTCCCAAGAATATCAGAATTTCTGCTGACATGGTCTCACATTTGTATCAAAAATTTAACCTTGAGCTAGTCTATGTGGTAAGCAAGAGTCACTACCCCTCAAAGTCAAGGAAGACAAATTAACAGTCTCCAAGTCCTTGACTTTGAGGGGTAGTGACTCTTGCTTTTCACATAGACTAGAGTCTTCACAAACATAAGACTAAGATACAATGATAAAGATGAACACAGAAAATAACTGGCTTCTTCTTCCTTGGAATTGCAATTCACTACCATCTGGTCTTAAAAGGAGAAACGTTTATCCAGAAATCTCTGGGTAAGCTTCTATGATCTGTGAACCCCCCAAAATGAATAGCTGATTTTTTATGTTTATGCATTTTCCTGTGGAGCCATAGTTCTCCTCAAATGGTTAAAATATCCCACAACCAAGAAAAGGCTTAGTTCAAAAATTATATTCCATGATAAAAATCCATGTCAAACAAAGCAGACTAAACAATTCTCCAGATATCCATTTACAAGGTTATCTTAGTAGAATTTAAGAATATAAATGCCTTCCTAATCATACATTGATTTATCTCCGCCTAATAGTCTCTGACGAGACTCACGACCAATTTGTGAGAAAACTTTACAGCTTCAAAGTTATGGGTAATACATGTCTGATTAGCCATACAGAACCTTTCCTGAACTTACTTACTCATCAACCTATAAAATGCTGGTGTAATAACCTGCTCTATTAATCACATATGTCTTAAAACCACCTCTTACAAATTCCAAAATAAATTGATCAACTCTCATATTCCAGGATTTGAGAAAGTTTATACTTAACTCTGGAATGCAGACATTCTGACCCTGTAAAAATAACATTTATATGCCAGATAACTCTGTTAAGCATATGACATTTATTACTTTTTTTTTTTTTTTTTTTTTTTTTGAGGCAGAGTCTCGCTCCATCGCCCAGGCTGTAGTAGTGCAATCTTCGCTCACTGTGACCTCTGCCTCCCGGGTTCAAGCAATTCTCCTGCCTCAGCCTCCCAAGTAGCTGGGATTATAGGCGCATGACACCACACCCAGCTAATTTTTTTTTTTTTTTTGTATTTTTGGTAGAGACGGGGTTTCAGCATGTTGGCCAGCCTGGTCTTCAACTCCTGACCTCAGGTGATCCACCCACCTTGGCCTCCCTAAGTGCTAGGATTAAGGTGTGAGCCACCACGCCCCGGCCCATTTACTACATTTTTAAATCCTCACAGCAGCCCTATCAGATAGGTATTATTATTAACTCGTTTGTAAACTAAGGTAAATTTTATACAACATAAAATTCACAATTTTAATGCGTATAAATCAATGGTATGTGGTACAAGCACAATGATGTGCAAATATCACCTCTATCTAGTTCCAAAACATTTTCATCAACCGAAAAGGAGACCCTGCACTCATTAAGCAGTAGCTCCCCATTTCTTCCTCCTCTCACCACTTGCAACTACTTATTTACTTCCTGTCTCCACGGAGTCATCTATTATGGTCATTTCATAAAAATGTGTCTAGCTTCTCTCACTTAACATAATGTTTTCAGGGTTCATCTATATTGCTGTATGTATCAGTGCTTCATTCATTTTTTTCTTTTTGAGTTGAAGGAATTGGCAAATATTTTATTGATCATGGTTAACTGTTTTCTAAGTACTGAGACCCAAGTTTTTTTTTTTTTTTTATATACTTTAAGTTCTAGGGTACATGTGCACAACGTGCAGGTTTGTTACACAGGTATACATGTGCCATGTTGGTTTGCTGCACCCATTAACTCGTCATTTACATTAGGTATTTCTCCTAATGCTATCCCTCACCCAGCCCCCGACCCGACGACAGGCCCCGTTGTGTGGTGTTCCCTGCCCTGTGTCCAAGTGTTCTCATTGTTCAGTTCCCACCTGTGAATGAGAACATGTGGTGTTTGGTTTTCTGTCCTTGAGAGAGTTTGCTCAGAATGATGCTTTCCAGCTTCATCCATGTCCCTACAAAGGACATGAGCTCATCCTTTTTTATGGCTGCATAGTATTCCATGGTGTATATGTGCCACATTTTCTTAATCCAGTCTATCATTGATGGACATTTGGGTTGGTTCCAAGTCTTTGCTATTGAGAACAGTGCTGCAATAAACATACATGTGCATGTGTCTTTATACTAGCATGATTTATAATCATTCGGGTATACACCCAGTAATGGGATGGCTGGGTCAACTGGTATTTCTAGTTCTAGATCCTTGAGGAATCGCCATACTGTCTTCCACAATGGCTGAACTAGTTTACACCCCCACCAACAGTGTAAAAGTGTTCCTATTTCTCCACATCCTCTCCAGCACCTGTTGTTTCCTGACTTTTTAATGATCACCATTCTAACTGGTGTGGGATGGTATCTCATTGTGGTTTTGATTTGCATTTCTCTGATGACCAGTGATGATGAGCATTTTTTCATGTGTCTGTTGGCTGCATAAATGTCTTCTTCCGAAAAGTGTCTGTTCATATCCTTTGTCCACTTTTTGATGGGGTTGATTTTTTCTTGTAAATTTGTTTAAGTTCTTCATAGATTCTGGATATTTAGCCCTTTGTCAGATGGGTGAATTGTAAAAATTTTCTCCTATTCTGCAGGTTGCCTGTTTACTCTGATGGTAGTTTCTTTTGTTGTGCAGAAGCTCTTTAATTAGATCCGATTTATCTATTTTGGCTTTTGTTGCCATTGCTTTTGGTGTTTTAGTCATGAAGTCCTTGCCTATGCCTATGTCCTGAATGGTATTGCCTAGGTTTTCTTCTAGGGTTTTTATGGTTTTAGGTCTAACATTTAAGTCTTTAATCCATCTTGAATTAATTTTTATATAAGGTGTAAGGAAGGGATCCAGTTTCAGCTTTCTACATATGGCTAGCCAGTTTTCCCAGCACCATTTATTAAATAGGGAATCCTTTCCCCATTTCTTGTTTTTGTCAGGTTTGTCAGAGATCAGATAGTTGTAAATGTGTGGTGTTATTTCTGAGGCCTCTGTTCTGTTCCATTGGTCTATGTGTCTGTTTTGGTCCCAGTACCATGCTGTTTTGGTTACTGTAGCCTTGTGGTATAGTTTGAAGTCAGGTAGCATGATGCCTCCAACTTTGTTCTCTTTGCTTAGGATTGTCTTGGCAATGCGGGCTCTTTTTTGGTTCCATATGAACTTTAAAGTATTTTTTTCAATTCTGTGAAGAAAGTCATTGGTAGCTTGATGGGGATGGCACTGAATCTATAAATTACCTTGGGCAGTATGGCCATTTTCACAATATTGATTCTTCCTATACATGAGCATGGAATGTTCTTCCATTTGTTTGTGTCCTCTTTTATTTCTTTGAGCAGTGGTTTGTAGTTCTCCTTGAAGAGGTTCTTCACATCCCCTGTAAATTGGATTCCTAGGTATTTTATTCTCTTTGTAGCAATTGTGAATGGGACTTCACTCATGATTTGGCTGTTTGTTTGTTATTGGTGTACAGGAATACTTGTGATTTTTGCACATTGATTTTCTATCCTGAGACTTTGCTGAAGTTGCTTATCAGCTTAAGGAGATTTTGGGCTGAGATGATGGGGTTTTCTAAATATACAATCATGTCATCTGCAAACAGGGACAATTTGACTTCCTCTTTTCCTAATTGAATACACTTTATTTCTTTCTCTTGCCTGATTGTCCTGGCCAGAACTTCCAACACTATGTTGAACAGGAGTAGTGAGAGGACATCCCTGTCTTCTGCCAGTTTTCAAAGGGAATGCTTCCAGTTTTTGCCCATTCAGTATGATATTGGCTGTGGGTTTGTCATAAATAGCTCTTATTATTTTGACATACGTTCCATCAATACTTAGTTTATTGAGAGTTTTTAGCATGAAGGGCTGTTGAATTTTGTCAAAGGCCTTTTCCGCATCTATTGAGATAATCATGTGGTTTTTGTCTTTGGTTCTGTTTATGTGATGGATTACATTTGTTGATTTGCATATGTTGAACCACCCTTCATCCCAGGGATGAAGCCAACTTGATCTTGGTGGACGTGCTTTTTGATGTGCTGCTGGATTCAGTTTGCAAGTATTTTATTGAGGATTTTTGCATTGATGTTCATCAGGGATATTGGTCTAAAATTCTCTCTTTTTGTTGTGTCTCTGCCAGGCTTTGGTATCAGGATGATGCTGGCCTCATAAAATTAGTTAGGGAGGATTCCCTCTTTTTCTATTGATTGGAATAGTTTCAGAAGGAATGGTACCAGCTCCTCTTTGTGCCTCTGGTAGAATTCGGCTGTGAATCCATCTGCTCCTGGACTTATTTTAGTTGGTAGGCTATTAATTATTGCCTCAATTTCAGAACCTGTTATTGATCTATTCAGAGATTCAACTTCTTCCTGGTTTAGTCTTGGGAGGGTGTATGTGTCCAGGAATTTATCCATTTCTTCTGGATTTTCTAGTTTATTTGTGTGGAGATGTTTATAGTATTCTGATGGTAGTCTGTATTTCTGTGGGATCAGTAGTGATATCCCCTTTATCATTTTTTATTGCATCTATTTGATTCTTCTCTCTTTTCTTCTTTATTAGTCTTGCTAGAAGTCTATTTGGTTGATCTTTTCAAAAAACCAGTTCCTGGATTCACTGATTCTTTTGAAGAGTTTTTTGTGTCTCTATGTCCATCAGTTCTGCTCTCATCTTAGTTATTTCTTGTCTTCTAGTAGCTTTTGAATTTGTTTGCTCTTGCTTCTCTAGTTCTTTTAATTGTGATGTTAGGGTGTCAATTTTAGATCTTTCCTGCTTTCTCTTGTGGGCATTTAGTGCTATAAATTTCCCTCTACACACTGCTTTGAATGTGTCCCAGAGATTCTGGTATGTTGTGTCTTTGTTCTCATTGGTTTCAAAGAACATCTTTATTTCTGCCTTCATTTCGTTATTTATCCAGCAGTCATTCAGAAGCAGCTTGTTCAGTTTCCATGTATTTGTGTGGTTTTGAGTGAGTTTCTTAATACTGAGTTCTAATTTGATTGCACTGTCGTCTGAGAGACTGTTGTGACTTCTTTTACATTTGTTGATGAGTGCTTTACTTCCAACTATGTGGTCAATTTTGGAATAAGTGTGATGTGGTGCTGAGAAGCATGTACATTCTGTTGATTTGGGGTGGAAAGTTCTGTAGATGTCTATTAGGTCTGCTTGGTGCAGAACTGAGTTCAAGTCCTGGATATCCTTGTTAACCTTCTGTCTTGTTGATCTAATATTGACAATGGGTGTTAAAGTCTCCCATTATTATTGTGTGCGAGTCTAAGTCTCTTTGTAGGTCTCTAAGGACTTGCTTTATGAATCTGGGCGCTCCTGTATTGCGTGAATTTATATTTAGGATAGTTAGCTCTTCTTGTTGAATTGACCCCTTTACCATTATGTAATGGCCTTGTCTCTTTTGATCTTTGTTGGTTTAAAGTCTGTTTTATCAGAGACTAGAATTGGAACCCCTGCTTTTTTTTTTTTGCTTTCCATTTGCTTGGTAGATCTTCCTCCATCCCTTTATTTTGAACCTATGTTTGTCTCTGCACGTGAGATGGGTCTCCTGAATACAGCACACCGATGGGTCTTGACTCTTTATCCAATTTGCCAGTCTCTGTCTTTTAATTGGGGCACTTAGCCCGTCTATATTTAAGGTTAATATTGTTATGCGTGAATTTCATCCTGTCATTATGATGCTAGCGGGTTATTTTGCCCATTAGTTGATGCAGTTTCTTCCTAGCATCGATGGTCTTTACAATTTGGCATGTTTTTCAAGTGGCTGGTACTGGTTGTTCCTTTCCACGTTTAGTGCTTCCTTCAGGAGCTCTTGTAGGGCAGGCCTGGTAGTGACAAAATCTCTCAGCATTTGCTTGTCTGTAAAGGATTTTATTTCTCCTTCGCTTATGAAGCTTAGTTTGGCTGGATATGAAATTCTGGATTGAAAATTATTTAAGAATGTTGAATATTGGCCCCCACTAACAGATTCTCTGTTACTCTGATGGCCTTCCCTTTGTGGGTAACCTGACCTTTCTCTCTGGCTGCCCTTAACATTTTTTTCCTTCATTTCAACCTTGGTGAATCTGACAATTATGTGTCTTGGGGTTGCTCTTCTTGAGGAGTGAGTATCTTTGTGGTGTTCTCTGTATTTCCTGAATTTGAATGTTGGCCTGCCTTGTTGGTGGGGGAAGTTCTCCTAGATAATATCCTGAAGAGTGTTGTCCAGCCTGGTTCCATTCTCCCCGTCACTTTCATGTACACCAATCAGATGTAGATTTGGTCTTTTCACACAGTCCCATATTTCTTGGAGGCTTTGTTCATTTCTTTTTACTCTTTCTTTAAACTTCTCTTCTCGCTTCATTTCATTAATTTGATTTTCAATCACTGATACCCTTTCTTCCACTTGATCGAATCAGCTACTGAAGCTTGTGCATGCATCACATAGTTCTCGTGCCATGGTTTTCAGCTCCATCAGGTCATTTAAGGTCTTCTCTACACTATTTATTCTAGTTAGCCATTCGTCTAATCTTTTTTCAAGGTTTTTAGCTTCCTTGTGATGGGTTCGAACATCCTCCTTTAGCTCGGACAGGTTTGTTATTACCGACCATCTGAAGCCTACTTCTGTCAACTCGTCAAATTCATTCTCTGTCCACCTTTGTTCCGTTGCTGGCGAGGAGCTGCAATCCTTTGGAGGAGAAGAGGTGCTCTGGTTTTTAGAATTTTCAGCTTTTCTGCTCTGGTTTCTCCCCATCTTTGTGGTTTTATCTACCTTTGGTCTTTGATGTTGGCAACCTACAGATGGGGTTTTGGTGTGGATGTCCTTTTTATTGATGTTGATGCTATTCTTTTCTGTTAGTTTTCCTTCTAAGAGTCAGGTTACTCAGCTGCAGGTCTGTTGGAGTTTGCTGGAGATCCACTCCACACCCTGTTTGCCTGGGTATCACCAGAGGAGGCTGCAGAACAGCAAATATTGTTACCTGATCCTTCCTCTGGAAGCTTCGTCTCAGAGGGACACCCGGCTGTATGAAGTGTCAGTTGGCCCCTACTGGGAGGTGTCTCCCAGTTAGGCCACATGGGGGTCAGGGACCCACTTGAGAAGGCAGTCTGTCCATTATCAGAGCTCAAACACTGCTGGAAGAACCACTGCTCACTTCAGAACCACAGCTCTGAAGTCAGAGCTGTCAGACAGGGACGTTTAAGTCTTCAGAAGTTTCTCCTGCCTTTTGTTCAGCTATGCCCTGCCCCCAGAGGTGGAGTCTACAGAGGCAGGCAGGCCTCATTGAGCTGTGGTGGGCTCCACCCAATTCGAACTTCCTGGCCGCTTTGTTTACCTACTCAAGCCTCAGCAATGGCGACGCCCCTTCCCCAGCCTGGCTGCCACCTCGCAGTTTGATTTGGGACTGCTGCACTAGCAGTGAGCAAGGCTCTGTGGGCGTGGGACCTGCTGAGCCAGGTGCGGGATATAATCTCCTGGTGTGCTGTTTGCTAAGACTGTTGGAAAAGTGCAGTATTAAGGCAGGAGTGTCCCAATTTTCCTGGTACAGTCTGTCACGGCTTCCCTTGGCTAGGAAAGGGAAATCCCCCGACCCCTTGCACTTCCTGGGTGAGGCAATGCCCCACCCTGCTTCGGCTTGCCCTCCGTGGGCTGCACCCACTGTCCAACCAGTCCCAGTGAGATGAACCAGGTACCTCAGTTGGAAATGCAGAAATCACCCGTCTTCTGCATCGATCATGCTGGGAGCTGCAGACAGAGCTGTTCCTATTTGGCCATCTTGGAATCCAGCTCCCATTCATTTTTATAGATGAATGATATTCCATTTTATGGACATACAACATTTTACTTTTTCATTTCTGCTTGTAGTGTGAGATTTGTGAGCCTCTCAATCTTTCTGAAATTCATACTTTCATCAAATTTGGGAAGTTTCTGGGCATTATTCCTTCAAATATTTTTTCCATACCTTTCTCCCTCTCTTCTCCCTCTGATGAATTCCTATTATGTGGATGTTGATACACTTGAGGGTGTCCCATAGGTCTCTCAGGCTCGTCTTCATTCTTTTTGTCATTTTTATCTCTATGTTCTCCTGGTTTCCTTTAGTTTCTTCATCCATGGTTTTCTTTTATTTTTAGCTCTTTGAGTATATTTAAGACAGTTCACTTAAAATCTTTGGTCTGGTAAGTCTAATGCTGAGGCTTCCTCTTCAAAGCATGTATATTTTTTTAATCCTGTAAATATGTCATACTTTGTTTCTGTGCATGCCTCATAATTTTCCACTGAAAACTGAATGTTATAAAGTGGCAACTCTGGAAACCACAATCTGCCCCCTCCTTGGGGTTTGTTAGCTGGTAATAATAGTATGGGTTATGTCTCTTTTGCTTAGTAAGTTTTCTAAACCATTTTTGTAAAGTCTCTATTCTTAGACCTGTGTGGCTGCTGGAGTCTATATTCCTTTAGCTTAGTGGTCAGCTAGTGTTTTGACAAAGATTTCTTAAACACCAGGAGCCAAAGACGAAAAAGAACAGAATATTCTCCCAGTCTTTGCACCCTGGGGCAATCCCTCAACGTTTAGCTGGGCCAATTAAAGCCATTCCTTAGTCTTCACTTTTGCTTGTACAGAGCCTGAAAGTCAGCCAGAATGAAAGCTTAGGGTCATCTAAGGTCTTTTCTGATCATATGTCCAGTCCTGAGAATATATATGGCTTTCTTCATAGCTCAATATACACAGAAGCTTTAAAAAGCCTTGTTCTCCCACAAATCTCCTTTCTGGACCCTTTCCTTCTCATGCTTGACAGTCTCTCTATTGCTCATCCCCACTGTTATCCCCTTCCATATGCACACAATAATTTTGCATTCAAATGCTTTTGGCAAACACAACCCAGGAAGCCACTCCAGCCCTGGGAACACTCTAAGTTGGGGAAAACAAAGTTAAGTCCTCACAAGGGTCCTTCAGGGAGCCTCCAGGCAGGTGAAAACACACAATGGCAAGTCTTTAAGAAAAAGGTCTGTATTCGTTCCCCTGGCACTAGCAACCTGCACCACGACTGCAGGTTGCCATCTTCCTGCCTCTGAACTGGGAAGGAGGATATGGTAAACAAATTACAATATCACAGCACTTTCTTAATGTAATGTAGCAGCTTCTTTCTTTGTTGAACTTTTTCCTTATTAAGTTTTGGTTAAATTTCAAAGTTCTGTGAAAGTTGAATGTGATAGTTTTCATCAGCTTACTAGTTGCTTTTGTGGAGGCATGGAGACCTGGACCTCGCTACTCCACAATTCTTGGTAATATCATTCCTATTAGCTCCATTTTATTATGTAAGAAACTGAAGCACAATAACATTTCCAAGTGAAATATTAAGTTGTGAAGTTGGGATTTCAAAATCTAGGACATCTGACCCCAGAGCCTGGGCTCTTAACTACCATCTCAACTATTAATTATTTTGTTCTCCATAACAAAACTATTTTTTTCTTTTTTTTTTCTTTTTCACGGTCTACCACTAGCTTGTGAACAGAATTATTTTTAAAGCACTGTCTTCATGGTATGATCTCAAAATTGTAAGTGCCCCTCAACAGAACTTTTTAACCCCATGAGTAAGGTAATTAAAGCTACAAGTGACAATCCAGTTATTGATGCTGTCAGATAGACAGCCTACAAGAGTAGTTTTGTTTCCAAAACATTCTATTTTTGATTAAGCACTGCATTGTCAAAACTGCAATTGTTACAAAACTAAACATACTCTTACCATACAATCTAGCAATCATGCTCCTTGATAGTTACCCAAATGAGTTGAAAACTTATGTCCACATAAAAGCCTGGACACAAATGTTTACAACAGTTTTATCTATAATTGTTATAACTTGAAAGCAATCAAGATGTCCTTCAATAGATGAATGGATAAACTGTGATATATCCAAACAATGGAATATGATTCAGCACTAAAAAGAAATGAACTATCAAGCCACCAGAAGACATGGAGGAACCTTAAATGCATATTACTAAGTGAAAGAAGCCAATCTAAAAAGGTCACATATTTGTACAATTCCAACCAGATGACATTCTGGAAAAGGCAAAACTATGAAGATAGTAAAAAGATCAGTGATTGCCAGGAGTTCAAGGGGAAGGGAGAGATGAACAGACAGAGCACAGAGGATTTTTAGGCACTGAAACTATTCTGTATGATACTACAAAGGTGAAGATGCCTTTACACATTTATCAAAATTCATACAATGTACAATGCAGAGTGAACCTTAATGTAAACTACAGACTTTGATTGATAATAACATGTCAACGTGATTCATCAGTTTTAACAGTGTGCCATGGTGTTGCAGTATGTTGACAATGGGGGAGGCTAAGTGTACAGGTATAGACACAGCATGTGGGAGGTCTCCTTTTTTTTTTTTTTTTTTTTGAGACAGAGTCTTGCTTTATTGCTTAGACTGGAGTATAGTGGCATGATCATGGCTCACTGCAGCCTTGACCTCCTGGGCTCAAATGATCCTCACTTCAGCCTCCCCTGTAGCGGTGACATAGACATGCACAACCATGCTGGGTAAATTGGGGTTTTTTTTTTTTTAAGACGGAGTTTTGCTCTTGTCGCCCAGGCTGGAATGCAATGGCGTGATCTTGGCTCACGGCAACCTCCACCTCCCAGGTTCAAGCCATTCTCCTGCCTCAGCCTCCCAAGTAGCTGGGATTACAGGCATGTGCCACCATGCCCAGCTAATTTTATATTTTTAGTAGAAACGGTTTTCTCCACGTTGGTCAGGTTGGTCTTGAACTCCTGACCTCAGGTGATCTGTCTGCCTGGGCCTCCTAAAGCGCTGGGATTACAGATGTGAGCCACCGCACCCGGCCAACTTTTGCTTTTTGTAGAGATAGGGTCTCAAATGTTTTCCAGGCTGCTCTTGAACTACTGGGTTCAAGTGATCCTCCCACCTTGGCCTCCCGAAGTGCTGGAATTATAGGCATAAGCCACTGCACTGGCCTCTCTGTACCTTTTACTCAATTCTGCTGTGAACCTAAAACTGCTCTAAACAATAAACTCTATTAATTTTTTAAAATTATTTTAAATGTATCACATTATTGCTTAAATCCAAAAAACTGATGTTAATCAAAATATTGAAGTGTTCTCTTTTATCAGTCTTTCCTTAGAAGAAGGGACATGCAGAGGACCTTTCTTCCATAAACATATAGGTTTTTTTTTTTTTTTTTTTTTTAGATGGAGTCTTGCTCTGTTGCCCAGGCTGGAGTGCAGTGGAACGATCTTGGCTCAATGTAATCTCTGTCTCCTGGGTTCAAGGGATTCTCCTACCTCAGCCTCCCAAGTAGCTGGGATTATAGGTGTGTGCCACCACACCCAGCTAATTTTTTGTTGTTGTTGTTATTTTTAGTTGAGACGACGTTTCACCATGTTGGCCAGGCTGATCTTGAACTCCTGACATCAGGTGATCCACCCACCTTGGCATCCCAAAGTGCTGGGATCACAGGTGTGATCCACCACACCCGGCCCATAAACATATATGTTTAATCAGAGCTTTAATGAAATAGGATGGAGGTACTGAATTTGTGAGTATCCTTTTTGCTTTTTTGAGACAGAGTCTCATTTTGTCACCCAGGCTGGAATGCAGTGGTGCAATCATGGCTCACTACAACCTCTGCTTTTTGGGCTCAAGTGATTCTCAGGCCTCATGCACCCAAGTAGCTGGGATTACAGGGGTACCCCACCACACCAAGCTAATTTTTGCATTTTTAGTAGAGACAGAGTTTTGCCATGTTGACCAGACTGGTCTCAAACCCTGGCTTCAAGTGATTCACCCACCTTGGGCCTAAAAAAGTGCTGAGATTACCACTGAACCCAGCCTGTGAATATTCTTTAAATAGGATTATAAGGTATTTGCCTTGGACCAAATTTTCAGGAAGAAAGATCAAAAGATAGATAATTCTTTCATTTCTTTTGACTATATTTTGACTAAGTATTCCTAAATATTACTTGTGGTATTCAACAGGCTCACCTTTCAGCCAGTTTTAATCACTGTAACAAGACTCAAGCCTTGAGTAGAACTCGAAGTATGCTGTGCACAGAAGACAACTGAAGAAAGCACAAGTGCCAATATCCATATAAATGAAGGTTCACCTTCGACAATAATTTTTTTGCTGTTGTTTTTGTTTTAGAGACAAGGTATGGCTCTATCGCCTAGAGTGAAGTGGTGTGACTTTGACTCACTGCAACCTCTGCCTCCCAGGCCCAAGCCATCCTCCCACTTCAGTCTCCCAAGTAGCTGGGACTACAGGCGCACGTGCCACCTTCTGGCTAATTTTTCCATTTTTTGTAGAGACGAGGTTTCACCATATTGTCCAGGGTGGTCTCAAACTCGTGAGCTCTAGTGATCTGCCTGCTGTGGCCTCCCAAGGTGCTGGGGTTACAGGCGTGAGCCACAGCGCCTGGCTTAATGATAACTTTTTAAATACAATTTACAAGAACAAATTGTTGCTTAACTAGACAAACTGCATAAAATCTATTTTAAATGATGACAGCCATTGTTTTTGTGAGGAAAGATGGAAACTCACTGCTATGGTTTAGATATCTGTCCTCCCAAATTTCATAATGAAATTTGATCCCCAATGTTTGCGGTGAATTCTAGAGAGAGGTGTTTGGGTCGTGGGAGCCAATCCCTAATGAATGGCTTGGTGCCACTGTCCTTTCAGTAATGAGTTCTCCCTCTATTCGTTCCTTGATTATTAAAAAAAAAGAGCCCACTACCTCCTCTCCTCCTCCTCCCTCTTTCCTTCTTCCTCTCTTGCCATGTGATCTGCACACACAGGCTCCCCCCTTCACCTTCCACCATGAGTGGAAGCAGCCTGAAGCCCTCACTAGAAACAGATGCCGGCACCATGCTTCTTTCATAGCCCACAGGACAGTGAGCCAAATAAACCTCTTTTCTTTATAAATTACCCAGCTCCAGGTGTCCTTTCATAGCAACACGAACAAAGACACTCACTCTCACTTTCTTGGGGCCATAAATTGCTACGAAAAAGCAATTTTAAACTGTGCATACATGTGGATCTAGCAATTCTACCTCCAGGAATTTAGCCTAAAGATTATAAATGTACACAGAAATATAGCTAGACATTATGAACATGACTTTATCCATAATAGGGGAAATTTGGGAACAACCCCAATGTTCATCAATTGGGAGTTAATTATTAAAATCATAATAAAATGGAACACTAAGCAGCCATAAAAAGGTGAAGTAGTATTCAATGTATCAATTTGGTAATAAAAAGAAAAAATTATACAATGGTATATAATATGATCTTATTTTGGTTAATATGCATGTGCTCTGTGTAATCACACCAAACTGCTAAAACTATTAGAACACAAAATTACAAAGGATTTTTACTTTTAAGTTATAGAATTAAAAACTTATCCCAATATACAATTCTTCCGAGATCAGTAAAGACTTAAAAGCAAATGTAGTTAAAATATTAATCACAACACTGCATAAAATTCCAAAATAATGAAATTCATAAATGTTCAAGAACAGAGAATTGAACAAATTGCAATGTACTCATACAATAAGACACTATACACGCATTTAAGTAACGATGCAATACAATATTTACCAAACTGACATGTACGTGTTATGTTGTTAAGCTACAAAAAAAGTCATATAATACATACTCTAAGATTCCTTTTTTAAAATAATATAAACATGCCCATATACAAAAGACTAGGAAGATAAATATATCACTGCATGGTATTATAGATTGCTATTTTCTTCTTTTCATTTATGTATATCGTCTCCATTTTCACAGTGAATATACACCTATTAGTAAGAGAAAATCCAATGAATACCTTTTTTCTTTTTTTTTGAGATGGAATCTCACTGGTTGCCCAGGCTGGAGCGCAGTAGCGTGATCTCAGCTCACTGCAGCCTCCACCTCCCAAGTTCACACGATTCTCCTGTCTCAGCCTCCTGAGTAGCTTGGATTACAGGTGCCTGCCACCATGGGCAACTAATTTTTATATTTTTAGTATAGACAAAGTTTCACCACGTTGGCCAAGCTGGTCTCAAACTCCCAACCTCAAGTCATCTGCCCACCTTGGCCTCCCAAAGTGTTGGCATTATAGGCGTGAGCCACTGCACCCAGTCCTAATGGCTATCTTTTGTTTAAAAAAATTAACAAAGACTGTCATGCCTAACTTACTTTCAGTTAAAATTCTGTACAAATAAAACCGGGGTTTAGGTAGTGAGAACACTTTCAGAACGGCAGAATAAGAAACTCTGAAAATCTACTCATCCATAAAAGCAACAAAAACACTGGCAAAAACTATCAAAATCAACTTTTGGAACTTTGGAAATTATTAAAGTCTTTCAACAATCCAATAAATGTTTCTTCAAGAAAGGCATCTGAATCTAGGAAAGAAAAGCAAGCTTGAGATGTCTGTGTTCACCCTAATCCCATTCCTCTCTCCCAAGTTCCTTAAAACCAAAGTCCCTGAAACTGTTAACAGCTGATAAAAACAATAGCTTAGCAGCCACTAGGCAAAGGGGGTAGGGGAAGCGAACACAGAGTTTCACTCTGTTGCCTAGGCTGGAGTGCAGTGGTGTGATCTCGGCTCATTGCAGCCTCCACCTTCTGGGTTCAAGTGATTCTCCTGCTTCAGCCTCCCAAGTAGCTGGGATTACAGGCGTGCACCACCACACCTGCCTAATTTTTGTATTTTTGGTAGAGACGGGGTTTCACCACATTGGCCAGGCTGGTGTCAAACTCCTGGCCTCAAGTGATCTGCCCACCTAGGCCTCCCAAAGGAAAAAATACATTTGGAGGTCCCTAAAAGACTGATCACCTGAGCTGTCTGGCAAATTGCTGAAAAGCTCCATTCTAAGGGCTTGTCTTTATCTGACCTGACTTAGAGATCACCCAGTGTCAACAACCCTGTACTCAAAGCATTTGTCAAAAACATTGAACAGCAATCCTTCAAGATCACAGCTGCCTGAGGTGACATTACCAACTGGGGCTATTAAGAGGCTGATTGGAAACTTAAAAGGAAAAATTGGAAAATGAGATGTCCATAGGAACTTTGGAAAGCTCCAAAATATTCCTGGAAATCTAGAAGGCCATATGTGCAGGGCTGTGCACACATGCCCAGGGCTGTGCACAGGTCCAGGAGAGACCTGAGGAGGCCCTAATCATTCACTGGCTGATCTTAAGGTTCTGTGCAAGCAGGAAGTAAAAGTTGAGACAGAGTGTAAACTGTGAAAGAAGCCAGACACAAGGCTATGTATTATATGATTCCAGTTATATAAAATGTCCAGAAAAGGCAAATACAGAGAAAGAAAATAGATTACTGATTGTCAGAGGCTGGGGGCAGGAGAAATGGGGAGTGACTAGTATGGGGCCACTTTTGGGGATGAACAATTCTGGAATGAGACAGTGATTGGTGCTTGCACAACTTGAGAATACTAAAAACCACTCAATTTTATGCTTTAGTAACTTTAATAACTTTTAGGGTGGGTGCAGTGGCTCACGCCTATAATCCTAGCACTTTGGGAGGCTGAAGTGAGATGATTACTTAAGCCTAGGAGTTCTATACCAGCCTGGGCAACATGGTGAGACCCAACCCCCACAAAAAATTTTTAAAAATTAGCCAGGCATGGTGGTATGTGCCTGTGGCCCCAGTTACTTGGGAGTCTGAGGCAGGAGGATCACTTGAGCCCAAGACATCAAGGCTGAAGGGAGCCATGTTCACATCATTGTTCTCCAGCATGGGCAAGAGTGAGACCTTGTCTCAAAAAACAAAACAAAACATAACTTCTGTAATATGTATATACCTTCATAAAGTTGTTATAAAATTAACAACTTTAATCAGCTTTGTAAAAACCATAACCCAACACTGATAGCTGTCATCCTTCCTCTAAATTTTTAACTGGCGATGTTTTGAGGAATTATGAATTTGAAAATAGTATCCATACAATGCATATTTATGAAAACTTAAGGCATATTTATAGCTTTAGACCTTATTTCAATTTTCTAAACTTGCTTTCATTTATATTTTATCACAGATAATTTTAGATGAAGTTTAAGAGTTCTTATTTTTAATAAGTTTCTTCCTGTTTACAGATATTTATGGGGGGATAATTATAAAAGCAATACAGGTGTACAGTAGAAAATTCAGAAAACACAAAGAAACTAAAAATCACTCATAGTATCATCCAGAGATCCAACCATTTTTAACATTTTGGTCTACAGCTTCCAGATTTAACTTACTTTTCAAATATTAGCATAGTATGGGAGAACAATTCAAAAATATACAAGAAAACTAAAATATGTGTTCAATGCCCCAAATCCCCAAATATACTTACAGTTTTGTCTCCAATAAAGGTAAGGTTTGTTCCATTCTCCTTAGCCTTTAAACATTAAAAAAATAATAATAATTAATTTAGAACTTCTTGTTTTTAGCTGCCCAAGTTCCTGTAGCCATGGGGGGAGCCTGCTCCCCAGGTGCAGCACTCCCTCCTTGGAGATGCAGTGAACACGGGTATCTCCTGCACCACCAAAGTTTTTACTGCACTCTCAGAAATATATAATGAAAACAATTACCTCCTGTTTTTCTCCTAAAAGAGGCAGTCGATGCATAAAATCTCCAGAAAAGCTCTATAAAAGAAACACAAAACAAAAAATTAAAGGTGTGTAAATACTAGAAGAAAAGTGTAGCTCAAAATACAAAGAAATGGTTAAAACAAAACACCACACCCTAACTAGTAAATATAATAACACAGTATCAGTAGATAAAACATTTCCAGTTAACCACAAACAAGTGAATAAAACCCTGCTGGGAACTAGAAAATAGTATCAAACCAAAACGGCCATTCAATTTTTCTATGAGAATAATAAACATTTAAGAATGACGAAGCCTTAGATATAGGATGTATGCTTAGGATAGAAGAATCTTATAGATCATTTCCCCTCATTCTACAGATGAGTAAAATGTGGCTCAAAACTACAAAGCTTTAGACAAAGAAATAGGATTCAAACCTAATATTCTTTTTTTTTTTTTTTTTCTGAGACAGAGTCTCGCTCTGTCGCCCAGGCTGGAGTGCAGTGGTGTGATCTTGGCTCACTGCAAGCTCCGCCTCCCAGGTTCACGCCATTCTCCTGCCTCAGCCTCCCGAGTAGCTGGGACTACAGGTGACCGCCACCACGCCCGGCTAATTTTTTTTGTATTTTTAGTAGAGACAGGGTTTCACCGTGTTAGCCAGGATGGTCTCAATCTCCTGACCTCATGATCCACCCACATCAGCCTCCCGAAGTGCTGGGACTACAGGCGTGAGCCACCGCGCCCGGCCTAAACCTAATATCCTTGATGCTTAGGTCTGCTGTCCCTTCCATCATACTACATTTCATGCCTGTAAAAAAACTACACTAATTATCTTTCTTACCAGTTATCAGTAGATGAGGCATTCTCCTTCCTGAGTAACGAGACTGTGTAATTCAACCCTGTTACATTAGACTGGAGGAGGAGAGGAAACTTTACCAATAAGCCAAGACCCTGGAAAGATTATAGCACATCTAAAAGTAGTCAGCCTCCGGCATTCAGATGCAACAGGTAGCTTTCCATAATCAAATCCAAGAAAGACCAACCAATCCTCCTAGTCTAAGGGATAAATTTGGAAAACCAACAGAAAACATACAAACTACACAACATCACATTGTTTCTAGCTTTCTCTACCATTCTTTCACCATCTTAAAGTTATTTTCTTTTCCCTCCAAGACCATAAAATCTAAGTTATAATAAAAGCGGAACTCTTCCTTCAATTACCAATTACTTCATCTGCTCATCAATTATCCATTTTTTTTTTTTGAGACCAAGTTTCGCTCTCGTCGCCCAGGCTGGAGTGCATTGACACTATCTCAGCCTCCTGGGTTCAAGTGATTCTCCCACCTCAGCCTCCCGAGTAGCTGGGATTACAGGCAACTGCCACCATGCCCGGCTAATTTTTTTGTAGAGACAGAGTTTCACCATGTTGGCCAGACTGGTCTTGAACTCCTGACCTCAGGTGATCCGCCCACCTCGGCCTCCCAAAGTGCTGGGATTACAGGCCTGAGCCACCGCGTCTGGCCTCAATTACCAATGATTAAATTTGTCTTCTTAATAAGAAACTTTACTTCTAGTAATTTGACAGTTCAAGGCAAGTTGCTAAATATTCCAAAATAATTTTTAAATATAGTAAGGACAAGTATAGATGATAATTACTATAACTATTTTCAACACATATAAAATTTTTCTATCAAAAAACTGAGATTACTATTTCTAAGACAACAAAATTTGATATCAGAATCTCCACTTACATGATTACATATGTGTAAGCACGAAAAATGTATGATTATTCACATCTCCCTCTTTCTACAAAATTAAGGTGTGAAATTGAACTCTAAGACGATGATACCCTTCTAATTTCAGATCTATAGAAGTAAATTTTAAAAACCCTGATTTTTCTGGGAACATATTAATTAGATGGAGACCAGAGAATTAAAAATGTGACATTTTAAATGTCCATCAACAGATGAATGGGAAAACAAAATGTGGTACATACATACAATAGAATATCATTTAGCCTTAAAAAGGAATGAAATTCTGATAATGCTATAACATGGATGAACCTTAAAAACATTATGCTAAGTGGAAGAAGTCAGACAAAAAAGAACAAAAGTTGTATGATTCTATTTATATGAGGTATCTAGAATAGTCAAATTCATGGAAAGTAGAAGAGTGGTTACCATGGTCTTGGGGTTGGAAGGTGGGGAATTTTTGTTTAATAGGTATGATGTTTCAGTTTGGGATGATAAAAGTACTAGAGATGGGGCTCAGCCCGGTGGCTCACACCTGTAATCCCAGCATTTTGGGAGGCCAAGGTGGGTGGATCACTTCAGGTCAAGAGTTCAAGACCAGCCTGGCTAACATGGTGAAATCCTGTCTCTACAGAAAATACAAAAAAAATTAGCCAGGCGTAATGATGTTAATCTGTAGCCCTAGCCACTTGGGAGGCTGAGGTGAAAGAATTGCTTAGATCCGGGAGGTGGAGACTGCAGTGAGCTGAGATTGTGCCACTGCACTCCAGCCTGGGGGACAGAGTGAGAATCTGCCTTGGGAAAAAAAAAAAGTACTGGAGATGGGTCGATGGCTGCACAGCAATGTGAATATATTTAATGCCACTGTATTATACACTTAGAAATGGTTAAAATGGTAAATTTTATGTAGTGTATATTTTACCACAATAAAAAAAATGGGGGTTTGCTTTTTACATACAAAGGAAAGTACAACCTCTCTTTGATAAGATGAATATGTAAGTGGCTGACTGTGTACCTATCAGAACATGCTTCCACTTACTTCTGCCAAAAGAAATACTTGAGGTGTGGGAAGTGGATATAGCCAAAAATATATACATTTCATTTTTTACCTATTCTATTTATCTCCAACCACTTTCAAAGATTACCTGTGTTTTAAAGAGTTCACTGCAGTTCTGGAACAATTTTGATGATGTTTGATATTTCCCAGACAAGCCTCTTTTTTCCTTAAGTTTTTCCAAATACAACTCTACTTCTTCTGCCTGGAAAAAGAGATGATACAGAGTAGTTAACTCACCTTCCAAAAAATAAGATAGTAAGAGCACAGCACAACAAATAGTTCACCTATAGTACAAATACAATTTTGAGTTTGCTATTTTAAAAATGAACAGCATTAGATAAAGGCTCTGTATAAAAGTATCTAAGAATCGAACACTATTAGACTCAAGGACTATTAGACTCTAGTCTTTGGCTCACAAGGCATAGTTCCACTAACAATTCTGAGTAGACTGGGAAACTGCCAGAGTGTAGAGGGTTTTGTCACATTAAAATATACTTAAAAGATTTACTTGACCAAATTAACAACATCAACAAAAAGATATTCATGCTCATAAGCTAAGATAGAGCAGAAAATTGTTGCAAGCACAAAACTAGGATAATCTTTTTAAAAATGCAAATTGGGAGATAGAAACAGAATGGAAAAGGTCTGAAAAATTCAACTCAGAACTATATATATGTATATATATATTTTTTTTAACTTATTTTAGGTTCCGGTATACATTCGCAACTTTGTTATATAGGTAAACTGAATTCACAGGGGACTGTTTTACAGATTATTTCATCACCCAGGTACTGCCTAGTACTCAAGAGTTATTTTTTCTGATCCTCTCCCTCCTCCCACCCTCCACCCTCAAGCAGGCCCAGTGTCTGTCGTTCCCCTCTTTGTGATCATGTGTTCTCAACATTCAGCTCCCATTTATAAGTGAAAACGTGGTATTTCGCTTTCTGTTCCTGTGTTAGCTTGCTAAGGATAATGGCCTCCAGCTCCTTCTGTGTTCTTGCAAAGGAAATGATCTCATTCTTTTTTATGGCTGCATATGTATCACATTCTTTTTTATGGCCGCATATGTACCACATTTTATTTATCCAGTTTACCATTGATGGGCATTTAGGTTGATTCCATGTCTTTGCTATTGTGAACAGTGCTGCAGTGAACATATATGTGCATGTGTCTTTATGGTAGAATGATTTATATTACTTTGGATATATAACCAGTAATGGGATTGCTGGGTCAAATGGTAATTCTGTTTTTAGCTCTTTGAGGAATTGCCACACTGCTTTCCACAGTGGTTGAACTAATTTACACTCCCACTAACAATGTATAAGCATTCCCTTTTCTCCACAACCTTGCCAGCATCTATTATCCTTTAACTTTTTAATAATAGCCATTCTGATGTGAGATGGTATCTCACTATGATTTTGATTTGCATTTCTCTAATAATCAATGATACTGAGCTTTTTTTTTCATATGCTTGTTGGCTGTATATCTTCTTTTGAAAAGTGTCTGTTCATGTCCTTTACCCACTTTTCTATGGGGTTGTTTTTTGCATATAAATTTGTTTAAGTTCCTTATAGAGGTTGGATATTAGACTTTGTTGGATGCATAGTTTGCAAATATTTTCTCCCATTCTGTAGGCTGTCTACTCTATTGATAGTTTCTTTTGCTGTGCAGAAGCTCTTAAGCTTAATTAGATCCCATTTGTCAATTTTTGCTTTTGTTGCAATTGCTTTTGGCATCTTCATCATGAAATCTTTGCCACTTCCCATGTCCAGAATGGTATTGCCTAGGTTGTCTTCCAGGGTTTTTATAGTTTTGGGTTTTACATTTAAGTCTTTAATCTATCTTGAGTTGATTTTTGAATATGGTGTGAGGAAGGGGTCCAGTTTCAATCTTCCGCCAGCACGCTATCGCAGCACTATCTACTAAATAGGGAGTCCTTTTCCCATTGCTTGTTTTTGTCAGCTTTGTTAAATATCAGATGGTTGTAGGTGTGCGGCCTTATTTCTGGGCTGTCTTCTCTGTTCCATTGGTCTTTGTGTCTGTTTTGGTTACTGTAGCCCTGTACTACAGTTTGAAGTCAGGTAATGTGATGCTTCCAGCTTTGTTCTTTGAGCAATATATTTTCAACGCTCAAGTATTCTGGATTATGGCAATTCTCAAAAGTGTGGCCGTTGAACCATAGTCAAAACTATTTTCATGGCTGGGCACAGTGGCTCACGCCTGTAATCCCAGCACTTTGGGAGACTGAAGCAGGTGGATCACCTGAGGTAAGGAGTTCGAGACCAGCCTGGCCAACATGGCAAAACCCCATCTTTACTAAAAATACAAAAATTTGCCGGGTGTGGTGGCAGACACCTGTAATCCCAGCTACTCGGGAGGCTGAGGCTGGAGAATCACTTGAACCCGGGAGGCAGAGGTTGAGGTGAGCTGAGATCGCGCCACTGCACTCCAGCCTGGGTGACAGAGTTAGACTCCGTCTCAAAAAAAAAAAAAACTATTTTCATAATAATAATAGTATGCTATTTGACTTTTAATGATATTACAAAAGCAACAGTGGGTAAAACTGTTGCCCCTTATCAGGAACTAAGGCAGTGGCACTTAATTGTACTAGCAGTCATATTCTTCATAGCCACAAACTGGCAGTTTTTAATAATGCCAGTTTTATGTAAGAATCTCCTAGATAAAGCAGTAAAAATTATTGTTATTAAATCTGGACCTTTTGAGTACCTGACTTTTTAAATAATCTAGGTGACAAAATGGAAAGTATGCAAAATACAATAAATTATTGTCGAGATAAAGCACTCTGCAATTGCTTTGACTTGTGAGTTAAACTAATCATTTTTTCCACGAAACACCATATTTACTTGAAAGAATGACTGAAAAACTACCATTACTCAGACTTGGTTATTTGAGAGATACTTCTCTGGAAATGGGCAACGGAGGCTGTCCCCTCAAGGAAGACAACTGACAGTATTCACTGCCAAAATAAAATTTGAGATTTCAAGCAAAAACTGGAATTTTGAAGAACTTGTATCTGCTACACTGAATTTAACGGCTTCCAAAACTTAAGAACCTACTAATGAGATGAAGAGGGCAGGGTATAGTTATAAACAATGTAATTTTTAGCTAAGTGTGAAATGAGTTAATATTTAGAAAATGTATATAATTCAGTCAACTGCTATTTTCTAAATGACCAATAAATGATGCTACAAGATCACACACAGGTAAAAGATACATTCATGTCAGTGGATTTCTTATCAGAGTACAAAAAAAGTTCATTAATATTTCAGATTCCACATTGCAACTAACCTTTAAAAACTTCCACTTGTTGAGTTTTGGTATAGAATCAAAAAAGAATATCCTCAGTTATCTGAAAAGGCCATTAAAACACCATGCCTTTTCCCAACTATATATCTGTATGAGGTCATTATTTTCTACATGTACTTAAGCCAAATTATTGCAACAGACTGAGTGAAGGAGGGAATATAAGAATCCAGTGATCTTCTGTTATGCCAGATAGTAAACAAATTTACAAAAATACAAAACAATCCTACTCTTCTATGTGGTTTCCTGGGAAAAACAGTTATTTATATTAACATGTAATAAGTTTATTATTGCTACTTTAAAATAAATTAATAAATGTTTTTATATTTTCTCAGTTGTAATTTCTAATAGCATAACCCACATGCTCAAAGGCTTTCTGGAGTCCACAATAATTTTTACAAATATAAGAGTTCTGAAACCAAAAAGTTTGAGAATTGATGGTCTGCAAATTGGGAAGCATGCATTCTAGTTTCAGCTCTCCTCCTCCATAGCTACATGATACTCTTTCCTCTATGAAATTAAGAGACTGGAACCAGATAATCACTAAGGTCCAAGAAAAGTCTGTAATTTTATGTTCCTTACCTTGAAGTTATAGATTTCATTGTAACAATCAGCGCTTTTCAGATACCAGGTTATATTCAAAGACAGGTCACAAGGTTCTCCATCAACTACAAAAGAAGAAATCTTTGTTAACAAAAGATAATTCCCCAACAAAGCATGTTTCCTAAACTGTTAACCTACATCCTATTTATTTCCTACCCTAAACTGAGATACTCAAAAACCATCCTTTTTCCAAACATAAGGTATTGAAATAATACATGCAAAAAGAGCTGGATATTAAGATAAAAGTATTGTTGTTCATAGAAAAATAGCAGGTAAACAGCTTTTAACCTCCGGAAACTGTGGATCTATTTTTATGCCATAAAGTCCTAACTTCTGGATCTCTATTGGGAAAAACCTGGGAGTGATAAAGCAGTCCTAAATTCAAGCCAGTCTTCTATTATTTAAGTATTTATTGAGCAGGCTAGGTGCGGTAGCTCACACCTATAACCCCAGAAGTTTGGGAGGCCAAGGCAGGGGGATCGCTTGAGCCCAGGAGGTCAAGTCTGCAGTGAGCCATGATGGTACCACTGCAGTCTAGCCTGGGCGACAGAGCGAGACCCTGTCTCAAACAACATAAATAAATAAATAAATAAATAAATAAATAGCACAAGTATACAAAGGTATAATGGCACACTGTTAGGCCAAAGAGGGAAATGAATGGAAACAAATTATTAAGACCCTTCAAATGGCTAGCCGAAGAGACAAGCGATAATAAAATTAGGAATGCATGTCACAAGGCAATATTCACAACTGTTAAATGGTGTTAAATGATGATATACTTAATAGTTCCACTGAGAGCAAAATTGGTATCTCAGACCTTGAAAGATATCAAGATAGAACAGAAAGAGCAATGAACAAAAAGCAAACATGGCTGTGGAAGGTAGAAATAGCAAAAGCAAAGATAAGAGTATCAGATTTTTTTTCAAAGCCTACCTTAAAAGAGGCCTCAAGGAAGCTCATGTTATCATGGAAGCTTCATAAAGCTCATTAAACACAGTTTGGAACACAGTATTCTAATGGATCAAGACATTATTCTGAAGACTTGGGAGGGTAAATCTGGACTATATGACTGATTAGCTGGAGGAAGTCAGTATTCGCTTTTATCTTTGATTCTAGCTATGAAAGGAAAAATATACTAAAGACTCCCTACTTTATACACATGTGACAAAAATAAACATGACTGCATTTAGGAATCTACTTTTCGTTCATAACAAAAGACGCAACCTAATTATAAGCTTCCTTTTTTCTTTCTTTTAAACTGTTTTCTCAAACTAATTTTTAAATGACCAATACATTTTCAAAGGACTCTATTAGAATGTTCAAAAATTTGACCTGTTGGATAGAATTTATGGAAATGATAAAAAGCAATCGGGCTACGAACTATTCAAAATAATCCATACAGAGACAGGATTAACTAATAAAAAGTCAGTAAGAACACATCCCCCAAACAGGAGACTTGTAAGGAAATTTGGCAGCAAAAATACTGGTGTTTATGTTAAAAGACAATATTTAGAACTTTAAATGAAAGGCTTTAAGGGACAATAAAAATGGTCCCAGCCATTCCATGGAAAAGCTATATACCATCCCTCAAAAAGTACAAAATCAAAGACAACTGGTAAATATGAGAAAGCACAGAAATAACAAAGCAAAAGATAATGTAAATGTTAAAGTGTCTCAGGCCGGGCATGGTGGCTCACACCTGTAATCCCAGAACTTTGGGAGGCCAAGGCAGGCAGATAACTTGAGGTCAGGAGTTCGAGACCAGCCTGGCCAATATGGTGAAACCCCATCTCTGCTAAAAATACAAAAATTAGCCGGTGTGGTGGCACGCTCCTATAGTCCCAGCTACTCGGGAGGCTGAGGCAGGAGAATCACTTGAACCCAGGAAGCAGAGGTTACAGTGAGCCGAGATCGTGCCACTGCATTCCAGCCTGGGCATCACAGCAAAACTCCGTCTCAAAAAACAACAACAAAAAATAAAGTGCCTCAAATCCTCCAAAAACAATGAAATATAAACACTTCAAAATACGCAGTTGGGGCCGGGCATAGAGACTCATGCCTATAATCCCAGCTACTCAGGAGGCTGAGGCAGGAGAATCGCTTGAACCTGGGAGGCGGAGGTTGCAGTAAGCCAAGATCGCACCACTGCACTCCAGTCTGGGTGACAGAGCGAGACACCATCTTAAAAAAAATGCAGTTGGTTTAACTTGGCAAAACACCACCAGATCAAACTACAAGTGAAAAAAGACTGGAGCTAATAAAAGAATAGAACAGCAAACAGGCTGTCAGGCTATTCCAAAAGACAAGGGTTACTAGGTTACCTAGTAAACCAATCTCACAAGGCCAGTGTCAGAGTAGATTTGGTCTAAATCAAATGTAAGTCATTGGTCAGGAGACTGATTATATATTCATGGATATAGTATATACTCTTCAGAGAAATTCTACCTGCTCTTTTCACTCCCACTAGAATGTAAGCCCGATGAGGGAAGAACATTTTTCTATTACTTCCCCGCAGTCTATGCAATAAGTAATAATTACTCACTAAACAATTGAAAAGAATAAAATTATCCAACTATGACTTATAATTTTGCACTTCCGTGAAGACAGTATGCATAGAATCACACATCTATCATCAGGATTTTTATCCCTCATCTAGACATAAAGCTGCCCAAGATCAATCATTCTCTAAATTAAAGCCAGTTTCAGAACTAAAAGGAAGCTTTTATTGAAAACACAATGGGATACTTCAGATTCAGATACAGTCATTTTTCCACTAGACAAACTAGTTTTGTTCCACATAATCCCTATTTCTTGATAATATCTGAGCTTCCTCTTCCAAGGCAGTAAAATACTCCTTTTGTAAATAAAAGATCTACTAAATATATTCCTTCACAGCCAACGGCCTGACAAACCTAGGTCATGTCTGCAGTAAACATTTAACAAGCACACAAGAGTTAAACCTCTTTAATCTACACAGAACAGATTAAAACAACCATGCAGGGAATCAACCCCAACATAATCACAGTCATGCACTACATAACATTTCAGTAAATGAAAGACTACATATACAACAGGGGTCCCATAAAATTGTAATATCGTATTTGTACTCTACTTTCCTATGTTTAGATATACAAAAACTTACCATTGTGTTACAACCACCTATAGTATTCAGTACAGTAACATGTTATACAGGTTTATAGCCTAGGAGCAACAGGCTGTACCATACAGACTAGGCATGTAGTGCCATCCAGTTTTAAGTATACTCTATGATGTTTGCATAATGACAAAATCACCTAAGGATGCTTTCTCAGAAAGTATCAACTGTAAATGAAATTCGACTGAGATGTGACTGAATATTCAATGTAGTATATACAGCATATATATTAATATATATTTATATACTAATATATAATGTATACATAGTGTATATATGCAATGTAAACACCAGAAAAACAAGAGAAGAAAATAAAGTTCACACGAGTACTTTGAAGATGATTCAGTAAAAGGACCTTAGTAATACTAAAAATATTTATACTTAAATAATGCCAGACTATTAGATTTCAGAACTTAAAAAACAGGTAATTTAAAACATTACCTATAAATTTTTAAAATTCAAATTAAAACTTCATGAAATTCAAAAACTCACACTTCAGGAAGATAGTGGTATTTCTGAAGAGGATCTTTCCAAAACTAAAATAATTTTTCCCCTGCAAACATAAAGGAAAGATAATTAGCCTCAGATGGCTTCAATTACCAAAGCATCATATAACTAAGACTGCTAGAAATTCCAACTTAACTTAAATCTTTATAGGACGTACCCCTTAATCAGTTCATTCCCTTTACTCACCAATCACTGCTCAGAATAACCAATCATTTTTTCTAATGAACTATTCTGTGTGCAAATAACCAGAGTTTTATTTTCAAATCTAAAAAGACTTAACTATTAACCATTTTAGTAACAAGTAAAAACCTAATTGAACAACCGAAAATCTTCCACTGAACAAAAGGTATAACGTTTACCATATATAAAAGCCCAAATAAGATTTGGACATCACAATCAGTGAGCAGAACAGAATGAAACAAAAAGGCCAACGTAGGTTTAATGGGGCTAATGCTTTTCAGCATTTCCTCCCTGCATCTGGTTTTTGTCTGCTCACAGGACTACACCTGTTACTGAAATAAGGTATAAAATGGGTAAGGGGCAGCAAGGGTCAACCCATGTAGTTAATTATCCAAATGAAAGACTAGCCTTACCACATTAAATTTTAGGTACTATTTCTTCCATTTTAACCATTCCCATGTTAAAACACATTTTTTAAATCTCTATGCTTTCTAGTCACACAGTAAAGCTTAGAATAGCCATTCCAAAGTTGAAGCGAAGTCGAACTATCTCGTAAGCAGAATTACTCAAGGACCAAGAAGTGCAGAGGAAGAAAAAGAAAGAAAGAAATGAAGACTCCTATTTACATATCTTTCTTATCCAACCCGGGGACACTGGATTCTGTGAAACATCTGAAAGATAAACAACTCTCCGTTTGTACATCAAGTTTACATCTCAAGTCAGGCACTGAAAGTTCTGTTTTTCTGATGAGAAGCCGCTCCACCACTCCCTTCTGTTGCTGAAGTGGCCCTTACATTCCCGCTAGCCTAATCACACAAGTGCGCGGCTTTCCACGCCAGAGAGGTGGGTCCCAGTTGGCCAGCCACACAGACCATCCCGGCAACCCCACCTCTTTTGAAGAGACTTTTGCGGAACCTTCATGGACCCCTTGAGCCGCCGTAGCCCCACCCCTTGCTCCTCTAGGTTCAGACGTTAGTGAAGTGAATACTCACCGACGGTATAGGAATGTGCCATTTGGACCGGTCGGCAGCAGCTACGGGTGCCGGTCCCGCACTGAAAAACGACAGTGGTGACGGCTGAGCTCCCAGAAGCAGAAGAATGACAGGCAACACCTGAAGCCACGCAGCCGCCGCCATCTTCACAGCCGTGGAGTGCCTACCGAAAGCATTTCACCCTCTTCCGGTTCGTCCCGCCTTCTTCCGGCTCTGCTCTGAGGGCGGGATTATCCGGGTCCTGGAAACGTCGCGGGGCTTGTTTGCTGTGCGACGTAGCGGCCCCTCCCTCAGACAGTCGTCTGTGCGCCGTGAGACTTTGGACCTACTGCGCAGGCGTCATCCTGTTGGAACCTGGTCAGCTGGGTTAGGGAGATCGTTACATGCCCGCCTGGCCTGAGTCTTTTCTGTCTCCCAGCCCTTAAAGGTTTTGGGACCAGGCAGTCACCCAGTGCAGGATGTGGCTCTCTACTTCTCCCGCTTGCCCCAGCCCCTCATCGCTTCTAAGTCAGTGTCAGACTTTAGGGCCAGAAAGTCTGGAAAAGCCCTAAGTCTGGCTGCCCGAGTGGCGTCTAGTAGTGAGTTCTCCGCTTTGGGTGGTATTTAAGCAAAGGCTGGAATTCGGCGGTGGTGGAGTACACGCGATTCCTAGACTGGGTAGTGTAACAACCTTCAAAGGCCCCTTCTAGCCCTGAAGAGTACAATGCTGCAGTAGAATCTGGCCGGAGACCTAGCCTCCAGCAAAGACCTGGCCGGCACTTCCCACTCTTAACCGAAAACGGAGACAGAGAGGGTCAGTTTTCAAAATCTGTGGCGTGACCCCGCCACTGAGATAGATCTGCAGATGCTTCGTCCCAGTCACGGAGGCCGTCTCGGCATTTCCCGGTTCTTAAAGCTCTTGATTTTTACCCTCTAGGACTCATTGCGTACACGCCCTCACCGCCGCCCAGTTTCGGTTCCTAACAAAAGCACGTTCCTCATCAGCCACCCATAATCAAGACCAATTTGCCAAATAAATCATTGTAGAAACGCTAGTTTGGGCCTGAAAAATTCCAGGAGCAAGAGTCAAGATTTGTCACTCCATGAGGATCTGGAGGGGACTCCCTGCCCAGAAACTTGGCGATGAAGTGCTGGTTGTAATTTTAGAAAGACACCCAATCGGCTTTTTTAAAAGATCGCCCAGGGCCCTCGTCCTGAGAGCTGGGAGCTGGTCGGAGTGACAGAGAAGCCATGGAAGCAGCTGTGAAAGAGGAAATAAGGTAAAGGCCAAGTGCTTCTGTAGCGAGTTACCCCAGGGTCCCTAGAAACAGGGAATATAGTACCTGAAAGTACCTGAAAACATTTTGGCTTTGAAGATTTCATTGTGTTTTAATTGCATTTCTTATTTGCGTATTTGGTATTTGCTCACCTTTGTCTTTTCTCTCAATTCGCAGGGAGTTAGTTGATATTAATAGCCTCTCATAAAATACTTTCAGGATGGTTAAATAGGCCGGGTGCAGTGGCTCGCGCAGGTAATCCCACAGCACTTTGGGAGGCCAAGGAGGGAGGATCGCTTGAGTTCAGGGAGTTCGAGACCCCCTCCCCGCCCCCTCAGAGTCTCAGCCACTTGGGAGACCAGTGGGAGGATGGATTTGGAGGCTGCAGTGAGCTGTGATCTTGTCACTGCTTGGGCAACAAAGTGAGACCCTGTCTCCAAAAAAAAGGATGGTTAAGTAACATTAACAGTGGAAAAGTTGCAATCATAACTCTTAACACATGAATTTCAGGCATGTTGCTTTCCAAGTTCATCTATAATCACCCCTTCCTACATCATCCCAGAGTTAATTCTTCAAAGCTGTAAAGAGGAAACAAAAGATTCTCTGATCTTTGTACACTTGATTAAAATAAACTGGGCCGGATCGCTCATGCCTGTAATCCCAGCACTTTGGGAGGCCTATAGGTGGGCAGATTGCTTGAACCCAGGAGTTCAAGACTAGCCTGAGCAACATGCTGAATCCCTGTCTCTACAAAAATTTTAAAGTTAGCCAGACGTGGTGATGTGGGCCTGTAGTCCCAGCTACTCAGGAGGCTGAGGCGGGAAGATAGCCTGAGCCCAGGAGGCGGCAGTTGCGGCAAGCCAAGATCGTGCCACTTCACCCCAACATAGGCAGAGCGAGATCCTGTCTCAAAAAAAATTTTTTAAATAAATTAAAATAAACGGACAAAGACTGAGTTCAGTGAAGGACAAACAGTTTTTTGGTATGGCCAAGTATATCTGCCTGGGCTTGTTTTCATAATATTTCAACATTTGTGTTCAGTCATAGCTTTCTACATAATCATGGACATGCTGACTACAGATGCATTCAGCCACACTGGTGCATGAAAGCCGGTGTTATTTTTTTTTCTCCTTATAATCTGTAGTTGTTTTAATCAGATGGAGGCTAGTTTAAATACATATACTCAAACTTCAATATACATATATCTCACTCATGTTTTTATTCCAGAAACAGCTCTTCTAGAAACTTGGTTTTAAAAAACATGGCCCCTGGATTGTCACCTCATCTTAAAAAGCAAGAAATTCCCCTTCTACGTCTGTTCTGTTCTTATTCTAGCACCTTGCACCTCTATTAAAGCATTTGTCAGCTTGTATTGTGATTGCTGGTAAAACCCTAACTGATAGCTTGAACACAGTTCATATCTTCCTCAGAGCCCAGCACCCAGGAAGAATATTCTGAAAATATTTTGTTGAATAAATCGGTGGGTGGATTATGGTTCTTAGTTTGTCTGGTTGGTTGGTTTTGGTTTGTTCGTTTTAGGATGCTGTTTTGGTTTTGCTCCTTCAGATTTTACTTTTGCAGTCATAGCCTTAAGTCATTATTTCAAAAGAATATGTCCTCATAAGTGACAGTGATCTTTTCCCATTACTTTCGGAGTAATCCCAGAACCTGATGTTTTGTTGTTTACCTCAGAGGATATACAAAAGACTATTGTTCTGCAGCATAATGTGCTATTATGTTATACTATGGCCATGACACAATTTTGCGTTGCAGAATAGACTCCAAAGGTTTATTTTGCGTGTTCATACTATAGTTAGAGAAGGTAGAAAAGTTGGATTCACAAGCCCTGTGTGAAATAAATTTCTCAAAATGTCTTTTTATTTAGTGTTGAAGATGAAGCTGTAGATAAAAACATTTTCAGAGACTGTAACAACATTGCATTTTACAGGTAAGGAAAATAAATATAGTAACTAGATCAAAACATCTCTGACAGTATTTCAAAATTGATGCTTATTAAAATTTCGAGAACTATCCTTTCCAAGGAAAGGATAATTTAATAATTAAGGAAATCATTAGACAGGAGACTCACTTTTAAGTTTATACATTTACTCCTGAAGTATTTAAATTTTTCAGTAAACAGCTATTTTATTTTAAAAGCCAAAATATTTTTAAACTAGTTTTAAATTTTGATGCTTTGAATAGATAACACTTTTACATGGTTCAAAAATAATATAAAGAGGTATACATTGAAAAATGTTGCTTCCACTCCTGTCCGCTTCTACCCATTCCTCATCTTGTCCTGAGTAACCAAATTTCTTCATTTCTTATTTATCCTTCCAGTATTTCTTTTTGTAAATACATATATTTTTATATTATTCCTTTTCTCTTTTTTTAATCACCCCTTTTTATACCAAGTAGGTTTTTTTTCCTGCTTTATAGTTTGTTCTGAGGGGGAATTCATACGAGTGCATGGAGATTGTTTCCCCTTTTTACAGCTGCATAATATTCCATGGGGTAGATAATACTATTAATATAATTTATTCAGTCTGTCTCTTATTGCTAGACCCTTGGGTTGTTTTTAATCTTTTGCTAAAATAGCACTACCACAATGAAGAGCTATACATAGATCATTTTCTACACATGCAGGTGTATTTATAGGATACATTTCTAGGAGTGGGATTACTGGGTCAAAGAGTAAATGCGTTTGAAATGTGTTAACTATTACCAGATTTCCCTCCATAGGAATTATACCATTTGTACTCCTATCAACATTGTATAAGATTGCCTGGCTGGGTGAGGTGGCTCACACCTGTAATCCCAGCACTTTGGGAGGCCAAGGCAGGCGGATCACCTGAGGTTGGGAGTTTGAGACCAACCTGACCAACATGCAGAAACCCTGTCTCTACTAAAAATACAAAATTAGCCAGGCATGGTGACGCATGCCTGTAATCCCAGCTACTTGGGAGGCTGAGGCAGGAGAATTGCTTGAACCCGGGAGGCAGAGGTTGTGGTGAGCCGAGATCGTGCCATTGCACTCCAGCCTGGGCAACAAGAGTGAAACTCCGTCTCAAAAAAAAAAAAAAAAAAAAAAAAAAAAAGATTGCCTGTTTCTCCAGAGCTACAAAAAATATGCCTTTAAAATCTTCATTTTATTTTATTTTTTTTTATTTTTATTTATTTTTTTGAGACAGAGTCTCCCTCTGTCACCCAGGCTGGAGTGCAGTGGCGCAATCACTGCCCACCACAACCTCTACCTCCTGGGTTCAAGCGATTCTCCTGCCTCAGCCTCCGGAGTAGCTGGGATTACAGGCATGCATCACCATGCCTGGCTAATTTTTTGTATTTTTACTAGAGAGGGGGTTTCACCATGTTGGTCAGGCTGGTCTTGAACTCCTGACCTCAGATGATCCATCCGCCTTGGCCTTCCAAAGTACTGGGATTACAGGCGTGAGCCACCACACTCGGCCATAATCTTCATTTGAAAAAAAAAAGTCTTTATCTGATCTTGAAACTGAAATCATCAAAAATTATATTATACAGTATAGCTTTCTAACGTATTCACTCTCTGTTTAATAGGAAGAAAAGCGTATTATGTTAATTCTGAACAGGTGTCTAGAGGGAAGTCTACAGTGAATGCCTGGTAACCTTGTTAAACCACTAGATTATATTTAATATCCACTAGAAATTATTTAGTTACTATTAAAGTCCATTTTATGGAAAGAGGGAGGGAAATTAACAAGCTCACAAACGTCATCTGTGAAAATTGCCCCACCATCTCAAGAAAGGAGACAAGATGTCATCCTTTGAGCAACGTTATAGTAATCGTATTAGTATTCTTACTAATACTCATCTTATTAGCATTCTAATAATAAAGTTCCTGATTAGTGCTTTATTATACTACTAATACTGTTTGTGCCCTGAAATTCACTGAATATCATAGTGAATTTTAATGACTCCCATATGATAATATAGTCTTTTGGATACTGACAATCACAAATAATTATCAAGCATCTGCATACTCCGTATCTATAGGCGTCAGAAACAGTGGCTTTCCAAGAAGTCCACCTATCAGGCATTACTGGACTCAGTCACAACAGATGAAGACAGCACCAGGTTCCAAATCATCAATGAAGCAAGTAAGGTGAGATGGAAGTATTTTCTACAGAGAATAATTTGTTTCTGTTTTTATTGGGGCTGAATGAAGTAAATTTCCACAAAAGCCAATTAAAGCTATGTATGCTTCAAAAATAAACCTTGTTAGAAAAGGAATATCAGCCTTTTAGTGATTAGTGGCTCACGCCTGTAATCCCAGCACTCTGGGAGGCAGAAGCGGGCAGATTGCTCGAGCCCAGGAGTTCGAGACCAGCCTGGGTAATATGGCGAAAACCCATCTCTACAAAAAGTACAAAAAATTATCCAGGCACAGTGGTGCATGCCTGTAGTCCCAGCTACTCAGGAGGCTGAGGTGGGAGGATCTCTTGAGCCCGGGAGGTCGAGGCTGCAGTGAGCCATGATAGTGCCGCTGCACTTCAGCCTGGGTGACACAGCAAGATCCTCCCTCAAAAAAGAACAAAGAAAGAAAGAAAATGAATGTCATCTTTTAAATCCTATACTAATAATATTGTAATCGGTATATGAATATCAGTATATAGATTGCCTGTGTATCAGATGTTTTCCTAAATGTCTTACAAATGTTATTTCCTTTTGTTTAGTCTTCATAACACATCTAAGAGGTACATTATATTATCCTAATTTTCAGATAAGGAAAATGAAGTCTAGAAAATCACTTGCCCAAAGTCTCACGTTTAGTAACCAAAATTTTCTCCTGCACCTGTCAGACGCTATCACCCACGTGCTTTCTAACACTATTACACAATGCCCAGTTGCATGTGTAGCCTGAGCAAGGTACAAATTCAGGGTATGTCCAAATCTCAAAATGCAGGTGGGCCAGGGGCAACAGGGGACAGGCAAAAGGACTATGCAGTTGAAAACCCAAGTAACAAGTGTTCCCTCACCTGAGCTGCTTCACTAGAGGTTACCATAGTTTTTGCCTAGTGAGAGGGTTAGGGAAGTATATCTTAAGTGCTTTATCTCACCCATGAAGTTGTCATGTTACTTTAGATGGGCTAGTCATAGAGGAAGCACTATGGGCTGTGCTAGGAAGTGTGACTGTGCACTAGTACCTGATGCCCTCAACCTGACCCTCACTTTCAGATCCTCCCTGCATTCTAAAGGCATCCTAAGTTTCTAAGGCCTCTGAGACCAATCTGACTTAACTGGTAATTCATATCACTGAAAGACAGTTAAGGCCATTAGGTCTGGGTCCTGTAACTGCTTGGATAATAACTGCACCAACTCACTAACAAGTCCCAGTTCTGGGAAGCTGACATTCATGGCAAAGCTGTGAACTATGTGACTACCATAGTTCCTGCCCTGCAGCGCTGTACTGATATTAGTGGGTTCTCCATAATAATTGTAAGGCCATTTAGAAATGGGTCCAAACTTTATTCCCAGACAGAAAGAACAATTGTACAGTGAGGAAAACTACCTTCATTATGGAGCTTTAGAGATTTTAGTCATATGGAGTCTTCTTCCATAACTTTCTTGCCCAAATTAAAATATGAGCTAGAATCATATCAACAGCTCTGTGTTCTTTATCCCCATCCCCTGTCCTCAGCTTCTACAACATAGTTATTGTGGCAGTACATCTAGCTCATCTCTCTTAGCTGCACAGATGGGGCAGTTAGCCTTTCTCCAAAATCTAATGCTGATTCTTACACCACCCATTTTTCTGGAGTAATTTTCCTCCTTGCCTAGTATCTTTGATACATTTGAGTTCTCAGCTCATGGTACCCCCAAAGCCATAGATCGTCTAATGCTGATTCAGGTCTCCGTTTATATTCTTATTCATATATGTTTTTTATATATCCTTTTGTAGCCTAGTTTGGTAGCTGTTCATGGGGAAAAAAATGGGGCAGCACTGATTTCCTTCCTGGAGAGCCAACCACTGTTTGCATGTGGTCTAATAGCCTGACACCCGGCCAAACCCTTCTATTCAGGGTCAGCAGAATCAGGTGGCTCCAGGAAATGCATCAAGTCCATCAGAGGCCTTCCAGGAGTCTTTAGGCCTTGACCAGATGTCAAGAACCTTTCTGTCACGTTTTTCTTGTCATTGTCTCATTTTCTTTCCTGTTTCCATTGTGTCTAACCTGAGAGAGTTGTAGTTGTCCATAATCAGAGCAGGAATCCCTATCCATTCTTGAGGATGCTTAGTATATTGAACACCTGGTCATGAAGACGTGCTGAGGTAAAGTAAATGAGGCAAAATCACCCTGAATATCAGTGGTGAGCCAAAATGAAAATTCTCAACACAGCGTGATACCAGTTTGCGGTGGACACCCACATATGCCATTTTACATTACTGTAGATCAGTTTCTCTTTTTGGATCCTGAAAAAGTGAGGGACAGGGCTGTTCAGGTCAGGTGCCAGGACCAGAGCCCAACACCTCTGGATGCCTTCAAAGGCAAAGAAACCACAGTCCAGGAGGAGACACAGGATCTCAGCACAAGACAGCACCTGGATCAAAAGGAAGCTGAGGAGCCTGATAAACAAGGACAAATTACCTGGGACATCAGCAACGTAGCTCCCAAGACTGAGAACTTTGAGGACCTCTTGGAACAAACTCCATGCTCAGGTATTAGAAATATCGGAACCACATAGGGAATCTGCATGCCCTGATCTCAGTCAAATGTATGCAAATATATATTTCGGGAGATCACCCTGAAATTCTGCACTGAACTCCATTTTAATGTCCTGCTTGTCACGTGGTGTTGAGATGACTAGTAGGTACATAAGGTTTCATGCCGTCTGTCAGTCTGTTAGGGACAACAAAGGTGATGGTGATCACTAATGTTGCCTGCATCTTATATGCAGCTCATTGCACAGTGAAAGAGCCTCTATTAGGCCAGGCGTGGTGGCTCACGCCTATAATCCCAGCACTTTGGGACGCCAAAGCAGGCAGATCGCTTGAGGCCAGGAGTTTGAGACCAGCTATGGCCAACGTGGCAAAACCCCATCTCTACTAAAAATACAAAAATAAGGCCGAGTGTGGTGGCTCACACCTGTAATCCCAGCACTTTGGGAGGCCGAGGTGGGCAGATCACGAGGTCAGGAGTTCAAAACCAGCCTGACCAACATGGTAAAACCTGTCTCTACTAAAAATACAAAAATTAGCCAGGCATGGTGGCATGTGCCTGTAGTCCAGGCTACTCAGGAGGCTGAGGCAGGAGAATCGCTTCTCAAAAAAAAAAATACAAAAATTAGCTGGGTGTGGTGGCGCATGCCTGTAGTCCCAGCTACTCAGGAGGCTGAGGCAGGAGAATTGCTTGAACCTGGGAGTCAGAGGTTGCAGTGAGCCAAGATTGTGCCACTGCACTGCAGCCTGGGCAACACAGTGAGACTCTGTCTCAAAAAAAATTTTTTTTTATAACAAAGAACTTCTATTTAAAATGGTTTCTGGGATAAGATGGGTGTTTCAAGGAGATTGCACATTAAGATATGGTATGAGGGTGATCGGAAGTTTTAAAATAAGCTGCATACATCCACTTATTCAGAATGATAGCTTTTTATTTCAGGTTGAGAGGGACAGCCCAGAGTCTAAGAGGATCATATTCAGCTCACAGCTGCAGTTCTCAAATTACACTGATCAGGCAGATTCTGACAAATCCAACACTCTTGGTGCCTGCCTGCCCCTACACCTTTAAAACCCTTAAAGCAGTAACTTTGGAGTTGTCAAGATTTGTTAATTTTTGAATTTCTCCCTCTCAATTCCCTTCCCCAATCTGCTCCTTAATAAACAACCAGGAAGCAGAACCAAGCTTCATTCAACATTGGGTTAGGCTGCCATAACCAAATATCACAGGCTGGGCAGCTTACACAACAGATATTTATTTCTCGCAGTTCTGAAGGCTGTAAATTCCAAGATCAAGGTGCTAGCAGCTTCACTGTCTGGTGAGGGCTCTCTTCTTGGTTTGTAGATGGCTGCCTTCTTGTGCCCTCACATAGTGGAGAGAGAGTGTGTACACGAGCTCTCCGGTCTTTTCTTATAAGAGCACTAATCCATTCCTGAGGACTTCCTCAACCTCGTTACCTCATCTAAACCTAATTACCTCCCAAGGGCTTCATCTCTGAATACCATCATATTGTGGGTTAGGGCTTTAATAGCAAATTTTGGGAAGATGCCATTCAGTCCATAGCAAACATGATGTTCCAGGACATAGATCTGTTCCAAAACAAGCTAGAATGTTGACCTGTGTGTTGTCACAAGGTCGGAACATCCAGGCTTTGGAGAAAAGCTGGTTGCAGGTTCAGATGCATAAGTTTTCTCACATAGGGTCCTAATATAGTGTTGTGCTTATTCCTGATGGCAGAATAATCAGGTAGATATTTAGTAAAGAAGTTTCCAGAAAATAGAAAGTGATCAGGAAAGTGTTGACTGCTTTTGTAGAACTCAGTTGTTGTTTTTTTCCTACTATCAGTTTTCTATCTTCAGTGAAAATTTGGTCTGGATTGAAAAAGAGAGATCTAGTCTTGTGATCTAGGCAAAGGAAAATGTATGCTGCCTTGTGAGTCTAGCTTAAATAACATTGCTAGCAAGGATGTCTGGAGCAATCTACTTTATATTGCTAATTATGATGCTTTCTCATGATATAGGTGACCATTTGGCACCTATATTTTCTTTTGCAGCCTGTTTATTTTCTTTTGCAGCCTGTTTGCAAGGTTTCGCCAGAGACAACACTTCCAGCAGCTTCTTCAAGGATGCAGGAATATCTCTGAGCACCTCTATGAAGTTACCCCTTGCCTCTTCATCTGAGCCTAAAGAAAATGAGGCTTTGCCCAACCAGCCACCTTCTCAGCAGATGAGGCACAACTACCACTTGTTAGCCAGTACTGTGTCTGCAGAAATAGCCAGGAACAGGCAGCTAATTTGGGAACTGGCCAATCAGAAGCACACCTGCACAGGCCAATTGTCCTTGGGGAACAGGCCAGTGCCCAGCGAGAGGCTGCCAGTATTCTTTGTAGAAAATCAGTGCTTGCAGTAAACCAACTGGCTGCAACTGTGGAAGGGACAATTAGTGTCCTACAGCAATTTAATGAACTATTAGACCATTCTCTGGATCCCGGGAGGTTTGATCACAGCTGGTAGAGGTGGTCGCTCACTGTTCTATGTCTTTTAGGTTAACAGTTCTTTACATAATAGTGAAGAGTCCTGGTGCCTCAGGAAAAGCAAGATCAACCTACCAAGGAGGAGTTGATGGAGTCATAATTTTCCTACTTAACACCCACTGCAAATTTAAATATGTGTTCTAGGGCTGTTTGTTAATTCTATTATGGTCTTTACTAATTGTGATTCCCAGTTCTGGGCAAATAAAAAGTTTTTGTTTTAATGTAATTGTGATCAACACTATGCTTGAAGACATAGACAAAGCTATTTCTACCACCATGTTTACAAAATATCTGGTATTTTCGCCTGTATGGCCATTAAAAAAACTAGATTTGTGGATAACAAACCACCAAGTTTTAATTGTTTTTATTTAGTAAGGGAGAAATAAGACAGAAAAAGAATTAATACTCTTTCCCAGACTGAGAGGTGGGCTTCTAAGTAAAGGTATATGAAAAACTGAGTAGAGGCTTGTAGTACTAAAATGAACCTCCAAAATTTATTCTTTTCTCTGAGGATTTATCTCAGCTTCTCTGTATAATTGGATATTAACACATCTTAACTTTTTTAAAGAGATAGGGTCTCACTGTGTTGCTCAGGCTGGAGTGCAGTGGTTACTCACAGGTGCAGTCATGGCACACTGTAACCTCAAACTACTAGGCTCAAGCAATCCTCTTGCCTCAGCTCCACTGAGTAGCTGGGGCTATATGCATGTACCACCCACTAGCATGTCTTAAATACTTCTAAGGGAGCAAAACGCATGCCCTCTCACTTCATTTTAACTATCCATTTAAAATTATTAGATGTATGTTCATTTTACATAAATTGACCTTGCTGCAATTGAGTGTAACTACTTATATTATCTAAGGATTAATACTAGATTCTCAATTTAAGCAGTCCAACATCTGTAACTTCTTAATGTATTTTTTCATTGTCATTTCCAATCATCACTAACAGGAGGAAGAGATTTGATAGTTTATTTGTATATTATTTTATTTATAAATATCTAGCAGGTCCTAGCAAATAGGAAAGGAATATCTACAAATGTTTACTATTTTAGATAGAAGAGTATAACAGTCATGTCCAGACTTTTTGAAAGAGCAAGGATGTGGTGGAAGGATTGGGAAAGAACTGGCAGTTAAACCTCAGGGAAGTGGCTTTTTAAACTGTCATCCACAGAGCCCTGAGGTTTCGACAGAGGTGACTTAGGACTCAATACAGGGAAGGCAGGGGACTCTAAGGTGGGACACTGAGCCATTCCCCACTGTCTTTAACCCAAGTGGCTTTACTTATTGGACTTCTGGGAGTCTGCTGATATTTAAAAAAAAAAAAAAGTTAATAAGAAAAAAAACACACATGAGCCCAGATCATAGGAGGAAATGCACACTAAGGTCTAAGGAAAGTAGTGCCTGGACCAAGAAAGCTATGTTGGTGATAATAAGAGATAAGAGATAAGGCACAGTGGCTCACACCTGTAATCCCAGCACTTTGGGAGGCTGAGGCAGGAGGATCACTTGAGGTCAGGAGTTTGAGACCAGCCTGGTCAACATGGTGAAACCCCGTCTCTATTAAAAATACAAAAATTAGCCTGGTGTGGCACGCACCTGTAATTCCAGCTACTCAGGAGGCTGAGGCACAAGAATAGCTTGAACCTAGGAGGCGGAGGTTGCAGTGAGCCAAGATTGCGCCACTGCACTCCAGCCTGGGTGACAAAGCAAGACTCCATCTCAAAATAAATAAATACATACATTTAAAGAAAGAATGACTCTAAATATTGCTAAATTTCAGAGCGACTTTTGCTAAAATTAGTTTGCTAAATTAAAATGAGGATTAACTCTGATTTATACATGAAGTCATTATAGTGAAAACAGGGTTATTGCTCTCTCTTTTTTCCGCCCTGGGCTGCAGCCTCAAGAACAGAACATACAGATCAGTCTTTGGTTTAAACAAAAATTAGTTTTGTTTTGTTTTTTTTTTTTTGTAGAGAGAGCTGTTTTACTAAAAATGGGACAATCTCTGAGTGAATAACTAGATGCAAATTGTTAATCATATATAGGCAGACCACCTATATGCCCCCTGCTTAGGAAGTTCTTGCCCATTTTTGCCTACTCAAACTCTTACTAATTCCTGAAGGCCCTGCTTAAATCTCTATTCTTCTAGAGAAATGTCCAGAACTTCTAACCCTGCGGTCATCATTAATAACCCCCTTCCTTAATCTCTTGCCTTTCTGTTTTAAAACTTATCACAGAATGCTCTGTGTTAGCTTTGCATCTCTTTTATCTCCTCCAATTTCAGCCTCCCCAAAAGTTCAATCATTGCAATAATAGACGCCAAATGAATGTTAATTGAATGGAATTTGAGAGAGCAATGGAAATATATGTTTAAATAGTGAAAGAATACATAATCTAACAGAATTTGAACTTTGTACTTGGACATATTTCCAAATGTTAAAATTTTGATTGTACACTAAAAGTAGTTTAAATACATAAAAGAACATTAAACATGCAAGCAGTAATTACAGTATGATCACTATTGCATCATAACCCTGCCTTAGAATATCTAGAAAAGGATCCACAGCCATAGCACTGTTTACTTGTGCACTGTTCAGTATCATGTTACAGTTTAACTGCCCTGATTGCTTCCCTGTATTCGCAAGAGGCAAAGTTCCAGTAACATCATGTTTTTGGTGCTGGCTTGGTATTCTCCATATTTCTTATCTTTTACTTGCACCACATTGTACCCATTCTAAGCTATGTCACACAACTTACCGAGTTTAGCTGTCATTTAACAGACATAATAGTAACAACACAGGCACCCAGTAGTAAACAAAATTTGGCATCATACTTCATGAGGAAATTGCAATTGCCTAGTGTGGCATGGCCCACCACTTGAAAACCATGGTCTTAAAATATTTTTCTAGGTGCTCATTTTGTAGCCTGAGTCCTGTCATTTCTATTCTCCTAGAGCTTCTTGTTTTGTGTTTTATTTTTCAAATTCTCTATTATCTTCATGGTTCTACATTGTTTCCGTGTCCCATGGTAGGCAGAATTTTACTTAAATTCCCCAGCCTCTTGTAAAAGTTCCCCGGGTCTATTTTCCCAGCTGTGAACAAATCAATTCCAGTTTGATTTTAGTGCACCAAGCCTCCTTTCATCCACCACTAGAGAACTCCAATGATCATCATTTTATTCTGTACTCTTTTCTATAGCCTGCCACCCTTCATCTTTCATCCAGCTGGAATCTAGTTACTCTGCTTTTAACACTCAAACTCTTAACGTATCTGTAGTTTATCATAGATACAGTAGCCACATGTCCCAATCTTCCAAGGCAAGTTTCAGTTTATGCCTGTCTTTCAATGTAATTATTAATAGAGACTCCTTTCACTCTGAAGATCCTGGTTTGGACAATTGTATGTTCACCTAGCCACAGAACACATAGAAGATATTTCTTGTTGCTACTGTAGCTATAGCCAAGCAAGTACATACATAAACTGGGGAGCTTTTTTTTTTTTAATTGCCATTGTTCTCCAATTTGCTTGGCCTATCATAATTGAAACAAATACTTTCCTAATTATTGTAATTGGTGCAAAATTGGCCATCACTTGGGTAACCTGTTGAAGGTAATCTCTTGTATCTGTTTCCAGGTTCCTCTCCTGGCTGAAATTTGTGGTATAGAAGGAAACATTTTCAGGCTTAAAATTGACGAAGAGACTCCTCTAAAACCCAGGTTTGAAGTTCCTGATGTCCTCACAAGCAAGCCAAGCACTGTAAGGTAAGCCAAGGAGTGAGGTATTTTAGAGACACGCTTGATATATTCTTTTATTATATCTTGAGTAATTTTGTTGTGTGCACTTCTTATTTTGGCTGCTCAAAACTACAGTCATTTAGGTTGGTGCAAAAGTAATTGTGGTTTTTGCCATTACTTTTAATGTATTCAGTTATTTGGGGATAAGTCCATCCATTTTCCTTATTATCCATTCTATTTTTTCTTCATCCACCATTTGATTCATCAGGACTTATTTAACGGGGAGAAGCAGAACTTTGATCCCTGCTCTCCTTCTCACAAAGAAAGTGGTTTTATTAGCCAGACTATGGGAGCAAGTAGAAGGAAAGCTACTTGTTACTCACTCAGATTAGCAGCAGGGCTCCAGAGATCTAATACACTAGCCAAACTCCCATGCTTACAGTAATTTATACCATTGGACGGACTCACTTAATTAAGGTTATTCTCAGAAGTCTAACATGTAATTTTACTTAGTGTCAAGGTAAATTAATAATCAATGTCTAAGTGAAAAACAATCTTTGGGGACTAAAGCATTTTCAAGTACCTGCAAAACTTTCATCTGTTCTCATAACACTTTCCATCAACTCAGTTTTGCCGGTTGGTTTCCATTATATTTTCATATTATTTCACTAAAGGAATATCAGATTATGCCAGATGCTTTCATTTTTACTATATCATTACTGTAGTTTTATGTAGATTATTTTTTCCATGAAAATCTTATAAAAGGTCAATACATTATAATGAGAAATTAATTCAGTTATGATAGAATCATCAAAAGTTTAAAATATATCTATTCACTGAGCCACACTATATGCCAATAACTTAGTAAACATAATTTTCTTAAATTTAATTTTGTTCTTTTAATAGAGACAGAGTCTTGCTGTGTTGCCCCAGCTGGTATCAAACTCCTGGCCTCAAATGATTCTCCCTCCTCTTCCTCCCAAAGTGTTGGGGTTATTGTCATGAGCCACCATGCCTGCCCTAAATAAGAACTCAAAAGAGACTGTTTCTCAAGGCTTTTGCAGTTTGGCAATTGAATCAATGCGTACATATAACCTCCTGGCCACAATATGTTATTTTCTACTATCCTGAACGATAGTACAGCCTTCACAGTTTTTACACTTGTGTTCATAAGTAAGTTAATCTGTAATTTTCTCTTTCTGTGCTGTCTTTGCCATGTTTTAGGGTCCAGGTGATAATTCACTTGGTATGGTAAATATGGTATTAATTCTGCTTCTGTACTGACTTCTTTCTAGAGGGCCTTTGGCTACTGTAGTAACTGGAAAACTAAAAACTACATTTCTTCATTTCCCAGACTCCCTTGTAGCTACAGGTTCTGATGTAATTCAGTTTCCACCAATCAGATGCACTTAAAAAAACCTTGATTTCAGAACTGAGTTCCCTATTTTGCTTATATGGATTTGGCACCTGTAGAGTGGCTCTAAGGCCATTATTTACTCATCTCTGAATTATAGCTAAGGTGGCATGATCCTAGAGCCCAGCAGTCGTCATAGTGACTTCTGATAACTCAACTTCCTGATTCTAGCTAAGATAGAAGGTCAGTTGGCCATACAGTTACACAGTATTGTTCTAGGGGTCATTCCTGGACGTGCAGCCTGGAACCTACTACCTCAACCCTTCCCATGATGTTGTAAGCAACAAATTATCCATATGAAGTCATTTATTTTCTGTTTAAAATAGCCAGAGTTGTTTTTTGTTTTCTACAATTGAGCCTTGGTTGATAAAGTAGTTGGTATTATAAATGAATATAAGCAACAGCCTCTCAAGGATGGGAATATGAGATTGGCTGGCTGACCTAGCTGGATTTGGAGGCAGTGAGGACGTATTTACCGATAGAGGATGGGATACTATTGTTACAGGCTGAATTGTGTTATCCCAAAATTCAGGTGTTGAGCCCTAACCTCCAGTACCTCAGAATGTGACTATATTTTGAGATAGGGTCTTTAAAGCAGTAAATAAGTTAAAATGGGATGATTAGGGTAGGCTCTAATCTATTATACCTGGGTGCCCTTGTAAGAAGAGGAGATTAGGTCACAGATGCAGGCACGGAGGGACAACCATGTGAAGACACAGTGATAAGGCAGCCATCTGCAAGCCCAGGAAATAGGCCTCACAAGAAACTCAACTTTCTGACACCTTGATCTTTGACTTCTAGCCTCCAGAATTATGAGAAAATAAATTTCTGTTGTTCAAGCTACCCAGTTTCTGATATTTTCTTATGGCAGCCCTGCCAAACTAATACAACTAATAATAGACCACAAAATTCTGTGGCAACGTTACTTAAATGACCACTGGTGGTCAACTAAAATAAAGTGGCCCATTGAAAGCAGACCAAGAGGTAGGGCCATACTGTATTATGATTATCACGCAGAATTCAGAGCTCTGAGGTGGCTTGGCTGCTTCAACTTCACTGAAGAGTTTAAAGAAAGAAAACAATAGTCTCAGGGCTTTGAATTCTTAGTTCAAGGTATTGTCAGAAGATTGTTAATTTTCTGTGACAGTCCTAAAAGTCCTCATATCTTCTGTAGCTGCAGGTACATACAGCTGAAAATCAGATGCAGAGTTTGATATTGCAGGTCACTGAATTAGTCCATAAGTTAATTTCAGGCATTAACTGGGAAAACGTAGGACTCCTCAAAATTGAATAGCAGGCTGAGTGCAGTGGTTCACACCTATAATCCCAATACTTTGGGAGGCCAAGGCAGGAGGATTGCTTGAGGTCAAGGGTTGTAGACCAGACTGGACAATAAAGTGAGACTGCATCTCTATAAAAAATTAAAAAACTAACCGGGCATAGTAGCACACACCTGTTGTCCTAGCTACTCAGGAGGCTGTGGTGAAAGGATCACTTGAGCCCAGTGGTTTAAGGCTGCAGTGAACTATGATCGCACCACTGCACTCCAGCTTGGGTGATGGAGCAAGACCCTGTCTCTAAAAAAATGAACAATTTTTTAAAAAATTGAATAACAGTATTTGGAAAGAGTTGGGTAATTCTAAATAGTCAAACCTCAAAATTCCACTGGCCCTCCCATTTCAGCAGAAGCAACCCCTCCTATAAAAGCAGGTGAAGCTGATCCTGCCTTGCTTGGATACCCTTTATTGACCTCACCTAAAATATACATGCACGGGGTTTCCAATTCTCCTGTGCCCGACCCCTACCACCCTTCACTGCCTCCAGACCCATCATCAGAGTCAGATCCCAACATGCCCAGAGAGCCAATTACAGTCAAACCCAGGGGGAGAAGGCTTGCATGCCTGAAAAATTATAAGACTATATGATGGCAAAAAAAAAACTGGGAAATATGAATGGAAATGGTTTCTGAGGAATTCCTAGACCAGAAAGAAGGAACTTAATTGTAGATCAGGCTAAATTTATTGACTCAGGTACACATACCAGATAATGTTGATTTGATATGCTAGCTTGGGCAACTGAGAATGGCTCTAATTGATGGCTTAGTTGGTTAATTATAATCTGAACTCAGCTATGGATTCTTCTGAATGAAGCTGAGATATCAGGAATTCTTTGGCATGGTATAGAGGAAATGATACATAGACTTAGAGAGATAAAGATGTTGAAGTGGATTTGTTTCACGCAACCAGCTCATCTAGCCCCTCTGGATTCTGTTCCCCATGAGAATCCAGAACATACCCCCTTCACTGAGAAACTGATGAGGGAGCACTTGGAAAGCATTGTAGTGAACATCTTCCTTTTGTGGGCTGGAGATAATGGTAGGAAATGATGCCATTAAAGTGGTCTCCCTGATTTCAGTGGAGATAAGGAGACTACAGGTAGCAGAGGCAGAGTAACATTTAGTTGTCAGAGACAAGGTGAACATAATTCCGTTATGGGTGGTAGGGCCCATGTAGTACTCAAAATAGTTTAACGCTTGGGGCAGTAAGCAATTTATGGTGGGGTGCATTAGACTGACATATATGAACTACAGTCCTACTTAATGGAATAATCAAAAGAACTCTGTCTGGATTCAATGGACAGTGAGAGACAGCCTCTCAGCTGTCTCCAGAGTTAATTTCCAGATCCTAAGCATCTTGCTTGAAGAGAAGGCATAAAATCCATGGAGAAGGACTGAAAAGACATCATAAGAACATAAACTGTCTCTTTTTACCTTACTTAAAGAGTCCTGTGAACATTTACTGGGGATACTGTGCACTGGAGAAAGGGAAATATCTAGCTTTGAGGGATTTTAAGTGCTGTGTTTGAGCTTACATAATTCTTGTGGATCTAAAACATCCTAACAGTGTACCTGTGAAATTGGAGGCTGGTGGGAATCAGGCAATAAATAGGTAAATAAAAATTTGACCTGGTTCCATCTCACTGTGGACCCAATCTGTGTTATTTCCTCAGTTTCTGAGTACGTGGTTGGAATGAGAAAGAAAAACAATATTTAGATTTTACACGCCAAAATCTAGAAAGTTACTAGACCTTCCAGACCAAGGTGATGATGATGATGATGATGATAGCTAACATTTATTGTGTGTTTTTTTTTAAATGTGTCTGGCACTGTGTCAAGAGCTTTACACATGTGATCTCATGTAATTCTCTCCAAAAACTTTGTTGTTGCTTTTGTTATTTTCACTTTACAGATAAGGAAACCAAGACCTAGAAAAGTCGAATAACTTTGTTATCTGAAGTTATAACGTATATGGTAGAGTTATGCTCAATTTAAGCTCTTTGGCACCAAAGCCAATGCTCTCATTAACATTTCTCTGTTGCCTTATCTATGGCTATGTCACATGAATATTGATTTACTAATTAATTACTTGGAAGTACAAATCACGTAGGGCCATGTAAACCTATAGCAGCTAGTTTTTCTCTTCCTGTTTTGTTTTCTAGGCTGATTTCATGCTCAGGGGACACAGGCAGTCTGATATTGGCAGATGGAAAAGGAGACCTGAAGTGCCATGTCACAGCAAACCCATTCAAAGTAGACTTGGTGTCTGAAGAAGAGGTTGTGATTAGCATAAATTCCCTGGGCCAATTATATTTTGAGCATCTACAGATTCTTCACAAACAAAGGTATTCTTATGCATTACTTGACACATAAAGACCTTAACATAACTTGATTAATGAATATCAGTTGCCTAAATAGATAACATATCACCATAGAAAATTGGTTTGCCTTATTTGCTCTAGTATTGTTCTGAGAAATTTTATCTTTTCACCTGTGAAGGTGAATACAAGCTTTATGACAAAAATAATTCCCAAAGTTTTGTAAATGTTACACTCTTAACATGTCCTGTGTGTGACTGATGGCATTCTCTACCCTGCACACCCTTCTACAAAAGCACTCTGTTGACCTGACAAATATTAATGTGAACTAGCATACCTTCGTAATTTCACTTCACTCCCTTGCAATAACACAAATTACCCTAGACTTGAATAGTTGTCCAGGAATTTTCTGGGACCATCTGCTTGATCAAAGCTATTTGTGTGGGCTGCTCACATGAATTAGGAGGTGGTGGTAAGGAGGAGATTCTTCTTCCATTCTTACCAACACTGTTTTTAAATCTTTTAGTCTATAGTTCTTTCTATTTTTATCATGATAATAAACATATTATATGATCTGCAGAAAGCAATCAACATTCATTATTCCAACGTAGTGATTTTTCTGAGTTTCAACTCATTTCTATTTTAAAATTTTGATATTAAAAATATCTCATTTTCTCATCTCAGAACTAATACTTGTTCATCATAGGCAGATTAGAAAATATTGAAAAGAAGAAAATTTAAAATCCCTATAATCTCTTCACCTACTCTGTTAGTGCCGTATGAATAGTCAAGTACTTGTTTAACTGAAAAATACTAATAATAGCATAACAAATATCTTTGTACCCACTACCCATGTTCTTTATATTTAAAGCCTTTTTTCTAGCCAGGCACAGTGGCTTACGCCTATAATCATAACACTTTTGCCGAGGTGGGCAAATCAGTTGAGCCCAGGAATTTGAGGCCAGCCTGGGCAACATGGTGAAACCCTGTGCTACAAAAAATACAAAAAAATTAGCCGAGTGTAATAGCACATGCCTGTAGTCCCAGTTACTTGGGAGGCTGAGGTAGGAGGATCACTTGAGCACAGGAGGTCAAGACTGCAGTGAGCTGTGATTGTGCCACTGCACTCCAGCCTGGGCAACAGAGCGAGATTGTGTCTCAAAACAAACCAAAAAAAACCGCTTTTTTTTCTTTTGTAAACCCCCATGATTTTGTTCTGTTTTCTTTTAAACATTGTTTTCTTTCCTAAGTTGATCCTTTTACTTACTTATGTAGAAGAGGCACATGGTACAAAGGAGTATATATTAATACACATTTCTATGTAATAATAGTAAAGAATCTCCTTCCCCCTGTGTCCTCTAGCTGCCCCTTGAAAGTGATGTGTTCTGGTCGGGTGTGGTGGCTCATGCCTGTAATCCCAGCACTTTGGGAGGCCGAGGCGGGTGGATCACGTGAGGTCAGGAGTTTGAGACCAGCCTGGCCAACACGGTGAAACCCTGTCTCTAGTAAAAATACAAAAATTTAGCCAGGTGTAGTGGCACATGCCTGTAGTCCCAACTACTCAAGAGGCTGAAGCAGGAGAATCGCTTGAACCCGGGAGGTGGAGGTTGCAGTGAACTGAGATCACACCACTGCACTCCAGCCTGGGTAGCAGAGCAAGACTCTGTCTCAAAAAAAAAAAAAAAAAAAAAAAAAGTAATGTGTTTCCAGTATCCTTTCAGAAACAATTTATGTATATACATTTTATATATATTCTTTGACTTTTCCTTTCCTGACACAAATGGCGCCACCTTTACACATTCTTCTACACCTTGCTTTTTTCTCTTAACAATGTGATAATTCTTAATTTCTTTAAAGCAGCTACATAATTTCTGTTATATGGCTGTACCGTGATTCACTGAGTAAATTCTCTATTGAGGGATTTAAAGTTGTTTCTAATCTTGTTTTACAACTAGTTAGTTTACTAATAACCTTGAATATGTGTCATTGTGCATATATACAAGTATATTTATAGTATAGAGTCATAAAAGGATAGTTGTTGATCAGATGGTTTGTGCATTTGTAGTTTTGTTTTTTTTTTTTTTTTGAGATAGAGTCTCGTTGTCACCCAGGCTGGAGTGCAGTGGCATGATCTTGGCTCACTGCAAGCTCTGCCTCCTGGGTTCATGCCATTCTCCCGCCTTAGCCTCCCGAGTAGCTGGGACTACAGCGCCCGCCACCATGCCCGGCTAATTTTGTTTTTGTATTTTTAGTAGAGATGGGGTTTCACCGTGTTAGTCAGGATGATCTCAATCTCCTGACCTCGTGATCCGCCCGCCTCGGCCTCCCAAAGTGCTGGGATTACAGGCGTGAGCGACCACACCCCGCCTGTAGTTTTCATAGGTATTGCCAAATTGCCTTCCACAGAGGTTGTACTGGTAGTTATAGTTCCATGATTTACATTTATATTTATAATTATATTTGTATTAGGAAAATCAGATGATCTAACTGGAAAAAATTTTAAGTTAGATTTTAACCTCATAACATTAACAAAAATAAATTGCAGATGAATAAAAATTAAGCATAAAAAGACATAAAAATAGAAGAAAATATAAAACAATATTTTTGTAATTGTGAGAGTGTGACATAAACTGAAGAGCCATAAGGAAAAGATTGATGGATTTGATTACTTACACATTTTAAGCTTTGATTCTACTCAGAAAGCAACACAAGAAAAAAAAAAAGCTTTATTATAGACACACACACACATGCAGCATGAACAAAATTAAAAGTCAAGGACTTCCAGTTTCCCATCTGGCACGTAAGGAGCTTAGAAGTCACTACTCCATCCTAACAATGACTAAAAAGCTCAACAAATCAGTTTTTGCCTTATATAGTTTGATGCTCTATTAGACTCATACACACATTAAAGATTGTTATGTTGAACTGGGCACAATGGCTTATGGCTATAATCCCAGCACTTTGGGAGGCCGAGGCAGGCAGATCATATGAGGTCAGGAGTTTGAGACCAGCCTGGCCAACATGCTGAAACCCTGTCTCTACTAAAAATACAAAAAAATTAGCCAGGCTTGGTGGCATGTGCCTGTCGTTCCAGCTACTTGGGAGGTTGAGGCAGGAGACTCACTCGAACCCGGGAGGTGGAGGTTTCAGTGAGCCAAGATCACACCATTGCACTCCAGGCTGGGCGAGAAAAGCAAAACTCCGTCTCAAAAAAAAAAAAAAAAAAAGATTGTTATGTCTGCTTGGAGTATTGATCCCTTTATCATTATGTAATACCCCTCTTTATCCCCCCAAATTTTCCTTGCTCTGAGATCTGTTCTGGCTGAAATTAATATATCTACTCTTACTCTCTTTTGATTGGTGTTAGCATAGTATATCTTACCTTCAGAGGTAACCAGTTTACTAAATTTTGTGTTAATCACTTCCTTGGGTTTGATTTGGTTTGGTTTGGTTTAGTTTTGTATTGTTTTAAGACGGAATTTGACTCTTGTTGCCCAGGCTGGAGTGCAGTGGTGCGATCTCGTCCCACTGCAACCTCCGCCTCCCAGGTTCAAGCGATTCTCCTGCCTCAGCCTCCCAAGTAGCTGGGATTACAGGCACCCACCACCACATCCAGCTAATTTTTGTATTTTTAGTAGAGACAGGGTTTCACCATGTTGGCCAGGCTGGTCTCGAATGCCTGACCTCAGGTGATCTACCCGCATCAGCCTCCCAAAGTGCCCAGATTACAGGTGTGAGCTGCCGCACCCAGCCTCCTTGGGGTTTTTAATTGCATTCCCACATATGTATGAATTCCCAAACAACATATTATTTGGATTTGTCTTTTCTAAAAAAACTTTTATGTAATAGAAGTATGCTGTATATATTCTTTTGTAATGTATTTTTCACTCAAATATTTTTTTCTTTTTTCTTTTTTTTTGGAAGACAGGATCTCACTATGTCGCCCATTAAATGTATAAAAGTTAGCCTACATCATTCTTGCTCATAGAAATAGAAACTGAAATGCACTTATTTTTTCTACAATTTTAAATTGGCAAAAACTGAAAGATTGATAAAGTCCAGCATTGTTAAGAATGTGGGGAAATGAGCACTCAAATACAACTATGGGTGGAAGAATAAATTGTCACAATCATTCTGAAAGACTGTACATTATAGTGCTGTGTTCTGGGAATGAAGAGAGTCACACCGAGTGAAGGGAGCTATGTTCTACCCTTGCTTACTTAGATTTTGTTAAAATATTATGAGCATGTTTAACATTTACAATAAAAAATGATAAAAGTATTTTTTAAAGAGGTAACAAAATTAAAATACTTCTACATTAAGAAATGAAGCTATTAGATTAATGTTCATCATTACTGTCCAATTTTATAAACTCATTTAAAAATTTTTTTTTATTGTTTAAAGATGAGATCTATGTTACCCAGGCTGACATCGAACTCCTGGGCTCGAGTGACCCTCTAGCCTCAGCCTCCCAAGTAGCTAGGATTACAGGCAGGCACCACTGCACCTGGCTTCATTTTTATTTTTATAATGATGTTATATTTAATACATTAAAGGATATAACTTATGGGGTCTCAAAAGTTGGAAATGAAAATCTTTATCATTGAACAAAATTCTGTCAGTCTTGCCATTGAGTGAAACAACTTTATTTATGTTAAAACAGAGCTGCTAAAGAAAATGAGGAGGAGGCATCAGTGGACACCTCTCAGGTAATCTAGATTGATCCATTTATTGTTATCTTTTTCACCATTATCATAATGATAGGGCATATAAGGAATTCTCTTTCTTCCTTCTACAGAAGGGTGCTTGTTAAATGATCTACTGCATATAAATAGGACCACCTGTTTCTTTGGCTCACCTTGTCATCTCATTCATTCATTCATTCATTCATAAAAACAGATGCTTCCTGAGTGCCTGCTTTTTGCCAGGCATTATTGCTAGGCAAGGAGAATCAGCCTTGAATAAAACAAATCCCAAACGTGTTCTCATGAAAATTAGAATCTATTGGGAAAGATAGACATTGAGTAAGTAATTACAAGCATGAGGAGTGTTACAAAATGGTGCTATAGAAGAGTGTTACAAAATGGTGCTATAGAAGAATACAAGAGACCTGTCCAAGATGAGGGTCAGGAAAGACCTTCTGAGGGAAATAATGTTAAAGCCGAAACTGATGTATACACAAGTCAAAAAGTTGTATATACACAAGTCAAAAAGTTGGGAAAAGAACATTCCAGGTAGAAGGAACTGCATATTCAAAGATCTGGAGGTAGGATGGAGCATATTCCATTTGAGGAAATGGAATATGTATGCAATATATATTTATTTCCGCTGGAGAAAGGAAAGCAAAGGGGAGGGTGGTATGTAGTGAGGCTAGAGAGATAGGCAGGGCAGTGCTGTGGAAAGATTTGTAATAATTCTTTTATCTAACAATTATTTGTTAAGTACCTCCTATATCCCAGGCACTGTTCATGGAATTGGTGAGACATCATTGAAAAATATAAGTCCCCCATTTATCATGGAGCTTACCTTCTTCCAAGCCATGTTAACCTTTCTGAGTTTCTCCTAAGAGCAAAGGAAAACTCTGGAACGGTTCTAAGTAGCAGAGATGCATGGTCTTATTTCTATTTTTAAAAGATTATTTTGTTGAATTGTGAAGAATGGACACTCCAGAAATCTCTCTCTTCATCCCCAGTCACATGTGTCTTCAAAAGAGCACTTTTCACGATATTGATTCTTCCTATCCATGAGGATGGAATGTTTTATCATTTGTGTTCTCGCTTATTTCCTTGAGCAGTGGTTTGTAGTTCTCCTTGAAGAGGCCCTTCACATCCCTTGTTAACTGTATTGGTAGGTATTTTATTCCCTTTGTAGCAATTGTGAATGGGAGTTCATTCATGATTTGGCTCTCTGATTGTCTAGTGTGGTTGTAAAGGCATGCTTGTGATTTTTGCACATTGATTTTGTATCCTCAGACTTTGCTGAAGTTGCTTATCAGTTTAAGGATTTTTTTGGCGCTGAGATGATGGGGTTTTCTAAATATAAAATCATGTCATCTACAAACAAAGACAATTTGACTTCCTCTCTTCCTGTTTGAATACTCTTTATTTCTTCCTCTTGCCTGATTGCCTTGGCCAGAACTTCCATTTACTATGTTGAATAGGAGTGGTGAGAGAGGACATCCTTGTCCTGTGCCAGTTTTCAAAGGGAATGCTTCCAGCTTTTGCCCATTCAGTATGATATTGGCTGTGGGTTCGTCATAAGTAGCTCTTATTATTTTGAGATATGTTCCATCAGTATGTAGTTTATTGAGAGTTTTTAACATGAAGGATGTTGAATTTTATCAAAGGCCTTTTCTGCATCTGTTGAGATAATCACATGGTTTTTGTCTTTGGTTCTGTTTATGTGATGGATTATATTTATTGATTTGCGTATGTTGAAACAGCCTTGCCCCAGAGAGGAAGCTGACTTGATCGTGGTGGATAAATTTTTTGATGTGCTGCTGGATTCGGTTTGCCAGTATTTTATTGAGGATTTTCACATTGATGTTTATCAGGGATATTGGCCTGAAGTTTTCTTACTCCCCAAAATAATTTATAGATTCAATGCTACTCCCATCAAACTACCATTGACATTCTTCACAGAATTAGCAACAACTACCTTAAATTTCATATGAAATCAAAGAAGATCCAAGATCCCGTATAGCCAAGACAATCCTAAGCAAAAAGAACAGATCTGGAGGCATCACATTACCTGATTTCAAGCTATTCTACAAGGCTACAGTAACCAAAACAACACGGTACTGGTACCAAACAGACATATAGACCAGTGGAACAGAACAGAGACCTCAGAAATAACCAAATAACACCACACATCTACAACCATCTGATCTTTGAGAAACCTGACAAAAACAAGCAATGGGGAAAGGATCTCCTGTTCAATAAATGGTGCTGGGAGAACTGGCTAGCCGTATGCAGAAAACTGAAACTGGATCCCTTCCATACACCTTATACAAAAATTAACTCAAGATGAATTAAAGACTTAAATGTAAAACCCAAAACCATAAAAACCCTAGAAGAAAACCTAGACAATACCATTCAGGACATAGGCGTGGGCAAAGACTTCATGATGAAAACGCCAAAAGCAAATGCAATAAAAACGAAAATTCACAAATGGGATCTAATTAAACTAAAGAGCTTCTGCACAGCAAAAGAAATGATCATCAGAGTAAACAGGCAACCTACAGAATGGGAGAAAATTTTTGCAATCTACCCTAAGTGCTAATATCCAGAATTTACAAGGAACCTAAGCAAATTTACAATTAAAAAAAAAATCCATCAAAACATAGGCAAAGGATATGAACAGACACTTCTCAAAAGAAGACATTTACGCGGCCAACAAACATGAAAAAAAGCTCAACATCACCGATCATCAGAGAAATGCAAATCAAAACCACAGTGAGATACCATCTCATACCAGTCAGAATGATGATTATTAAAAAGTCAAAAAACAATAGATGCTGACGAGGCTCTGGAGAAGTAGGAATGCTTTTACACTCTTGGTGGAAATGTAAATTAGTCCATTGTGGAAGACAGTATAGTGATTCCTCAAGGGTCTAGAACCAGAAATACCATTTGACCCAGCCGTCCCATTACTTGGTATATTCCTGAAGGAATATAAATCATTCTGCTATAAAGACACATGCACATGTATGTTTATTGCAGCAGTATTTACAATAGCAAAGACGTGGAACCAACCCAAGTGCCCATCAGTGATAGACTGGATAAAGAAAATATGGGACTGGGTGTGTGGCTCATGCCTGTAATCCCAGCACTTTGGGAGGCCGAGGCAGGTGGATCACCTGAGGTTGGGCGTTCGAGACCAGCCTGACCAACATGGAGAAACCCTGTCTCTACTAAAAATAAAAAATTAGCTGGGTGTGGTAGCGCATGCCTGTAATCCCAGCTACTAGGGAGGCTGAAGCAGGAGAATCACCTGAACCTGGGAGGTGGAGGTGGAGGTTGCAGTGAGCCAAGATTGCGCCATTGCACTCCAGCCTGGGCAACAAGAGCGCAACTCCATCTCAAAAAAAAAAAAAAAAAAGAAAGAAAGAAAGAAAATGTGGTACACTGTGGCTGGCAGGATGGCTGAATAGGAACAGCTCTGGTCTGCAGCTGCCAGCAAGATCAACGCAGAAGGCAGGTGATTTCTGAATTTCCAACTGAAGTGCCTGACTCATCTCATTGGGACTGGTTAGAGAGTGGGTGCAGCCCACAGAGGGTGAGCTGAAGCAGGGTGGGGTATTGCCTCACCTGGGAAGCACAAGGGATCGGGGAACTCTCTCCCCTAGCCAAGGGAAACCATGAGAGACTGTGCTGTGAGGAATGGTGCATTCTGGCCCAGATACTACACTTCTCCCATGGTCTTGGTAACCCACAGACCAGGAGATTCCCTCAGGTGCCTACACCACCAGGGCCACACAAAACTGGGCAGCCATTTGGGCAGACACCGAGCTAGCTGCAGGGATTTTTTTTTCATACCCCAGTGGTGCCTGGAACACCAGCGAGACAGAACTGTTCACTCCCCTGGAAAGGGGGCTGAAGCCAGGGAGCCAAGTGGTCTAGCTCAGCGGATCCCACCCCCACGGAACTCAGCAAGCTAAGATCTACTGACTTGAAATTCTCACTGCCACCACAGCAGTCTGAAGTTGACCTGGGATGCTCAAGCTTGGTGGGACGAGGGGCATCCACCATCACTGAGGCTTGAGTATGTGGTTTTCCCCTCACAGTCTAAACAGAGCCACCTGGAAGTTTGAACTGGGTGGAGCCCACCACAGCTTCGCAAAGCTGCTATAGCCAGACTGCCTCTCTAGATTCCTCCTCCTTGGGCAGGGCATCTCTGAAAGAAAGGCAGCAGCCCCAATCAGGGGCTTATAGATAAAACTCCCATCTCCCTGGGACAGAGCACCTGGGGGAAGGGACAACTGTGGGTGCAGCTTCAGCAGACTTAAACATTCCTGCCTGCCAGCTCTGAAGAGAGCAGCGGGTCTCCCAGCACAGCGCTCGAGCTCTGCTAAGGGACAGACTGCCTCCTCAAGTGGGTCCCTGACCCTCATGCCTCCTGACTGGGAGACACCTCCCAGCAGGGGTCGACAGACACCTCATACAGGAGAGCTTCGTCCTCTGGAACGAAGCTTCCAGAGGAAGGAACAGGCAGCAATTTTTGCTGTTCTGCAGCCTCTGCTGGTAATACTCAGTCAAACAGTGTCTGGAATGGACCTCCAGCAAACCTGCAGCAGAGGGGCCTGACTGTTAGAACGAAAACTAACAAGCAGAAAGGAACAGCATCAACATCAACAAAAAGGATGTCCACACAAAAACCCTATCCGAAGATCACCAACATCAAAGAGCAAAGGTAGATAAATCCATGAAGGTGAGGAAAAACCAGCACAAAAGGCTGAAAATTCCAAAAACCAGAATGCCTCTTCTCCTCCGAAGGATCAAGCTTCTCACCAGCAAGTGAACAAAATTGGACGGAGAATGAGTTTGACAAATTGACAGAAAGTAGACTTCAGAAGGTGGATAATAACAAACCCCTCCAAGCTAAAGGAGCATGTTCTAACCCAATGCAAGGAAGCTAAGAACCTTGAAAAAAGGTTAGAGGAATTGCTAACTAGAATAACCAGTTTAGAGAAGAACATAAATGACCTGATGGAGCTGAAAAACACAGCATGAGAACTTCATGAGGCATACACAAGTATCAATAGCCAAATTGATCAAGTGGAAGAAAGGATATCAGAGATTGAAGATCAACTTAATGGAATAAAGAGTGAAGACAAGATTAGAGAAAAAAAATGAAAAGGAATGAACAAAGCCTCCAAGATATATGGGACTATGTGAAAAGGCCAAACCTACCTTTGATTGGTATAGCTGAAAGTGACAGGGAGAATGGAACCAAGTTGGAAAACACTCTTCAGGATATTATCCAGGAGAACTTCCCCAACATGGCAAGACGGACCAACATTCAAATTCAGGAAATACAGAGAACACCACAAAGATACTCCTCAAGAAGAGCAACCCCAAGACACGTAATCATCAGCCTGACCAAAGTTGAAATGAAGGAAAAAAATGTTAAGGACAGCCATAGAGAAAGGTCGGGTTACCCACAAAGGGAAGCCCATCAGACTAACACTGGCTCTCTCTGCAGAAGCCCTACAAGCCAGAAGAGAGTGGGGGCCAATATTCAACATTCTTAAAGGAAATAATTTTCACTCCAGAATTTCATATCCAGCCAAACTAAGCTTCATAAGCAAAGGAGAAAGAAAATCCTTTACAGACAAGCAAATGCTGAGAGATTTTGTCACCACCAGGCCTGCCTTACAAGAACTCCTGAAGGAAGCACTAAATATGGAAAGGAAAAACCAGTACTAGCCACTGCAAAAACATACCAAATTGTAAAGACCATCGACACAATTAAGAAACTACATCAACTAATGGGCAAAATAACCAGCTAGTATCATAATGACAGGATCAAATTCACACATAACAATATTAACCTTAAATGTAAACGGGCTAAATACCCCAATTAAAAGACATAGACTGGCAAATTGGATAAAGAGTCAAGACCCACCAGTGTGCTGTGTTCAGGAGACCCATCCCATGTGCAGAGACACCCATAGTCTCAAAATAAAGGGAGGGAGGAATATTTACCAAGCAAAAAAAAAAAAAGCAGGGGTTGTAATCTTAGTCTCTGATAACATAGACTTTAAATCAACAAAGATCAAAAGAGACAAAAAAGGGCATTACATAATGGTAAAGGGATCAAGGCAACAAGAAGAGCTAACTACCCTAAATATATATGCACCCAATACAGGAGCACCCAGATTCATAAAGCAAGTTCTTAGAGACCTACAAAGAGACTTAGACTTCCACACAATAATAGTGGGAGACTTTAACACCCTATTGTCAATATTAGACAGATTAACGAGACAGAAAATTAACAAGGATACTCAGGACTTGAACTCAGCACTGGACCAAGTGGACCTAATAAACATCTATAGAACTCTCCACCCTAAATCAATAGAATGTACATTCTTCTTAGCACCACATCGCACTTACTCTAAAATTGACCACATAATTGGAAGTAAAACACTCCTCAGCAAATGGAAAATAACAGAAATCATAACAAACAGTCTCTCAGACCACAGTGCAATCAAATTAGAACTCAGGATTAAGAAACTCACTGAAAACTGCACAACTACATGGAAACTGAACAACCTGCTCCTGAATGACTACTGGGTAAATGACGAAATGAAGGCAGAGATAAATAAGTTCTTTGAAACCGTGAGAACAAAAACACAATGTACCAGAATCTCTGGGACACAGCCAAAGCAGTGTTTAGAGGGAAATTTGTAGCACTATGTGCCCATGGAATACAACTGACAAGGGATGTAAAGGACCTCTTCAAGGAGAACTACAAACTACTGCTTAAGGAAATCAGAGAGGACACAAACAAATGGAAACATTCCATGCTCATGGATAGTAAGAATCAATATTGTGAAAATGGCCATACTGCCCAAAGTAATTTATAGATTCAATGCTATCCCCATCAAGCTACCGTTGACTTTCTTCACAGAATTAGAAAAAACTACTTTAAAGTTCATATGGAACCAAAAAAGAGCCCGTGTAGCCAAGACAATCCTAAGCAGAAAGAACAAAGCTGGAGGTATCACTTTACCTGACTTCAAATTATGCTACAAGGATACAGTAACCAAAACAGCATGGTACTGGTACCAAAATAGATACGTAGACCTATGGAACAGAACAGAAGCCTCAGAAATAATGCCACACATCTACAACCATCTGATCTTTGACAACCTGACAAAAGCAGTGGGAAAAGGATTCCCTATTTAATAAATGGTGCTGGGAAAACTGTCTAGCCATATGCAGAAAACTGAAACTGTATCCCTTCCTTACACCTTATACCAAAATTGACTCAAGATGAATTAAACACTTAAACATAAGATCTAAAACCATGAAAACCCTAGAAGAAAACCTAGGCAATACCATTCAGGACATAGGCATTGGCAAAGATTTCATGACTAAAACATCAAAAGCAATAGCAACAAAAGCCAAAATTGACAAATGGGATCTAATTAAACTAAAGAACTTCTGCACGGCAAAAGAAACTATCATAAGAGTGAACAGGCAACCTACAGAATGGGAGAAAATTTTTGCAATCTGTCCATCTGATAAAGGGTTAATATCCAGAATCTACAAGGAACTTAAACAAAATTACAAGAAAAAAACAACCCCATCAAAAAGTGGACAAAGGTTATGAACAGACACTTCTCAAAAGAAGACATTTATGTGGCCAACAAAGATTTAAAAAAGCTCATCATCACTGGTCATTAGAGAAGTGCAAATCAAAACCACAATGAGATACCATCTCACACCAGTTAGAATGGCAATGATTAAAAAGTCAGGAAACAACAGATGCTGGAGAGGATGTGGAGAAATAGGAGTGCTTTTACACTGTTGGTGGGAATGTAAATTAGTTCAACCATTGTGGAAGACTGTGGTGATTCCTCAAGGATCTAGAACCAGAAATACCATCGGACCCAGCCATCCCATTACTGGGTATATTTCTAAAGAATTATAAATAATTCTGTAAAGACACATTCACACATATGTTTATTGCAGCACTGTTCACCTTAGCAAAGACTTTGAACCAACTCAAATGCCTATCAGTGATAGACTGGATAAAGAAAATGTGGCACATATACACCATGAAATATTATGCAGCCATAAAAAAGGATGAGTTCATGTCCTTTGCAGGGACATGGATGAAGCTAGAAACCATCATTCTCAGCAAACTAACACAGGAACAGAAAACCAAACACCACATATTCTCACTCATAAGTGGGAGTTGAACAATGAGAACACATGGACACAGGGAGGGGAACATCACACACCAGGGACTGTTGGGGGGTGGGGGCTAGGGGAGAGATAGCATTAGGAGTAACACCTAATGTAGATGATGGGTTGATGGATGCAGCAAACCACCATGGCTATTTTTTTTTTTTTTTTTTTTTTGAGACGGAGTCTCATTGTGTTGCCCAGGCTGGAGTGCAGTGGTGCGATATTGGCTCACTGCAACCTCTGCCTCCCAGGTTCAAGCAGTTCTTCTGCCTCAGCTTCCTAAGTAGCTGGGACTACAGGTGCCAGCCACCACACCCGGCTAATTTTTGTATTTTTAGTAGTTCAATAGTTGCACAGCAATGTGAATGTACTTAAAGGCACTGAACCTGAACTTTATACTTGAAAATAGTTAAAATGGTAAATTTTATGTTGTGTATATTTTACCACAATAAAAAAAATACATTCATGTCAGCTGTGGCTCATAAAGATTATTATTGACATGTATATAGAACACAGATTTGATTTGTTAAATGTACTGACGTCACACACTGGTCTTCTAAAAGATAAACTCACTTTCTCAGTCTTTTAAAAAAAAATCCAAATAAAATGAGCTATTGTGGTAAACACATTTGTTGGAATTTGTAAACTCAGTTTGCTCCCTTTTTTGTACCAACAGGAAAATCAAGAAGATCTGGGCCTGTGGGAAGAGAAATTTGGAAAATTTGTGGATATCAAAGCTAATGGTAAAATTGAAACTGGTATAGTATTAAAACAGATCATTCCAAAAATGGCTACATAATTCTATCTAAAAGCCCCTTGATCTCTGGCACCTAAAACAGGTGACTTTAACAGAAGAACAGAAATCCCAGATCGGATTTGCTATCCTTCAGTAATGCATTGCAACAGAGAAATAGCAATTATTTGCCTTTTGTAGGAAGTGTAAAAGAAATATAGGCCACACGGAGCTTATGGTCTCATACAGGGGCCTGGGTCAGCACACTGCTTGCACTGTTCATTAGATAAGACAGCTACAAATTCCACATTACATTTTTATGAGAGTGAAGTGATTAGAAACCCAAGTTCTAGAGCCCCTCCGCTGCAACATTTCAAGCCAATGGTTCTCAACCTTTTCTAGGCCTCCCCATCATTTGCATGGCTATCACATGCCCATCTGTTACATTTCTCACCAGGCTTAGTGATGGAATTGGGGTAGAGGGGTGAGTTTGTCTCTTTAGGAGATATCTTTCAGGTACTTGGGGCTTATGCAGTTAGAAAAATACTCACTTTCCTCTTTCCTCCTCCCTACTCTATAGAATAACAAACCCTTTCTAACACCTTTAAAATTCCCATTCTAGCCATCAATATCTATAGCATAGTATAATGATCAGGGCTGACAGAATGCCCCAAATTAAAAGTGGGGGCATGGGTTCTCAGGCCCTCCTTCTTTCTGTAACATCATCATCTTTTTATCCTTTTTTTTTTTTTTTTTTTTTTTTTTTTGAGCCAGGTTCTCACTCTGTCACCCAGGCTGGAGTGTGGTGGTGTGATCATGGCTTACTGCACCCTTGAACTCCTGGCCTCGAGTGATGCACCTGCCTCGGCCTCCCAAAGTGCTGGGATTACAGGCATGAGCCACCGTACCCGGCCATGTCATAATCTTTTTTACCTTCTCTGTAGCATCTCTTTTCCACAAGCTCCTACAAATAAGGACTATTTGATGTCCATTACTTTAACCTAAGCATAAATTAAAGTCCACGTTATACCTCCTAGTCATTTGCATTTTTCCCATAGCTCTAAAATAATTGTTAAAGACTTTGTCTTTGGTTAAAGGAAATTTATATAATCACAGATGAGGAGTATTTTGAGGAACCGGTTATGGCCTTCCTGGTGCGCTTGACATTTGCATTCCCGGTAGGTAGTCACAGAGGAGGCTGGCAGTAAGGATGATCAGGCACAAGACAATCAGTCATTTCATCTAGTGTAGACTGAAAGTGCACAATATCCTTTGCTTCCTAAAGCAAAGAAATATGTGATAAGGAAAATTTCGATTAGGAAAAAATCTAAAACTTTGTAATCATGTTTTATATAGAGAAAAGAGATTTACTGTGAAGAGGACACAGAGAGCTTCATCACACAACTAAGGCAACAGAACTAACACGTGACCAGAACTTTGCCTTATACATTTTTGTATCCCCACAACACCTGAATATAATATCTCACAGAGGGTCAGTACACAGCATTTGCTGATTGATCTAGGTGAGCCCAGGTCTCTCAGCCTCTAGTCTAGTCATCTCTCTGCACTCAGAATTAACTGAATCTTCTTAAGTGAGTGTTCTTTTCAGAAACAAAACTCAGTATCCTGGTCTCTACAGGCCCTTCTTCTATTGGTTTGGATTTCTCCTTGCATGGATTTGAGCATCTTTATGGGATCCCACAACATGCAGAATCACACCAACTTAAAAATACTGGGTAAGTGAAAACAAGAATTCTTATGGTAGGCTATGGTTTCTGTATTGAGATGATCTGAAAACATTTGTCAGCTGTCTGAGCCAGTGCTAATATGTGCCAGGCTTTTTCTTCCTTTATATTGCTTGTGGATCTTTAAGAACCCTCCTTGAATGATGACTCAGAGCAGCAGAGCAGTGGTTTTCCTTTTTTTTTTTTTTTTTTCTTCTGAGACGGAGTCTTGCTCTGTCGCCCAGGCTGGAGTGCAGTGGCACAATCTTGGCTCACTGCAAGCAAGCTCCACCTCCCGGATTCAGGAGATTCTCCTGCCTCAGCCTCCTGAGTAGCTGAGACTACAGGCACCTGTCACCACGCCTGGCTAATTTATTTTGTGTTTTTAGTAGAGACGGGGTTTCACCATGTTGGCCAGGCTGGTCTTGAACTCCTGACCTTGTGATTCACCCACCTCAGCATCCCAAAGTGCTGGTATTACAGCAGTGAGCCACTGCGCCTGGCTGGTTTTCCAGTTTTATTTATTTTTTTTTAGGGTAAAATTAGATAACTGTAACAACTATAATACTGAACCTAGAAATATAGAGGAAGTAAAATTATGGAGCTGCTGTGATCAGAGTAAAGGGAAGATCTTTATCCCCGGGTTTCACTTTTACCTCTCAAGGCCTTTTGTGGCCCTGGGAGAATATATTGTGAAAAATCACTGACCCAGAAAAAGGCTTTTAACAAAATGGGAGAGTGAGCCAGAGAATGGAAAAATGTGGTATCTCATATCACCTTTAGTTTCCTCAGGGATATCATGTCAGGCTAACACTATTGATAAATAGATGCCCGAGGCATCAGACTAAGAGGAAACAAAACCAAAGAGAAACAGAGTCTGATAAGGTTGCCAGGTTCAGGTGCTGTTTACTTTCAGGTAGGCATAGTGACAAGTCCAGCAGAAACTGTGCTGCTCTCACACTGATTTGAGCTCTGTGCTCCCACCCCCAATTCAGTTCCCCATCTTCCCCTGCTAAGCACTGTGGAAGCCTGTTGGACACAATTTTTTTTTTTTTTTTTTTTTTGAGACAGAGTCTTGCACTGTCGCCCAGGCTGGAGTGCGGTGGCGTGATCTCGGCTCACAGCAACCTCCGCCTCCTGGGTTCAAGCGATTCTCCTGCCTCAGCCTTCCTAGTAGCTGAGACTACAGGTGTGCGCCACTACGCCCAGCTAATTTTTGTGTTTTTAATAGCATCGGGCTTTCACAGTGTTGGCCAGGATGGTCTCGATCTCTTGACCTCATGGTCCGCCTGCTTCGGCCTCCCAAAATGCTGGGATTACAGGCATGAGCCACCGGCGCCCAGCCTGGACGCAATTCTTTTAACTGCAGAGAAGTACTCACAAAATTCATCAGTGGATACTTGCTGTGTGCTTGCTATTGTGGAGTATTCATAGGAGAGAGTCCTCCACTGAAAGGATATTTAGGCCGGGCGCAGTGGCTCACACCTGTAATCCCAGCACTTTGAGAGGCCGAGGCGGGTAGATCACTTGAGGTCAGGAGTTTGAGACCAGCCTGGCCAACATGGTGAAACCACATCTCTACCAAAAAATACAAAAATTAACTGGGTGTAGGGGCACGCACCTGTATTCCCCGCTACTTGGGAGGCTGAGGTGGGAGAACTGCTGAACCTGGAAGGTAGAGGTTGCAGTGAGCCAAGATCGCGCCACTGCACTCCAGCCTGGGTGACAGAGTGAGACCCTATCTGGAAAAAAGAAAAAGGAGATATTTAGAAAAGATGTCTAAGATGTGATCCTATGTGCTAATGTCACAGGAAGTGGTGCCAAAGGAGTCAAGGGAAGAGGACCACATTCACCTAAGTTGGGTCAGGAAATCTTTAGGGAAGTGGCAAGAGTTGAGCCTTCAAAGATGCATGGGACCTAAGTGTTTTCAGAGAAGAGTAGAGCTATTCTATTTATTAATATTAATAATATATTTGTGATGGTAATTGACGATAATCTTTGTGTTTCAGTGACGGAGATGCTTACCGTCTTTATAACCTGGATGTCTATGGATACCAAATATATGATAAAATGGGCATTTATGGTTCAGTACCTTATCTCCTGGCCCACAAACTGGGCAGAACTATAGGTATTTTCTGGCTGAATGCCTCAGAAACACTGGTGGAGATCAATACAGAGCCTGCAGTAGAGGTGAGCTATGGATGATGGCTACATGTCATACTTAAAGAAGAAACAAAACCACTGCAGAGTCATAGCTCTTATCTTTGTAGTGGCACTTCTCTGCCAACAAAAGCTTTACAGTGTAATCAGTGAATATCAGTAGTATCTACTAAAGGATCAGACTGTTACTTATATGTGGCTGGATGTTGCAGGTTAGAGGAAAATTTCTCAAATTTTTATTCCATTCTTTTTCCAGTACACACTGACCCAGATGGGCCCAGTTGCTGCTAAACAAAAGGTCAGATCTCACACTCATGTGCACTGGATGTCAGAGAGTGGCATCATTGATGTTTTTCTGCTGACAGGACCTACACCTTCTGATGTCTTCAAACAGTACTCACACCTTACAGGTATTTGCACGGAGAAGTGCCAGTTTCTTGTTCTGTTATATATCCAATGTCCCATGTGTTATCACTGTAAGTTAATATTTGTTGTACACTATGTAGAGTTTATAACTTACCCAAGCATTTTAATTAGCAAGCATTTCTGTTCCCATCATCATCCCATTCAGTTCAGTAAAACATTGCACTGGGTCTAGAATGCTCTACTGTCTAATTCCTAATACTTGCCATCTGCTTTCCTTGAAGCTTTTAGCCCGTGGGCCATCTGTACCTTTATCTCAGATGACCAGTATCCCAACTTCAACTTTTCTATGTTTTCTTCTCCATTAAAATATGCAACTGGCTTTAGCATTAGAGCATTTTATTTTAAAAGAATGCAAGCTTTTCTCTAAGATCAGAAACAAGACAAGGCATTGCATTCTCACCACTATTATTCAACATTATACTGGAATTTCTAGCCAGAGAAATTAGGCAAGAAAAATAAATAAAAGATATCAAAATTGGAAAAGAATAAATAAGATTAAAGGAGATGATATGATCCTATATATATAAAATCCCAAAGAATCCACAAAAAAAAATTACTAGAGATAGTAAATTCAGCAAAGTTGCAGGGTACAAGATCAATATATTAATCCACTCTCACACTGCTATGAAGAAATACCTGAAACTGGGCAATTTATAAAGAAAATAAGTTTAATTGGCTCATGGTTCTGTAGGCTGTATAGGAAACATGGCTGAGGAGGCCTCAGGAAACTTAACAATTATGATGGAAGGCAAAGGGGAAGCAGGCACATCTTACCTGGTCGGAGCAGGAGGAATAAAGAGAGGGAGGAGGTGCCACACACTTTTAAACAACCAGATCTTGTGAGAAATCACTATCACAAGAACAGCAAGGGAGAAGTCCGCCCCCATGATCCAGTCACCTCCCACCAGGCCCCTCTTCCAACATTGGGGATTACAGTTCGACATGAGATTTGGGTGGGAACACCAATCCAAACCCTATCAATCAGTAACGAAAAAAAAATTAGTTCTGTTTCTATATACCCACAATGAACAATCCAAAAAAAATTAAGAAAACAGTTCCATTTACAATAACATCCAAAAGAATAAAATACCTAGGAATACACTTAACAAAGGAGGTGAAAGACTTGTACACTGAAAACTATAAAACATTCCTGATAGAAAATAAAGAATGCCTAAATAAATGGAAAGACATCCCATGTTCATAGGTTGGAAGGCAATGTTAAGATGGCAGTAATACAGAAAGTGATTCACAGATTCACTGCAATCCCTATCAAAATTCCAATGGCTTCTTTTGCAGAAATGGAAAAGCTGATCTTCCATAGAATTGCACAGGGACCTGAATAGCCAAAACAATCTTTAAAAAGAGAAACAAAGTTGAAAAATTTATACTTCTGATATGATTTGGCTGTTTCCCCACCCAAATCTCATCATGAATTCCCATGTTGTGGGAGAGATGCGGTGGGAGGTAATTGAATCATGGGGGCAGATCTTTCCCGTATTGTTCTCGTGATAGTGAATGAGTCTCATGAGATGTGATGGTTATAAAAAGGGGAGTTTCCCTGCACAAGCACTCTCTTTGCCTGCCGCCATTCACAAAAGATGTGACATGCTCCTCCTTGCCTTCGGCCACAATTGTGAGGCTTCCCCAGACATGTAGAACTGTAAGTCCAATTAAACTTCTTTCTTTTGTAGATTGCCCAGTTTTGGGTATGTCTTAAGCAGAGTGAAAATCGAATACAACTTCTCAATTTCAAACTTACTTCAAAGCTATGGCAATCAAAAGAACATGCCACTGCCCAGGCACGGTGGCCCACGCCTGTAATCCCAGCACTTTGGGAGGCTGAGGTGGGTGGATCACTTGAGGTCAGGAGTTTGAGACCAGCCTGACCAACATGGCGAAAACCTGTCTCTACTAAAAATACAAAAATTGGCCAGGCATGGTGGTGGGCACCTGTAATCCCAGCTACTCGGGAGGCTGAGGCAGGAGAATCGATTGAACCCACAAGGCGAGGTGGAGGTTGCAGTGAGCCAAGATCATGCCACTGCACTCCAGCCTGGGTGACAAAGCAAGACTCCGTCTCAAAAAAAAAAAAAAAAGAACATGCTACTGGAATAAGGATAGACATATAGACCAGTGAAATAGAATTGAGAATCTAGAAATAAACCCATACACTTATGGCCACCGAAAACACTGGGATTGCAGGCACAAGCCACAGTGCTTTGTCCATGTCACCATTATAATTTCAATAAAGCTTCATGACCATTCGATGAAGAAGAAATAGTCTCTTGAGCATATGGTGTGAGACAGTTGGATATCTACTTGCAAAAGAATGAAGTTGGACTCCTATATTCAAAAATATGTTATATGTATATCATATGCAAAAAACTAACTCAAAATGGTTCAACTATATAAGAGCTAAAACCATAAAACTCTCAGAAGAAGACGGGTAAATCTTCATGAACTTGGATTTGGCAATGGATTCTTAGATTTGACAACAAAATCGTGAACAACAGTGACAACAAATACATGTTAGAATTCACTAACATTAAAAACTTTTGTGCATCAAAGAACATAAAGTGAAAAAGCAGCCTACAAAATGGGAGAAAATGTTTGCAGATTGTGTATCTGATATGGGTCTCTTATCCAGAATACATGAAGAACTTTCTACAACTGAACAACAAAAAGACAGGCTGAGCACTGGGCCCATACCCCTCATGCTCACCTGCACTGGGCCCATATCCCTCATGCTCGTCTGCCACTGAGGGCGTATGCAGCCCCTAGACCACAACCAAACAGTGACCCAGACTGCTACAGCCACCTTCTGGCACCATATCACAGAGCAGGGGCCCCAGGCTGCAGGGAAAGAGCTTGCAGGGCTCCTGGATAGAACTGCACTTTTTTTTTTTTTTTAAGTATTTATTGATCATTCTTGGGTGTTTCTCGGAGAGGGGGATGTGGCAGGGTCATAGGATAATAGTGGAGAGAAGGTCAGGAGATAAACACATGAACAAAGGTCTCTGGTTTTCCTAGGTAGAGGTCCCTGCAGCCTTCTGCAGTATTTGTGCCCCTGGGTACTTGAGATTAGGGAGTGGTGATGACTCTTAAAGAGCATGCTGCCTTCAGGCATCTGTTTAACAAAGCACATCTTGCACCGCCCTTAATCCATTTAACGCTGTGTTGACACAGCACATGTTTCAGAGAGCAGGGGGCTGGGGGAAAGACCATAGATCAACAGCATCCCAAGGCAGAAGAATTTCTCCAAGTCAGAACAAAATGGAGTCTCCTATGCCCACCTCTTTCTACACAGACACAGCAACAATCTGATCTCTCCTTCCTTTCCCCACACTTCCCCCCCTTCTTTTCAACAAAACCGCCATCGTCCTCACTGCCCGCTCCCAATGGTCGCTGTCTCTTCGGAGCTGTTGGGTACACCTCCCAGACAGGACGGCCTGGCAGAGGCGCTCCTCACCTCCCAGACAGGGCGGCCGGGCAGAGGCGCTCCTCACTTCCCAGACGGGGCAGCCGGGCAGAGACGCTCCTCACCTCCCAGACGATGGGCGGCCGGGCAGAGGCGCTCCTCACTTCCTCCCAGACGGGGTGGCAGCCAGGCAGAGGCGCTCCTCACCTCCCAGACGGGGCGGCCGGGCAGAGGCGCTCCTCACTTCCTCCCAGACAGGGTGGTGGCCGGGCAGAGGCGCTCCTCACCTCCCAGACGGGGCGGCCGGGCAGAGGCGCTCCTCACTTCCTCCCAGATGGGGTAGCGGCCAGGCAGAGGCGCTCCTCACCTCCCAGACGGGGCGGCCGGGCAGAGGCACTCCTCACTTCCCAGACGGGGCGGCCGGGCAGAGGCGCTCCTCACATCCCAGACGGGGCGGCCGGGCAGAGGCGCTCCTCACTTCCCAGACGGGGCGGCCGGGCAGAGGCGCTCCTCACCTCCCAGACAATGGGCGGCTGGGCAGAGGCGCTCCTCACCTCCCAGAAGGGGCGGCCGGGCAGAGGCGCTCCTCACCTCCCAGACGGGGCGGCCGGGCAGAGGCGCTCCTCACCTCCCAGACGGGGCGGCCGGGCAGAGGCGCTCCTCACCTCCCAGACGGGGCGGCCGGGCAGAGGCGCTCCTCACCTCCCAGACGGGGCGGCCGGGAAGACGCGCTCCTCTCCTCCCAGACGGGGCAGCCGGGCAGAGGCGCTCCTCACTTCCTCCCAGACGGGGTGGCGGCCGGGCAGAGGCGCTCCTCACTTCCCAGATGGGGCGGCCGGGCAGAGGCGCTCCTCACTTCCCAGACGGGGCGGCCGGGCAGAGGCACTCCTCATCTCCCAGACCGGGCGGCCGGGCAGAGGCGCTCCTCACCTCCCAGATCGGGCGGCCGGGCAGAGGCGCTCCTCACCTCCCAGATGGGGCAGCCGGGCAGGGGCACTCCTCACTTCCTCCCAGACGGGGTGGCGGCCAGGAAGAGGCGCTCCTCACCTCCCAGACGGGGCGGCCGGGCAGAGGCGCTCCTCATCTCCCAGACGGGCGGCCGGGCAGAGGTGCTCCTCACTTCCTCCCAGACGGGGTGGCGGCCGGGCAGAGGCATTCCTCACTTCCCAGACGGGGCGGCGGGGCAGAGGCGCTCCTCACTTCCCAGACTTTGGGCGACCGGGCAGAGGCGCTCCTCATCTCCCAGACGGGGCGGCCGGGCAGAGGCGCTCCTCACTTCCCAGACGGGGCGGCCAGGTAGAGGCGCTCCTCACTTCCCAGACGGGGCGGCCGGGCAGAGGCGCTCCTCACTTCCTCCCAGACAGGGTGGCGGCCGGGCAGAGGCGCTCCTCACCTCCCAGACGGGGCGGCCGGGCAGAGGCCCTCCTCACATCCCAGACGATGGGCGGCCAGGCAGAGACGCTCCTCACTTCCTAGACGGGGTGGCAGCGGGGCAGAGGCTGTAATCTTAGCACTTTAGGAGGCCAAGGCAGGCGGCTGGGAGGTGGAGGTTGTAGCGAGCGGAGATCATGCCACTGCACTCCAGCCTGAGCAACACTGAGCATTGAGTGAGCGAGACTCCGTCTGCAATCCCAGCACCTCCGGAGGCCGAGGTGGGCAGATCACTCGAGGCCAGGAGCTGGAGACCAGCCCGGTCAACACGGCGAAACCCCGTCTCCACCAAAAATACAAAAACCATTCAGGCGTGGCGGCGCGCGCCTGCAATCCCAGGCACTCGGCAGGCCGAGGCAGGAGAATCACAGGAGCCCGAGGCAGGGAGGTTGCAGCGAGCCGAGATCACGGCAGTACAGTCCAGCTTCGGAGACAGAGGGAGACCGAACGAAGAAAGGGGAGAGGGAGGGGGAGGGGGCAGAACTGCACTTTAGCAATGATAGGAAGGGGAATAGTGCTCCAACATCAGTTTCTGTGTATAATGGTGACATGGGCTGGGCATGGTGGCTCACGCCTGTAATCCCAGTGCTTTGGGAAGCCTCCAAAGTGCTTCCTTGAATTCAAGTAATCCTCTGCCTTGCTTCCCAAAGAAAGGCTGCAGTGAGCAATGTTTATGCTGCTGCTCTCCCGCCTAGGCAACAGAGCGAGACCCTATCTCTAAAAAAAAAAAAAAAAAAAAAAAAAATTAATAGTGACATGGAAAAAACACAGCTGGATGCATAAAATGAATTTGGACAGAGTAGCTCCAAAATTCTGTGACATCCTACCTCTTTCACAGACATTGGAGAAAAATAGCTCTCAGTCTGAGGAAGATACTGAGAAAAGGAAAGAAGTTGAAAGCATCTTAAAGAAAAATTCAGATTGGATATGGGATTGGTCAAGTTGGCCAGAAAATGTTCCCCACAAGCAGTTCCTCTTTAAAGCACCTGAGGCACATAACTACCCAGCATGGAATTTAAAGCCTGATAAGGAAAGGGGGCATTTTCTCAGCAGAATTTCTAAAGGGTTTTGCTTCTGTCTCATCTGGTGGCCATGGGATTGGGGATCTATACTGGAAGGCATCTGACAACTTCTGTCAGCACCTTTTGATGAATAATTTGAATCCAGCTTTGTGCGTATAGTGGAGATTTCTATCTGAGCTTGTGACACAGCTAACTCAGGAGCTGTTACGGTCCTTGGGTGGCTGCTTCACTTGTTTTTATTTGTTCTGTAAATACTGCTTCCTTAATTTAGTAAAATGAAAGAATAGACACTAAAATCATACTGACCTATACTTATACCTATAGAATCAGTTAATAAGGGTGTCAGACTGATTAATATCTACTGTAACAATTTGGCAGTGAATTTTCTTTGGATATTAGTATAAATATGTAAGTATCGTTTTAATATATTAGTCATGATATAGTATTTTAAAAATTATCTGTAACCTGAATTCCGTTAAAACACTTTATATTCCAAAAGAATGAATGACAGTGATATTAAAATCACTACATTAAAGGGTTTGCCCAGAATAAATATTGTGGCCTTACTTACACTACTGTGGAAAATATTATGTTTAATTTAAATAGATGCAGGTTGTCTACTAAAGACTACAGTTAACTATGCTAATTGTTCTTAATAAATAGAAAACACGTTACAGCTACAAATGCCACCATACACTTCATACACCAGATTGTTCTCACTTTTGCAGCATAAGGACTTCAACCTCCAACTATTAGGTAATCAACTTGGATAATGTGTCTGTCAAAGGCACCTACTCAGTATCCTTTCCTCTTTATCACTCTGGATTGCTGAATTTAATCCTATCCTTTGTGCTCAACTTTTTTGTGCTGTTAAAATCAGCTTCATCCTAAGCATATCTATATCTACTTTAAAAGATTGGAAATGGAAAAAAAATAAATATTTGCCATATCCTTTAAAAAAAGAAAAGAAGCCATACTTTAAAAGACTAGGAATGGAAAATAAATAAATAAATCTTTACCAAATTCTTAAAAAAAACAATAAAAAGATAACCCAATTCTAAAATGAGCAAAGGATTTAAAGAGATAGTTCTCCAAAGAAGATAAATAAATGAACAATAAGCACATGAAAATATGCTCAGCATTGTTAGTCATTAGGAAAATGCAAATCAAAACCACAGTAAAATATCACTTCACACCCACTAGGATGGCTAAATCCAAAAAAATGGAAAAACATAAGTGTTTACGAGGATGTAGAGAAATTGGAACATTGCTGGTGGAAATGTAAAATGGTGCAGCCATTGCAGAAAAGTTTGGCATTTCCTCAAGAAGTTAAACATAGAATTACCATATGACTCAGTGTGATTGTTAATTTTACGTGTCAATTTGACTAAGTTGTGGTACCCATATATTCAAACACCAGTCTAGATGTCTCTGTGAAGGTATTTTTTAATGAGATTAACATTTAAGTCAGTAGACTTTGAGGAAAGCAGATTACTCTCCATAATGAGAGTGGGCCTCATCCAGTAGTTGAAGGCCTTGGAGAAAAAGACTAAGGTCCCTGGGGAAAACAGAATGTCTCCAGCTTGCCTTCAGCTCAAGTTGGAACGTCACCTCTTCCCTGGTTCTCTGGTATGCCAGTATCTCCTGCAAAACTCAGACTTGCCAGCCCCTACAATCACACGAGTCAGTTACTTTAAATAAATCAGTATTTGTATCTCTCTCTATGTATGTATACATATTTATAAATACATAAATATATTCAATATAAATCCTACTAATTCTGTTTCTCTGAAAAACCCTGTGTTCTCTGAAGAACCCTAACTGATACACCCAGCAATTCTACTCCTAGATATATGCACAAGGGAATTGAAAGCAGGGACTCAACAGATACATGTATGCCAATGATCACTGTAGCATTATTCACGATTGTAGGGTCCAGCCCTACAGGGCTTAGTGGGTGTTCTCCCCATGTGCAGAGATGAGAGACTGTAAGAAATAAAGACACAAGACAAAGAGATAAAGAGAAAACAGCTGGGCCCGGGGGGCCACTACCACCAAGACGAGGAGACTGGTAGTGGCCCCGAATGGCTGGGTGCGCTGATATTTATTGCATACAAGACAAGGGGGGCAGGGTAAGGAAGGTGAGTCATCCAAGTGATTGATAAGGTCAAGCAAGTCACGTGATCATGGGACAGGGGCCCTTCCCTTTTAGGTAGCCGAAGCAGAGAGGGAAGGCAGCATTTTCTTCTATGCGTTTTCTTCTGTGTACTTGTAAGAAAGATCAAAGACTTTAAGACTTTCACTATTTCTTCTACCACTATCTACTATGAACTTCAAAGAGGAACCAGGAGTACAGGAGGAACATGAAAGTGGACAAGGAACGTGACCATTGAAGCACAGCGCCACAGGGAGGGGTTTAAGCCTCCAGATGACTGCGGGCAGGCCTGGATAATATCCAGCCTCCCACAGGAAGCTGGTGGAGCAGAGTGTTCCCTAACTCCTCCAAGGAAAGGAGACTCCCTTTCACAATCTGCTAAGTAACGGGGCCTTCCCAGGCACTGGTGTTACCGCTTGACCAAGGAGCCCTCAAGTGGCCCTTATGTGGGCGTGACAAGAGGGCTCACCTCTTGCCTTCTAGGTCACTTCTCACAATGTCTCTTGAGTACCTGACCCTATACCCGCCGGTTATTCTAGGTTATATTAGTAATGCAACAAAGAGTAATATTAAAAGCTAATGATTAATAATGTTTATGCTAATGATTGATAATTGTCCATGATCATCTGTATATCTAATTTGTATTATAACTATTCTTTATTCTAACTATTTTTTTTATTATACTGCTACAGTTTATGCCTTCAGTCTCTTGCCTTGGCACCTGGGTAATCCTTCGCCCACACATGATAGCCAAAAGGTAGAAACAATCCAAGTGCACATCAAAGATGAACACTTAAACAAAATGTGGTATATACATATAACAGAATATTATTCAGCTATAAAAAGAAATGAAGTTCTGATACATGCTGCAACATGGATGAACCTTGAAAATATGGAAAATGAAATAAGACAGACACGAAAGGACAAGTATTATATAATCCACTTATATGAAGTAGCTATGATATACAGATTTGTCAAGACAGAGATTAGAGGGGGCTGAGAGGTGTGAGTGATAGGGAGTTACTGCTTAATGATTAGAGTTTCTGCTTGGGGTGATGTAAAGCTTTTAGAAATAGTGGTAATGCTTGTACTACATGGTGAATGTAATTAATGCCATTGAATTGGACACTTGGAAATGGTTAAAATGGCAAATTTTGCTATACATATTTTAACACAATTTTTAAGACTCAATAATGTAATATGCCACAAAAACCCTCATTGAATTGTGCATTTTAGATGGGTGAATTGCATGGTATGTGAATTCAGTAAAGCTGTTAAAAACAAAAGTATTGCAGCATCATTTCTGCTGCATTCAGTTGTTAAAAGCAAGCTAAGTCTAGCCCATGTTCAATTCCAATTGTGACGGGAGGAATGACAATTTATGGATATGGGCACCCATGCAGGAATAAGTGCTGTCAAAGCCCACCTGCAGCTACATTCAACATTGTTATTAGTGAGAATGCTGGTTTATGATAAAGCACTTCCAAAATACTGGATCTCCCACCATGTTCAAAGACAGTAAAGATTATTTGTTGACTCCTGCTGAGGGTTTAGCTCAATCATATACCATACCCTCCTCCGTCTCCCATCCAATCTAGTTATATCACAATTTTTGGTTAAATCAATATTCAATGTTTACACTTTTCACATGCTCAAGGGTGTCTGATACTTTATCCAGTCTACTTCTTTCCCTGGAGACTTTCTTCCCTACCAGAGCTCTTCATCTTCCTCTTCCCATCTGGACCATTGTTCTCTAGGTTCCCTGCACAGCTTTCATCTCAGAACTTACCTTTGCTGTTTTCTGACGTTGTATCCCTCCTTTCTTCAGTTCCCTGATTTCTCTTTTCTGGTTTATTCCCTTGTTGTGTTTATTTGTTTGTAGCATCTTCTGGTAGTTTCCTAAGAACGTTTGCATTGGAGGTACTCTTTTTGCTTCCTTGCAGGTATGAAACCATCTTTTTTCCTACCTTTACCCTTGACTGATAATTTGCCTGGCAAGACTGAATATTCTTTCTCTCAGACTTTGAAGGCATTTCTTTTACTGTCTTCTACCTTCTTGCTCCAAAACCATTCTCAATTCTATTCCTTTGTTTCTCTGTATATAATCTGTCTTTTCTCTCTGAAATACCTTCTCTTTATCACTAACATTCCAAATTTCCAGTATTCTGAAATTTTGTAATAAAATCCCTTGATGGAGATCTTTTGTTTGTTTGAGTCAGGGTTTTGCTCTGTGCCCACGTTGGAGTGCAGTGGTGTGATCATGGTTCACTGCAGCCTCAAGCTCCTGGGCTCAAGCGATCATCACACCTCAGAATCCTGAGTAGATGGGACTTAACAGGCATGTGCCACCATGCCCAACTAATGTTTTCATTTTTTGTATAGGCAGGATCTCCCTAGGTTACCCAGGCTGGTCTTAAAACCCTAGGCTCAAGGGATCCTCCCACCTCAGCTTCCCAAAGTGCTTTACAGGGATTACAGGTGTGAGCCACCGTGCCTGGCCCTAGGTCTTTTAAAATAATTATTGTTCTGGATATTAGATGTGGACCCCTTCAATCCTGAGAATTGTGTCCTTCAGTTCTGAGAAACTGTTTTGTATTATTCCTTAATTTTTCCTTTCCTTTTTTTCTTTCTACTCTACGGATTTTATAATCTCCTTTTCCTTTTTTGCCTAGTTTTTGAGCAGTTTTCTCAATTTCATCTTCTAGGCTTTCCAGTTATGCTATCATGTTTCTGCTTTCAAGGAGCTCTTTCTTATCCTCTGATGGTTCCTTGGTTTTTGTTTTCATTTTATGCAAAGCAATGGCAAAACATTTATTATCCTGAAATGTGTACATCCTATTTTTTTCAAGTAGCAAATTTGCTGGTAACATAATTTATTTAACCTGTTTCAGTCAGACAGACTCATGATCAATGCTTCTCTGTATAATTTCAAGTCTGATGAGCCTCTTAAGTTTTTTGTTTTTTTGTTTTTAAACAAAAAAAAACACTCTGTTGCCCAGGCTGGAATGCAGTGGCGTGACCATGGCTCACTGCAGCCTCTAGCTCCTGGGCTCAAGCGATTCTTCCGCTTTAGCCTCCTGAGTAGCTGGGACTGTGGGCATGTGCCACATGCCCAGCTAATTCTTTTTATTTATTTATTTTAATTTTTTTGTTGAGATGGGGTCTTGCTGTGTTGCCCAGGTTAGTCTTGAACTCCTGGTCTCAAGCAATCCTCCTGCCTCAGCTTTCCAAAGCACTGAGATCTTCTAAGTATTTTTACCCCACTTCTAAAACTTGATGAGGAATTCAAAATAGCACACCACGTTAAAGGACATTTATTGTTTTATAAATTGTATACATGTTGAGTATTCCATGCTTGGGACTCTAGAGTGTTTCAGTTTGGGGATTATTTTGAATATTTTCATTAAACTTACTGGTTGAGCATTCCAATCTGAAAATCCAAAGCCCAAAATGCTCCAATGAGCATTTCCTTTGAGTGTCATGTTGGTGTTCAAAAAGTTTCAGATTTTGGAGGCCAGATGTGGTGGCTCATGACTGTAATCCCAGCGCTTTGGGGAGCCAAGATGGGCGATTACCTAAGGTCAGGAGTTTGAGACCAGCCTGGTCAACATGATGAAACCCTCTCTCTACTAAAAGTACAAAAGTTAGCTGGGCATGGTGGCATGCACCTGTAGTCCCAGCTACTTGGGAGGCTGAGGCAGGAGAATCGCTTGAACCCAGAGGTGGAGGATGCAGTGAGCTGAGATCGTGCCACTGTACTCCAGCCTGGGCAACAGAGCTAGACTTCATCTTAAAAATAAATAAATTAATTAATTTTTTTAAAAAAGTTTCAGATTTTAGAGTATTTCAGATTTTGGATTTTCAAATTAGGGATACTCAACCTACACTTGTTTTATGCTATCCTAGTCTCGTTTAAGGGTACAATACCTTTTTTCTTCTCTCTAGAGATACTAATGATAATGTTTTCATATTTACTTTGGTTCCTTGCATTATTCCTGTTTTCTTGGAGATCCTTTTCTGTTGCCTTATTTGAGTCACTGTCTCTGATTTTGGAGACTTTGCTCAAATGTGAGTTTTGAGACAGAGTCTCACTCTATTGCCCAGGCTGGAGTACAGTGGTATAATCTCGGCTCACTGCAACCTCCGCCTCCTGGGTTCAAGCAATTCTCCCTCCTCAGCCTCCCAAGTAGTGAGGACTACAGGTGCCCACCACCACACCTGGATAATTTTTGTATTTTTAGTAGAGATGGGGTTTCACCATGTTGGCCAGACTGGTGTCGAACTCCTGACTTCAAGTGATCCACCCACCCCAGCCTCCCAAAGTGCTGGGATTACAGGCGTGAGCCACCACACCTGCCTCCATTCATATTTCATGGTGAGGCTCTGTGTGCCTAGATGAGGCTTCCACTGTAGTTTTGAGAATGGGCATATCTACTGGTGTTTGGATGCAGGGTGAGCTCTTCTGTCAATAGCCTCCTCAATATCACTCTGGGGAGAGCTTCCCCTGGCTTTGGCCAACAGTTACCACCCCGATCCTGCCTGCCACCTGTCAAATTTTTGTTGAAATTACTCCACTCCCATTCTCTTTGTTTTTGTGGCTTTCTTCCTTTTTTCTTTTCTTTACTCAGATTTTAGTGTGACTTTAGGAGGGAAAGGAGATACGTGCAAGTGGTTGACCAGAAGTCCTTCACGTTATCAGTAAACATTTTGATAATAATTTACTGAAACTTCTTCCCAACTTCAGTCTCTTTACCTTCAAGTGAGTCCCAATGCTGCACCCTGATTTAATTTTTCTAAAATATAGGTCTGCTAAGATTACATCTTGCCAGACTTTTGATGGCTTCTCATAAGACAAGATTCAGAATTCCTAACCTCAATTACAGGGCCCTTGACAATCTGACCCTATTCAGTTTCATCTTCTACTGGTCTCTCTCACACTGTGATACTGTGATACCCTTGAATATTTATTTTTCTGTAAGCCTGTCATGTACTTCTCTGCCTCTGTGTTTTTTCTATTCCCCGTGCCCGGAATGCTCTATCTATTCTTCCTGTCTGGTATATTCCTACTTAGTCTACAAAGTCCAAACAAGGTTTTATTTCCTCTGTGAAGCCTTTCAAGACCCTATACTTCACCACAGGCAGAATTTGTTAACCTCTCTATGTTCTGGTAGCACTAAACTGATACTTAACCTGGCAGTTATACCTCACGGCAGAGCACTTTATTTACACTCCTGCCTCATTAGCAAGGTTGTCACTTCCTTAAAGGCAAGGACTGTGCTTTCTTCTCCTTGATATTCTAAGCATGAGCTCAGTGCTGAATACTCTGTAGACATTCAGGAAATGTTTATCAAATGAATAATGGTCATTGCCATGGCAGTTGACTCAGTTGTCATCTCTCTCTTTTAGGCACACAAGCCATGCCCCCTCTTTTCTCTTTGGGATATCACCAGTGCCGCTGGAACTATGAAGATGAGCAGGATGTAAAAGCAGTGGATGCAGGGTTTGATGAGCATGACATTCCTTATGATGCCATGTGGCTGGACATAGAGCACACTGAGGGCAAGAGGTACTTCACCTGGGACAAAAACAGATTCCCAAACCCCGAGAGGATGCAAGAGCTGCTCAGGAGCAAAAAGCGTAAGGTAAAATAAGCCAACATTTCTGAACCTTTTAATTACAGAGTTTTAAAAAATGTTTTAAAGTTGCCTTGGCACATCAGTGGTGGAGAAACATCTGATAAAAAATGGCTGTGAAAATAGTAGATTCAAATATAATTGTCACTGTGATAAGAGAGAAAGTGAATGGTAAAAAGGCGATGACCCCATCCATTCCTGGCTTAGTTATCTAGGTCCCCATAATGAAGAAGGGGTCTAGCATTTTCAGTTCCATTTGTTGTGGCCACCCTGTTGTAATGTGATCCCCCCACTCAAAATTTGGTTTCCATGTCTTAATTGGTGACACCACACATGCACTAAGAGTATATTAAAAAGTTTATTACTCATATAATGAGGCTTTCTGGGGAGAGCAGGAGTGGCTCCCAAGCTGGTTTGAAAATGGCTTGAGAGAACTGAGAAAGGAGATTGGCTCAGCTTTTATGGTGGTTAGCGTGTGGGGACAGGGCAAGGGCTCTTGCACGCAGGCTGAGGCTTAGATTGTTTGAACCCCCTGCTGGCACCAAAGGAGGGAGCACTAGAGCTTTCTTTGTCAGCTTGTCCAGATACAGGCCGAAGGGTAAGGGGGGAGTAGCAGGGCTTGAAAACCCTTAACAGTCAAATATCAAATATGGTATCAAATTCTTTATTACACTGTTTTTCCTGCGTGCTTCTGTGGTGGACTCCACCTGTTAATCTGGCCAAGAAAAGAACAGAAATAGAAAATAGGGAGGGAGAGAAGCCACTGGAACATGTATAATGCTGCTTTCCAGTTCCAGGAGTGGTGGTGGTGGTAATAGCAATAATGAAAAGATGGAGAGAAGAAAATGGAGAGAGGAGAAGGGGGGCGAAACCCTATGTGTATCATGTGAATGAATAAAGTTCCTCTCCTCGAAAGTAAGGTTGACTTTTCAACCCATTCCTTTGACCTCCCTACCAGGCTTTTCACAGATGGCCAGAGTCCATTCAGTTAACTCCTAATTTCCCAATTAATAAATAGCTACCATATATCAAGCTGTTATGGGCTAGACAATATGATAAAACACATTATTCCATCCAGTGATGACAAAACTATAAGGTAGGTCTTGTTACCCCATATTTTAGATGAAGAAGCTGAGGCTTAGACTGGTTTCAAAATTTACACAAAGGCACACAGTGAATAAGTAGCATGGCAAGAGTCTGAACCATGGTCTGCCTGACTCCAGATCTTCTGTCCTTAATAAGTAGTTATTTACTGAGGCCTTGAACCTTCAAGATGCTATGCTAGTGCTGAAGGGTATACAGAGTTCAGCTCCTTGTGGTCTTACAGTGAGTGAAGAAAAGGCAAGTATCCAACTACAATACAGGAAAGTAACATAAGGGCCAAAGAAAGGTCAGGGTAGGGGCAGGCCAAGAAAGAGAAGATTATATCCTCAAGACTTAAGCAGGGCTTTGTTCCAGAGGTGCATTTTATTTTATTTATTTATTTTTTATTTAATTTCTTTTTTCGGGAGAGAGTCTCACTCTGTCACCCAGGCTGTAGTGCTATGGTGCGATCACAGCTGACTGCATCCTCCACCTCCTGGGTTCATGCAATTCTCCTGCCTCAGCCTCCTGAGTAGCTAGAATTACAGGCATGTGCCACCATGGCCAGCTAATTTTTGTATTTTTAGTATGTTGGCCAGGCTGGTCTTGAACTCCTGACCTCAGGTGATCCGCCCACCTCAGGCTCCCAAAGTGCTGGGGTTACAGGCGTGAGCCATCATATCTGGCCTAGAAGTGCATTTTAGATGAGCCCTGAAGGATGTCCCTAACTAATGAGTAAACAGGGAGAGGGAAGAGGGCAGTGCAGCCAGAGGAAGGAGCATTAGGGGGTGTTCGGAAGGCAGTGCACAGGCAAGTTTGACAGCCAGGCATGTGAGGGTTCTAATAGTGGAGGATCTGACCAGAAAGGTTGGGACCTTTGTGTAAACTGCTTTGTATGCATTTGGAAACATTACAAGTTTTTGAATAAGGGGTTAATATCCAGAATATATAACAAACTCCTACAACTCAGCAACAAAAAAAAAAACAGTTAAAAAGTGGGCAAAGAATTTGAATAGACATCTCTCCAAAGAAGATACACAAATAGCCAACAAGCACAAGAAAAGATGCTCAACACCACTAATCATTAGGGAAATGCAAACCAAGACCACAGTGAAATCTTATTTTACATAATTAAGATGACTACTATTTTTAAAAAAAACAAAATAACGAGTGTTGGCAAGGATGTAGAGAAATTGGAATCCTTGTGCACCGTTAGTAGGAATGCAAAATGGTACAGCTGTTATGGAAAACAATATGATAGTTCCTCAAAAATTTAAAAATGGAATTACTGTGTGATCCAGCAATTCCACTTGTGGGTATATACCCAAAGGAACTGGAAGCAGGAACCTGAACAGATATTTATACACCCATGTTTATAGCAGCATTAGTCACAGTAGTCAAAAGGTCAAAGCAACCCAAGCTGCTTGGGTTGCAACTCCGTTGACAGACGAATACGTAAACAAAATGTGGTATATACATACAACAGAATATTATTCAACCTTTAAAAGGAAGGAAATTCTAATAAATACTACAGCATGGATGAACCTTGAGGATAAATGCTAAGTGAAATAAGCCAGTTACAAAAAGACAAATACTGTGTGATTCCACTAATTTGAAGTAATTGGAGTAGTCAGATTCATAGAGACAGAAAGTATTATAGAATGGTAGTTGCTGGAGCTAGGAGGAGGGAATGAGAAATCATCATTTAATGAGTATAAAGGTTTAGTTTTGCAACATGAGAGAGTTCTGGAGATTGACTACACAACATTATGAATGTACATACTTAACAGTACTAAACTGCACACTTAAAAATGGTTAAGATGGTAAATTTTATGTTATGTGTATTTTATCACAATTAAAAAATTTAGGCTGGGTGCAGTGGCTCACACCTGTAATCCCAGCACTTTGGGAGGCTGAGGTGAGCAGATCACCTGAGGTCAGGAGTTCAAGATCAGCCTGGCCAACATGATGAAACCCTATCTCTACTAAAAATACAAAAAAAAAAAAATTAGTCCGGCATGGTGGTGGGCACCTGTAATCCCAGCTACTTGGGAGGCTGAGGTAGGAGAATTGCTGGAACCCAGGAGGTGGAGATTGCAATGAGCCGAGATCGTGCCACTGCACTCCAGCCTGGGCGACAGAGCGAGACTCTGTCTCAAAAAACAAACAAACAAAAAAATTTAAGAAAATGTTCGAGCAATGAAGAATTAAACTTTAATATTCAGGACTGATTAGAATAGAGATGAGGAAGGAGGATTACATGGTGTTCTGGCCAAATAAAGTGTTATTGAGGCCCTAGAGTGGTGGAAGTGATGGTATTGTAAAGTCACAGAGAGACGCTAGAGACACAATGCTGTGGCTTACAACTTTCTCAAATCTCCTTCCTAATATGCCTGCACCACTGAGCTTGGGGACTTTGTTTGTTTTTAACATGTTATTCTCTTAGTTTCTTTAATGTTTGCTTATATCAATGTTATCTGAGCGTCTAAATGTCTAGGGAGCAGGTACCCTGCCTACTTAGTTCTCTATGTATAGTATGCAGCACTCAGCATCATGGACAGATAGACAATGCTATTTAAAGAACATCTATTGGTTAGGCAGCAATAATTATAAAAGAGCATTGGCCTGGTTTTTTTGTTTTTGTTTTTTTCCTTTTTAGAGATGGGGTCTTGTTCTGTCACCCAAGCTGGATTGCAGTATCATGATCATGGCTCACTGTAGCCATGACCTCCCCAGCTCAAACAGTCCTCCTGCCTCAGCCTCCTGAGTAGCTGGGACCACAGGTGGACACCACCACGCCCAGCTAATTTTTAAATTTTTTTGTGGAGACAGTGTCCCACTATGTTGCCCAGGCTGGTCTCAAACTCCTGGCCCTAAGCAGTCCTCCCACCTTCGCCTCCCAATGTGTTGGGATTGCGGGTGTGAGCCGCTGTGCCTGGCCAGCATTGGCCCAGTTTTGGTATCAGTTGAAATTCTCATAAGCACATGAAAGGTTATAGGGTTTTACTGGTGTCTGAAATATTTATTTTTTGTTTTTGTTTTTGTTTTTGTGTCTGAAATATTTCAATACTAGTTGTAGTTGTTTGTAAAAATTGAACCCCCAAACTATGGTGAAAACATATACATGAACATTTGTCTTACATAAAACTGATGAGACCTCCAAACCTTCATGTCCTGACAGCTTGTGGTCATCAGTGATCCCCACATCAAGATTGATCCTGACTACTCAGTATATGTGAAGGCCAAAGATCAGGGCTTCTTTGTGAAGAATCAGGAAGGGGAAGACTTTGAAGGGGTGTGTTGGCCAGGTATGAAATCACTTTATACACTTATTATTTCCACATGTTCTGTCCCAATTAATGAAGGCTGCATGGTCATCATTCTGCTCCCTTGTAGATGTCTCTTGCTCCTCTAGCTACATTTTAAGCATATAATTTAAGGAAGAGATAGTTTTCCCTTCTTTTGTATCTTTCATAACACCTGGTACTGTATGCTTTGTATGTATTTATCAATCAATAATTGAATGAATGAAAAATAAACAAGCAAACCTCAGTGGCATGCTGTTTCTCCAAGCAAACAGAGATAAAAAGTTGGGGAATAAGAAAAGCAGAGGAGGAGAAAGAAAAAAAGGGGGTCCTGCAAGCTATCTCCTTGTGATTGCTCTTCACCCTTTTAGCCCATAGTTTTGACTTCCCAGGCTTTCATGAGTGACCTCAGCCACCCTGATGACTATGGATTCTTCATTTTAAAAGTTATTAAAAGTTATTAATTTAAAGCCTTGGTAGAAACTCCCCAAGGACAAAAGGAAAATCACCACGTTGTTTAGAAATAGAGATAAAGAGTCAGCACTATCTATCATAAACCCATGCACTGTAGAGAAACCCCATGCCTTTCTTTTTTTCCCTTTACATCCCTTGAACACACTTCTCTGTTCTCTTTAAGAACCAAGAGATCACTGCAGGATATTTGCCATCCTTCCTTGGGCTATCTTAGGCCATCAGTGAGGGACAGGCTCTATCGTGATGCTTGTGCATTGGCATTCCCCTGGGCTTCTGGTATTGAAAGATCTAGTGATTGTCACTGGAGCCCAGCATTACCTTCATTCACTTCTCAACAGACCATGCCTCTGTCAGCCAACTTTCATGTTTATGTAAGGTGCCCATTTCCCAGCTCCCACATCTGATATCTTCTTTACAATGCATCTTACTGTGAGGACCACTGTTCTTGACAGCCTGCCTACTGTTCTGCCTCCACAGGTCTCTCCTCTTACCTGGATTTCACCAATCCCAAGGTCAGAGAGTGGTATTCAAGTCTTTTTGCTTTCCCTGTTTATCAGGTTGGTTTTTATTCCTTTATTGTTTTCTAGTTACCTGAAAGAGTGAAAGAAGTGGAAAAAGTGATTGACTAAAACTATTCTTTTTCATTGAGTAGCTTTTGATATATAATGCTTTTATTAAAAGGCAAGTATGGCCACCACATTACAGACTCTGGGGGTGCTGGGAGAGGTGCCATATGCATAAGCAAATGCACAAAAGCTGTGATTTTGACCTCTATTATAATAGACTCTGTGATATATCAAAGTACTTTATAGCAGAGGTTTATTATATTTTCAAATTGCTATATATATTTTATATAAAATTGTATTCCATAACTGTTATTTGAATATGATGATACACTTGAAAATATCTTACAACATATTTGTCATTAAAAGTGAAGTATGATTTTTAAATAATCTGATAAGAACCACAGAGAAAACTGGAGAGGCCACATCTGGAGAACTGTTTTCAACTGATTGTGATGATATTAATGATGGCACTGATGATGATGATACCTAATGCAAACTGAGTACTTGCTGTGTGCCGAGCACTGTGCTAAGGACGACTTTATGTGCATCATACCATTTGTCTTCATAATAACCCTCTGAAGTTGGAACTATAACTAAATCTAACCCCATAGATGAGGAAATTGAGACATAGAGAAGCTTAAAAACTTGCCAAGCTCACGCATTTAGTAAGTGGTGGAACCAAAATTTGAACTCAGGTCTGTTTGTCCCCTAAGCCCAGCTTTTAACCACTAAACTGTGGTTTCTGGCATCAAGTGATAGGGCACTAGTAAACAACTTAGTACAGGGATAGACAAGCGTTGGGCCAAATCTGGCCATGCCTATTCATTTCCCTATTATCTGTGGCTGCTTTTGTACTACTATGGCAGAGTTGAATAATTGAAAAAGAGACCTCATGGCCTGCAAAGTTGAAAATATTTGCTATCTGGACCTTTACCAAAAATGTTTGCCAATCCCTGCCTTAGGTGGTTCTATAGGAAAGATATGGCAGTTAAATATTTGGAAATCGTTTACCCTTATTCATAGAAGAACACACATGTTTAGAAATAAAGATTCAAAAAAAAAAACAAGCCACCTCCAGGCATTTGAAAGACTTTCTTGTGGGCGAGGTGACAGATGTATTCTGTGGGGTCTCAGAAGGTAAGCTAGGTAGGCTCTGCGAGGGGAATGTTATGTACAAGGAGCAGGATTTTTGAAAAATAATGGAATGAGCTGCCTGAGGGACTCCCTGTCTTTTTAGCTATTCGATCAAATGCCAAAAGATAAGGGATTCTAGAAAAGACCAGAGATTCTGCAATACCATGTTAACTAGATGACTTCAGTTTAGAAGTCTAAACTTCCCTTCCCACTCTAAACTGAACAATTCTGTGTAGAATACAAACTATAGATGATGTTAACAAACAGGTATATTGGCTGTCAAGTCTTTCAAAGTATTAGAGAGAAGGTGGAATCTTGTCATGTTCAGCTGTAGTTGCCCTTAGTTAAGAGTTGTAGCATCTGATGAATGAGAAAGAGCCCAATTGTGAACATTCACAGCCTTTCCCATAGGAGTCCCGCAGGGAGGTCTTGGAATGAATTTGCCAGGAAATATATATTTCACAGACAACACAGGGCAGCATTCTTTTATTCAGCAGCAAATATTTATTGAGATCTGTCTGTGGGCCAGGTACTATTCTAGATGTTTGGGATTTATTAATGAACAAAACAGACAAAATGTCATTCCCTGTGGAACTTATACTCTAGCAGTGGAGCAGAGGACAGAGCATAGATAATAAACATAATTTTTAAAATGAGGTAGCAATGGTGACAGCTATTATATAGATATCATCAATGTAGGAGTGTCATGACCAAGGTTTACTTCCTAGGGATCTACGGACATCCTCTTCCTTTGGAATGACATGAATGAGCCTTCTGTCTTTAGAGGGCCAGAGCAAACCATGCAGAAGAATGCCATTCATCATGGCAATTGGGAGCACAGAGAACTCCACAACATCTACGGT